>NC_142144.1:33766451-34074112 GCF_024610735.1 Ursus americanus
TTTAACAAAAAAGATTCTTTCCCACCCAAAATCCTACCATGAAAGGGCAAGAGCTCATTTTTCTAAGTAATGGGGGGGGGTGAGAAGCATGAATGGGGGGCGCCTGGGTGGCACAGTCGTTAAGCGTCTGCCTTTGGCTCAGGGCGTGATCCCGGCGTTCCGGGATAGAGTCCCACATAGGGTCCTCCGCTGGGAGCCTGCTTCTTCCTCTCCCACTCCCCTGCTGTGTTCCCTCTCTCGCTGGCTGTCTCTCTGTCACATAAATAAATAAAATCTTAAAAAAAAAAAAAAAAGAAGAAGAGAAGCATGAATGGGACTCCCTCAAGCCCTAGAAGCAACCCTGATTTCATATTCCTGGCCTCTAAAACTGTGAGAGATAAACTACTATTTTAAGCCAACAAGTTTATGGCCCATCCTAGCAGCCCTAGGAAACTAATACATTATCCTTAAGGAAAGCAGGAAAAAGATTTGTATCTATATACAAAACAATAAGTCAATTTATTTATTTAAAGGCTCCAAACTGTAACCTGATATTCAAATTATTATACTATTTGACACCAGATCAAATGATACCTGGAATGGTAGACATTTGCCAAACGAGTTTCCAAATTAAGGCAGATGCCCACAATTCCTAAATGATGGTACATGATCAAACACCTGAACATACAATAGTAAAAGATCTTTTTAGGACTTGAAGATATACTAAAGGACCTTTTAACTGCCTACCTGTAGATGTGTTCTGTGACCTACAGAAACTGTCAGCCTAGGCTCTACCAGTTGCCTCCTGAAGTACAGGCAAATAAATTTTGTGCCAACTTTTATTAAAGTCTGGTTCAAGATGACACCACATGCTAAGAAAAGACCCCAGCAGGGGATTAACAATATACACAGAGAAAAGAACTTATCACGTATTCTGAAATTTAAGGTATACTAAGAGATCTAGAAACTTGCAAAAAATCTAAAAGATAGATCTAATACAACCTAGAGGGGTTCTAAGGAACTATGCCATAAAATTGACTTGGTTACACTTAAAGAGATTCTGGTCCCCCTTCTATTGGAATATGGTATGCAACCTAAACACATTCCAAGGTATCTATGCCTTCTTTTTTATTATTGTTATTTTTTAAACATTTTATTTATTTATTTGACAGAGAGAGGCAACGAAAGAGGGAACACAAGCAAGGGGAGTGGGAGAGGGAGAAGGCGGCTTCCCGTCAAGCAGGGAGCCCGATGGCAGGGCTCAATCCCAGAACCCTAGGATCATGACTGAGCCGAAGGCAGACGCTTACTGGCTGAGCCACCCAGGCGCCCCTATGCCTTCTTTTCTAATAATCTATGTCCAGTCACTCATTTATTCGTCGAAGAAATACTTTACTGAGTTCTATACTAGGCATTATACTGTGTTAGGGATAGACAAAGAATAAAAAACACAACCAGCTATTACAAAGCATACTTCTAGAAGGTAGAAGACCATGGGGAGGGGAGAAGGGGGAAGGAAAAAGAGAGAGTCATCAGATATATATGGCTGGTGGCAGAAAGTACTGAGAAAAAAAACAATAAAGCAATGTAAGGAGATGAAGAGGATGACACTAGTATTTAAAATACAGTGGTCACGGAAGATCTATCTGATAGAGTAACATTCGAGACCTGGAGTAAGAGAGGGAGCTAGGCATGCAGAGATATTAGAAGAAGACATTTATGTGTGAGTGCCTCTATGTTTTTCTCAGCATGTGTTTCTGTGTTTCTCTTTGTTTTTCCACTTATTCCGTGAAGTACACTAACTTGACTAAGCGACTTGCTATTTGTTTCTTGAGAGCAGCATCCAGAAAGGAGCCAAAAGTGCCTTAGATCCTGCTGCAGACTGTGTATTCTTTACTGTATCCTGGGTTCCAGGTGCACTAGAAAAAGGCAGCCACGTGTATCAAAAAGTCAAATCCTTTTTGGATCTAGTCAAATATCCCTGGGAGACGTTTTAGCATGTGTCTTTCAGATGTATTCACAGAGATAGACATACTCTGAATATATAATAACTTCATTATAAAGAATTATCTCATAAATTGTAACGTGAAATAACCTGGGCATTCCACAATAAAATATTAACTGTAGAAAAAAAATATCATCTTCTGAAGCTGAAAAATGCATAGTACATCCTAGAAAGAGGAATAAGACCAGTTTGGCCAACGCTGAATAAAGCAGAAAAACAGTGGGAGGTTAAGACAAACAAAACAGCTGGGATGGGGGTGCCCCTGGACTTGAGGGCAAGTCATGAAAGGTCTTGTAATTCAAAATAAGGATTCTGAATTTCACCATGTGAAATAAGAATCCACTGCAAGGTTCTGAGCAAAGAAGTCGCATGACCTGACCAAAAGGGTTGCTCTGACTGCATTATGGAGATCAGAATATAGGAAGACAAAAATATCTGCAGAACGAACAGTTGGAAGTCTACTGCAACAATCCATTAAGAGATGATACCAACCCAGGTTGGTTACTGGAGGGTCAGATTCTAGATATATTCCAAAACTAACTGTTCTTATGGATGGACTGAATCTGCAGTGTGAGAGAAAGAGAGATGACAAGTGTTTTTTGGCAACTGGAAAAAAGGAGTTTCCATTTGCTAAAATAAAAAGTCTAAGGACAGAGGAAGGAGAGGAAGGAAGAGGAAAGCCAAATCAAGACCTTAGGTGTGATTTATTTCTTTTCTTAAGTAATCTCTTTTCTTAAGCACACCCAACGTGGGGTGCTCAAACTTACAACCTCAAGATCAAGAGTCTCATAGTCCACTGACTGAACCAGCCAGGTGCCCTCACATGTGATTTCTTAAGATGTCTATTAAATATACAAGAGTGTCAATTATACCTCAATAAAGCTGAAAAAAAGCAAGAGGAAACAGTCTGGCCTTCAGAGGAAAGCCACAGAAATTAAAAGATCCTGTAGGAAATAATGTATGAGAAAAGAAAAGGCCTGAAGATCAACACCTAAAACCAACAATGTTTAAAGGTCAGGACAATAATAATCATAGCTAACACTTACGCTATGCACCAAATACTACTCTAAAAGCTTTACTATGTACATTAAGCTCTTTAATCTTCAAAACAAGCCTCCATTTTACAGATCAGGAAATCAAAGCACGAGAAGGTGAATAATTTGCCCCAGATCACATAATAAGCAGCAGAACCAAGATTCATAAAGACAAACTAGCTTTATAAGCCCGACTCTCAAGCCTTACCAACACTATATGACCTCTACAGAAAGGATGATCTGACCAAAGAATCCTTGGTATGGCCAGCAAGGTAGCAAAACCAAGATAGGAGGTATCCTGGAGGCCAAAGGGAAAATAATGTCAGTGGCTACTGAATAATTAGGAAAGAGGACTGAGCCAGGATCACAGCATCTGACAAGTTGGAGCTCACTGGGAAAACAAACGATATCTTCAGGACCATAAACTGATATTCTTTTATATTGCTATTTCTAAATGTGATGATGAAGTATTTATAAAACAATACCTAAGTTAAAGAATGCACCCATTTACTCAACCAGGTCACTTTAACCTCACTCTTCATCAGTTTATCCTCTTCTATTACTTTTCCTCTTATGGACCTCATAATGGAAATTTTTGTCCAAGTTATATTTATTCATAATTTATTTCTCTAGCTTTAAATCAAAGATTTACTTAGACATATGTAACAGAAATATCTAACAGCAACAGTAAACAATAAAATCAGCATTAAACTTTTAAATAATATGGCTGCTTCCTTAGGTTCCGACATACCAAAAATAGCATGAGAACTAATCTACCCATTACTACATTAATCGTCTCTATTATCAAACTACTGTTAATCTAACACTAGACAGTTTTTTATATGCTAAAAACTGGTATAAGAGTAATTCAATAAAGTATCATTTCATTCTCAAGCTCAGAAATTGTTCAACTTGGCCTTAGCTTTTAAAAATGAAGCCTTCAGTTTTTTTTTGTTTTTTTTTTTTTTTTAAGATTTTATTTATTTATTTGACAGAGATAGAGACAGCCAGCGAGAGAGGGAACACAAGCAGGGGGAGCGGGAGAGAAAGAAGCAGGCTCATAGCGGAGAAGCCTGATGTGGGGCTCGATCCCGTAACGCCAGGATCACGCCCTGAGCCGAAGGCAGACGCTTAACCGCTGTGCCACCCAGGCGCCCCAGCCTTCAGTTTTAGTTTATTTCCTTAAGGCAAAATTTCAGGCTGCTAGGGCCCAAGAAGTCTACTCCACAGTCATTCCATTTAATATAAGAAACCCACAAAACAACCCAGATATTTATCTGTCCAAGAATCTGATACTTCAAATGCACTATGTACAAACTGCCCCATTAGCAAACCAGATTCATACACCACCGCAACAGACTATATAATTTTTTTTAAAAAAAGATTTTATTTATTTATTTGACAGAGACAGCCAGCGAGAGAGGGAACACAAGCAGGGGGAGTGGGAGAGGAAGAAGCCGGCCCCTAGCAGAGAAGCCTGATGTGGGACTCGATCCCAGAACGCCAGGATCACGCCCTGAGCCGAAGGCAGACGCTTAACGACTGCGCCACTCAGGCGCCCCTCTGGCATATTTTTTGAATGCCTGTTCCCTTGATGGAAGCCAATAACGGGAACCTGGAAAACTGCCATTACAAACTGAATAAAACAGGAAACAACTTAACTTTACCAGTGATCCAAAACACTGTCTGAATCTTCAGATGACACAGACTAAGTTGATTCCTGCATTTATCAATTCAGCTAACGACATTATTACACATATTAAGTTGCTACATAGTAAGATCTGACACAAAAGCACTCAACAAGCGTTAGCTGAACTGATATAAACCATAGAAGGCTTCTACAACTTACAAAATAACATGTACAAGTGTGAACATCAGTATAGTAAATTCTGCTGAAAGACTCCTTAAGTATCTATTCCTATAGATATAAAACACATCTGGAATAGGACACAATTGTAAACAATAAAATGCAATAAAAGCCCTACATTTAATTAACACTGGGTAAGGAAAGAAGAAGGGCTCAAGGCAAGAGAAAGAACTAGGTTTTAATTTACAAAACTACCAGAGGGTGAAAAGGGGGCTAGGTCAGGAGTAGAAGGCAACAAACACTGTGGGTTCTGGAGCAAGACTGCCTGGGTTGAAATTCTGAGCCTCCCATTTACTTTGGGACATTACCTCCTCAGACCTATTTCTTCATCTATAAATGAGATGGTAATAGTACCACTTCACTGGGTTGTTGTGAGGATAAAATGAGTTAATACAAGTAAGGCCCACAAAAAAGTACAATGAATAAATAGTTACTATTAGTACAGAAATTGTACTCCTATGCCTAGCAATCTGAAGCAAATCACTATTTGGTTGAACCAATATAAATCTACTATTTTTGTAGGTCAAAACACTTTGAATATCAATTTTTTGGTTTCAGCTGAATATAAAAGCAAGAGTTGTGAAAGTAAGTTGCTAAGAATGCCTAGGGGACCCAAGCGCTAAAAAAGCTAGAGTCAATCTGGCAATGTACTCACAGAGCAGCTCTAAAATATAACTGAAGGGAAACGATCTCTGTAGCATGTTGAAAATAAACCACACTTCAAATAATAAAGCATACAATTCAGAATGACTGACCTGTAAGGCAACCAATATTTTACAGTGGATTGATTTTGAAAGCTGAACCGATACTTTATATTCAAATATCTATTCTCTCTCCTCATTTATTACAAAATGATAATTCTCACAATTTCAAAAGGTACACATTGTACTGTTACTCATTAAATTTTAGAAATGCCAAATCTGATCAAATGAACATCTTACAAACCTAATGCTGATCTATAAGATTTTTAATGCAAAAAGTAAGAAGAAACGTTTTTAATCAGCATTAACTATGTATTTCATAAATATCTACATTGATTTTAATATAAAATTACTCTTATTTTCCTAAATATTTCCAGCAGGATAAGTTTCTACAACTTAAGACAGTATCTACATTCTACCTGAAAGTTTATTAATCTCTCAAAATGAAATGAGTACACTAAAACCTCACGAATGATAGCACTATTTCAAGATAGCCTGATTTTCTACAAGGCTGTGTTCATCTTTTAAATTTCTACACATGAATTTTACAAATTCATCTTTAAATGATACATAAAAATGTGTAAGTAAAAATAATGTTCATATGAAGATATAGCAGATAGATAAAATATACCTCTATGATTTATAAAAATTAAAATCCTATTCTTAAGGTTTTATAAAAGACTGATAATTGCAATTTTACAGTTTTTTTAAAAACTCCCAAAAAGGCCAGCCTCAACCTGCCAGCCCATTTTCCTGTCAATAGGTTCACTTCTCTTAGTTCCAGAATAAGGTTTTACATATCAAGGAAAAATTAACAATGACAAGCTCTTCTGGTAATAATCTCTCTATAAACCAGCATTTTATATATTTCACCCACCCTTTTTTTAACTGAAATACAAGTCACATACTGTAAAAGTTACCCTTTTAAATTCAGTGGTTTGTAATATATTGAAAAATCTTTATGTGACCCTGACCACCATCAAATTCCAGAACATCTTCATAAACCCCAGGCAATCACTCATCTACTTTCTGTCTCTATGGATTTGCCTATTTTAGACATTTCACATAAATGAAATCACAGAATATGCAGTCTTTTATGCCTCGCTTCTCGCACTTAGCCTAACGTTTTGGGGTTTATGCATCGTTGTAGCATGTATCAATACTTCCTGGCTTTTTATAGCTGAATAATATTCCACTCTACAAATATACTACAGTTTTTTATCTATTCATCATCTGATGGATACTTGGGTTAGTTCCATGTCTTGACTATTATGAATAATGCTGCTGTGAACATCTGTTGTCATTTCACTCCCTTTTTAAGATTCATGACAAAGGTTTAACATTTTAAAGCAAATCACAAAGGCTCTAGCAGAAGTCTTTGAAGACCCAAGACTGATTTCAAGTAGTAGCCTCTTCTCTAGATGTAGACCCTGATCTTCTAAGTTCATTCTTTTCCACTAAATATCATCTGAACAAATGAAACAACAGAGAAAAACAAAACTTCATCTACCTTTTGCAAGTCATGAATAAACGGGAAGGACAAGATAATAACACAGAAAGCTATAACATAAAATAAGTCTCTTGTTAACCTCCTCCAATTTTTAATAAACCTACATATTCCACATTTAACTTAAATATTTAAATAAGATTAAAGTAATCTGTTACAATGTTATAATATGGGTGCTAGGTTTAAGTTATCTGCACATTTTCAATTTCAGCTATTCTCCTAAAGCACCAGGAAAAAAATTTCGGCTAAATATCCAGGATTAACCTAACAGATTTGAAAAGATTCAAATTCAACCCCAAATATTTACTCTTTGTAATTAAAACCACCAAATAATCTAAAATGTCCAAATCAGCAAAATGGATTAGAGGTTCAAATGTACCCTTTATGTTTGGGAGAAAAGTGATTAAATTTCTTGATTAGTTGTTTAAAAGTATTTTGATACACATCTTCTCAAATATCTGCCTGAAAAACATATAGAATTTTTATTCTATATGTTTATTCTATTTATATATAATGGCCTAGAACCCCTAAATTTTGCAACTGTAGTAAGAGTTTCTAATGTATCAATTCCATAACTGTCACACCAATATTTTTGTTTGCTTAATGACAAAGGACAAAAAAGTGTTATCGAAATAATGTAAAATTATTCCTCTATAAATTAGTGAAATGTTCAGAATAAACTATCAAAATAAATACAGCATTCAAATATTTTTTGAAATTGGGAAACTATACCAATTTTTAAAAAACAAATACTGTTTTACACTATATACTAAATATATTTAAACCAACCGAATTGTACTGCTATTTTCCTAGCGCTAGAATTTTTTTACATCTATTTTTTAACTCAATTTTACTTATCAGTTAGGAAGATTAACAATGAACAATGCGTTTCTTTTTTCTAGAGTGTTTATAGGAGAATTCTGCATTTAAAAATGTACTTCTAATAAACTCCTAAAGGGAAGTTTTCATTAAAAAAAAAAAAAAGGACAAACTCTTATAGTTTCTTTCTGCTATATTTTAAACTACTTATTTAGCCAATTAAATCTAGTTGTTACATTTGTAGAATATCAAATATACCCTGGGCTTGATATTTAATTCAAATTCAATAAATATTTATTGAGTAGTCTACTACATGCCTAACACTATGCTAAGCACTGGGGAAAAAAACAACCATTTTGGTTTTTCCTATCTTCCTCCCTCCTTGTCCTTACAGCCTACACATATAATCAATCACTTGATGAAAGATGCCAGTAGGAGAGTACTACCTACCCTCATTTACTACACACTTGACTTAAATTTATACTCATGGACTCTAAACTCAGAATTCAAATAAATACCAACTACGAAAAAGAATTCACAAAAATCTGTTTTTCTGTAGGGCACTCATCACTGAGGGGTAAAATTTTTCTCGTATGCATCATGAAGGAAGATCCTTTTTCCATGTTGTTGGCAAAACTGTCAATCATCTTGATGAGCAGCAAATAAATGAATGCCCAATGATGGGATTCTGTATTATCCTTAAAAAAGAAATCCATCAACTAAACATCAACAGGTAAATGTTTATACTCGACAGCCATCAATTTCAACTATCCATGCAAAGAGACAGGTGAGCTGGACTGGTAAACCTCGAAATTAGAGAAGTATTAATCGTCTGCTTCCAGCCAATATAAACAGATGTTATTTTTAAACAGGCAAAATCATCTCTTCCACTGAAATTTATTTGCAGCAGATAATGTTCTGTTACATTTTTAATCAAGCAGATGAAGTTACATTTAAATTGAAAATCTGCTTCACTCAACTAATCAGGCAAGTAAAATTCAGAGATGATTGAATAGCATTACACAGCACACTATTACGGCAGGTAAATTGGGAAATTTACCTGTCACACCACACAGCGTATTGTTCAGCCATTGCATCTGCAACTTAGAAGCAAAGCGCTAAGACAAAAAGGGAAAGGCATGTTAAACAGATTTATAAATCCATCATATTTTATGAAAACATTATTAAAGCTACCAGCAAAAAAATAAATAAATAAATATTTTTTAAAAAGAAAAAAACACACACCACCTCTCAGAGAATCAATGAAGATTTACATGTGTACGCTTATCTGTTTCATGTAAATAGCATGCCTGGTTATTTTGAAGATCAAGATACCTCCCAGGCTATGGAAAAAAATAAACATTACATCACAGCAAAAGGCAAAGAAACAAGGACCATATGATATCAATAACATGATGGTCAAACACAAGAAATGCAAATAAAACACCTTATCAAAAAATGGTAGATAGAACAGAAAATATTATATTCCTTTGCAAAATAAAACGACTTACTTCACTCACTGGTACAGATTGTTAATTTCATACACAACAAAACACTACATCTAAAAAACTGTCAACTCCCCCTATTCAAAAAAAGCCTAGTCCATTTTTTAGTCACTTGTAGGTCCCTGCACAACAATGTTAACATTTCTAACATGGCTTCAACATTTATTTTCACAGATATCCAAAAAAATCTTATGACTTTGTCAGTTGTTTGTTTCCACTGAAACCTAAAATTTACTTTCACTGCTTAATATCTGTCAACTCAAATACTTTTGCTGCAACAGTTAAACTTAATTATCACTGCTTTTAACATTGTTAATTATTCCAGTATCATGTACCAATACCAAGTTACATCTTTTACACCTTATTTAGAATGTAGTTTCACCTTTACGAACACTCAAATACATAGGCGTGTGTGCCAACCACTGTGTATCTTTCCTTTCTTCCTACTTTTCCTCTTGCCTTCCTTTCTTCTTTCAGTTTTACCTTCCCTCTTTCCTTCCCTTTCCCTCTTCTTTCTTCTTTTCCTTTGGCCGGGGCGGGGGGGGGGGGATGGTACAAACAGTATACAACACTGGAATGTGCTCTAAATTATAAAGATATAATATTACTCTTCTACTCTTTATGGTGTGAATCTATGCTGCTTTTCCATTAGGACTGATGGATTTGGACAGACCTATCCATACGCTGTCACGGGGCTAGTTAATACAGCTCGCTAAAAATCATACACTCATCAGCACGGTGTCTTAACTATCAAGGCATCATTTTCAGTAAATTACTGGTGAGGGTGAGAACAGCTGAAGGTTCACAGAAAAACTGCAAAGATAGCAGAGAATTCCTATGTGCCCCACATCAATTCCCCCGATTAGTAATATCTTACACTAGTATGGTACATTTGTCAAAATTAATGAACCAATATTGATTCCTTATTACCTAAAATCTATATTTTTATTTAGATTTACTTTTTACTTACTCTTTTTCTGTTCTAGGATCCCAGCCAGGATAGCACATTACATTTGTCATGTCTCCTTAGGCTTCTTCTTGATTATGAGTTTCTCAGACTTTCCTTATTTCTGATGATCTTGCCAGCTTTGAGTACTGATTAGGTATTTAGCAAAATATCTAATAATTGGGATTTGTCTATTTTTCTCATGGTTAGGCTGGGGTTAAGGGTTTTTGGGAGGAAGACCACAGAGATAACATTGACATTCTCATACACCAAGTGTAAATGCCATCAACATGACTTACCACCACTGCTGATGATAGTCTTGATCACCAGTCTTTTTTTTTCTTAAGATTTTACTTATTTATTTGACAGAGAGAGAGACAACGCACACAAGCAAGGGGAGCAGCACGAGGAACAAGAAAAAGCAGGCTCCCCACTGAGCAGGGAGCCTGACCTGGGGCTCCAACCCAGGACCCTGGGATCATGACCTGAGCTGAAGGCAGATGCTTAACCAACTGAGCCACCAAGGTGCCCCTTGATCTGTCTTATCACTGTGTTTTAATTTAGCCTCAGCCTTCACAAAAACTGCATTTATACTTTTCTAAACCCCATAATGATATACTGCTACGCCTGTTGAAAATAACCATTTTAACAGCTACTCTCTTTAGATGTGACTTACGGGGAAAAAAATAATAAAGAACAACCCAGGTGTATTTGCCATACTGCACCAAGATTAGCCTTTGAGTCATTACAGTGATTTTTCTAACTCTGTAGATATTTTTGACCCGACTTTTTGCTTTCAAAATTGGTCCAAAACAGAAGCTCTCTACTTGAGCTGACCATGAGAATCATATGGATGAGCTTTTAAAAAGCTTAAAAACAAAAAAACAAAAAAACAAAAAACACCTGGCGCCCAGGCCCCAATTTAATCAGAATTCCTGGACATCAGTTTTTTAAAACTCTCCCAGTTATCCTAACATAGAGCCGACGTGGAGAGATCCACTGGCCCAAGGTCTTAGCCCTGTACTGACTGTGGCAGCAGCACAAGGTGAAGCATTCTCCTGTTTCAGCACTCCTAGCTATGCTACCCTGTTTGGGGTGTACATTTCTTATGTCTTATCAGATCTTCCCATAAATGGGTTTGGCTTAAAAGAACACTAGAACTCAGGGACACTGCAATGCTATTTAAACACTGATAGACTAAACATAGAGGCAGAAGGCAGTGAGTGGACCCTCAGCAGCATTACTGATTAAAAATGTGCATATTCCAAGGTGACGACTACAAAAGGCTAGAATCCAAACCATCAATATAAAAATGTTCTATATCCCCAAAATACCCTAAGAGATTGTTGTTTAAAACCTGGTGTTCATTTTTGCACTGAAGCAAATATCTATGGGGTGGGTGGCTGAGTTCTCAAGCTAATGTCGTAAGGGTATTTAACCTATAAGGCTAAAAAAATATCCATCTGAAGAATATGAAATTGCCATATTCAACCATTACATCAGTTTCACATGATTCAACATAATACTTTACATTTTCTTTTACTTTTATTTATTTATTTATTTGACAGACAGAGCGAGAGAGCACAAGCAGTAGAGGGAGAGGGAGAAGCAGGCTCCCCGCCAAGCAGGGAGCCCGATGCAAGGGATCATGACCTGAGCGAAGGCGGACGCTTAACCATCTAAGCCACCCAGGCGCCCCTTCCATTTTCAATAAAAGACAGAAAAATAATGATTACAACAGTTTTTTTTTTTTTTTAAAGAAATTACTTTTTAAAATTTACTTAATATTAAATAACTGGCATCTAGTCGACGGGGCGCCTGGGTGGCATAGCGGTTAAGCGTCTGCCTTCGGCTCAGGGCGTGATCCCGGCGTTATGGGATCGAGCCCCACATCAGGCTCCTCTGCTATGAGCCTGCTTCTTCTTCTCCCACTCCCCCTGCTTGTGTTCCCTCTCTCGCTGGCTGTCTCTATCTCTGTCAAATAAATAAATAAAATCTTTAAAAAAAATATTAAATAACTGGCATCTAGTCGAAAGACTGGCCAGATGATATGGTCTGCAAGACCGACAATTCTATTTACCCATAATGGAAAACACAAAATAGTTCTGTGAGATGGGGTCACAGGCTTAAAAATAGAGAGAAGAACTTCCAGGAGAAGGGCTGAACTAGCAAACACAGAAAGGGTATTGAAAATCACAAAAAATGAAACCCAGAGCTGTTGAACAGAAAAGTAAGCAAGAGTCATTAGTTCAGAGATGTGGTTCCAAATCAGTTATGGTTTACACATATGTTTTTACATAATTTAAGGAGAAAAAAAGAACTTTAAAGAGTGAGGACATTTATATATTCCTATGGTGGAATGGAAGAAAAACAGGCTGGATCACGTACCCTGACTAAAGCAGTAAACCACAGGTTCAGGTATTTTTAAGGCTGTTATGTTGATTTTAATGAAAAGTAATTTGCTTTCCTCGACCATAAATAACCCAAGCTCTTCGACAGTGGCACTTGAGGTGACAGTATTTTATTTTATTTTATTTTTTTTTTTTTTTTTTAAAGATTTTATTTATTTGACAGAGATAGAGACAGCCAGCGAGAGAGGGAACACAAGCAGGGGGAGTGGGAGAGGAAGAAGCAGGCTCCCAGCAGAGGAGCCCGATGTGGGACTCGATCCCAGAACGCCGGGATCACGCCCTGAGCCGAAGGCAGATGCTTTAACGACTGCGCTACCCAGGCGCCCCGAGGTGACAGTATTTTAGATTCTGCTTTTTTACTTTACTTTTTTTTTTTACTTTTTTTACTTTACTTTTTTACTTTTCCAATATTAACAAAAAAACCATATAAAAATTTCTAATGACCCACAGGATATTCTATGATACAGATGGATAATCAATACTTAACTATTCCCTTTTTTGTGGCTGCTTATGTTATTTTGTTATTTTCAGAAACAACAAATACATCCTTTGTACTTCCAAGTACTGGTGGAAATGTAAAATGGTGCAGCTATTATGCAAAAGTTTGGTACTTTCTTAAAAAATTAAACATACAGGGGCGCCTGGGTGGCACAGCGGTTAAGTGTCTGCCTCCGGCTCAGGGCGTGATCCCGGCATTATGGGATCGAGCCCCACATCAGGCTCCTCCACTATGAGCCTGCTTCTTCCTCTCCCACTCCCCCTGCTTGTGTTCCCTCTCTCGCTGGCTGTCTCTATCTCTGTCAAATAAATAAGTAAAATCTTAAAAAAAAAAAAAAAATTAAACATACAGGGACACCTGGGTGGCTCAGTTGGTTAAGCGTCTGCCTTCGGCTCAGGTCATGATCCCAGGGATGTGGGATCAAGTCCCACATTGATCTCCTTGCTCAGCAGGGAGCCTGCTTCTCCTTCTGCCTCTGCCACTTCCCCTGCTTGTACTCTCTCTCTCACAAATAAAATCTTTACACCAAAATAAATAAATAAATAAACAAACATACACTACTCTACAATCCAGTTACTGAACTCCAGAGCATTTATCCCAGAAAAATGAAAACTTATGTTCACACAAACCTGTACATGAATGTTCGCAGCACCTTTATTCATAATAGCCCAAAACTGGAAACAATCCAGCTGTCCTTCAACGGGTGAATGATTAAACAAACTGTGTGCATCCATATCAGGGGATACAACTCAGCAATAAAAAGGAACAAACTAATAATACATACAACAACTTGGATGAATCTCAGGGACTGGAAAAAGCGAATCCTAAAAGGTCACACGCAGTCTTATTCCATTTAAATATTCTTGAAATTACAGAAATATATAAATGGGGAACATATTAATGGTCGCCAGGGATCAGGGATAGCAGAGGAAAGGAGGACTACAAAAGACCAACAAAATGAGGGATCCTTGTATGACAAAATTATTCTGTATCTTGACTGTATCAATATCCTGGTTATGATATCACATGATAGTTTTGGAAGATGTTACTGCTGGGGAAACTAAGTAAATGACACATAAGATCTCTCTGTGTTATTTCTTTAAATTGCATGTGAACCTACAATTAAATCAAAATAGAAAGATTTCTAAAAACAAACCCTTTATACATAAAGACTTTTTTCTCTATTTCAGATAATTTACTTAGACTGTTGCATCAAAAGAATCCATCATTCTTTAAAGCTTCATATATTGTCAAATTATTTCCTGAAAAAGTAATGCCTCGAGCATTTCTCCCAAGTTAACATTATTGTACAATTACGTGGTCTTTAAAAATGTACCCCAAGCTTCTCCTCCCTTCTTCCCTGCACTGCATCCGAAGGAAGGTGCCTCCCTCTCTGTGGGAGCATTAACCACAGGGCTTAGTTATCAGTTGAACAGGGTTTTACTTGTCTCTACCCAACATGATTACAAATTCCTTGACAGAAGAAACACCTTCTTTATCTATGTACCTCCAGTTCCTTGCATATAGGAGAAGTTCAAGAAATGTTTACTGAGGGGCGCCTGGGTGGCACAGCGGTTAAGCGTCTGCCTTCAGCTCAGGGCGTGATCCCGGCGTTATGGGATCGAGCCCCACATCAGGCTCCTCCGCTATGAGACTGCTTCTTCCTCTCCCACTCCCCCTGCTTGTGTTCCCTCTCTCACTGGCTGTCTCTATCTCTGTCGAATAAATAAATAAAATCTTTAAAAAAAAAAAAATGTTTACTGAACTAATGAATAGATGAACAAATACTATTAAAACGTTCTCATAAACGTGTATTTTAACTTATGATTTTCCTGAGTGATTAGGGTAATGATGGTACTGCTGACACATTTAGGACAATGTATAAGACTAGTTTAAAAGAAAAAACAATGAAGCCTGAGCTGCATTTTTTATAATGGTAAGACATCCAAATGGGGCAATCTCAAAGGAACAACTGGAGGGTCATAACTATAACTCAGATTTTGGAATTATCTGCATAGAGATGATAGTTGAGACAGTGAGAATAGAAAAGAAAAAAACAATCAGTGAAACAACAGATACACAGTATCTTATTCTCTATGTATTTTACCTCTAATCTTCATTTTGTTCTTTAACTATTTGATACAGAAGGTACATTAGAACTTTAAGAGACACAAGGCTGATAAAACAGAAGTATCAGGGTGCCTGGATGGCTCGGTCAGTTAAGCGTCCAACTTTTGATTTCAGCTCAGGTCATGATCTCAGGGTCATAAGACTGAGCCCCACATCAGGGTCTGCACTCAGTGGGGAGTCTTCTGGAGATTCTCTCCCTTTCCCTCTGCTCCTCCCCCTGCTCACTAGCTCTCTCTCTAAAACCAAATCAATCTTAAAAAAAATATATATATATATATATATATATCTATATATATATCTTATCATTAAAGTGTACATATGTCTTTGATTTAATGAATTTGGTAGCCAACCAGGTCAACAAAACCCACAAACGGAGTAAATGGTAACTCATTGGTATAATTTAAGAGATAATGGGATGGGATGCCTGAGTGGCTCAGTCGGTTGGGGGTCTACCTTTGGCTCAGGTCTCATGGGTCCTGGGATCGAGTCCTGCATTGGGCCTCCTTGCTCAGCAGGGAGCCTGCTTCTCCCTCTGCCTGCCGTTCTCCCTGCTTGTGCTTTCTCTCTCTCCCTCTGACAAATAAACAAAATCTTTTAAATGAGAGAGAGATAATGGGAACATATCTACCCTAAAATAACTTTTTTTCCACCTGAAAAAATTCATTCCTGTGAATCAAATATAAATAATATTGAAAAGGGTTGTAACCTCTAAAGCAATTATAAGCTAAAACACTAGGAAAGCTTATTAGTTACTAGTCTACAGAACTCAAGGTCCTTTGGTTGAGGCACTGAATATCATTATTAAAAAAATAAAGGGTCCCCAAAGAAGAGGTCTCTCAAGAGGATGTCAAATAGAGATTTGCATTAACTTCACAATTTTATCTACCACTAAATCTACATGACTTAAACACAGCATTTACAACTATTCTAACAACTCAGCAGCAGTAAAAAAATGTGACAGCTGGAACTCTGCCCCCCCCATTCTCTCTACTACCAACAATCTACTTCCACTCCATAAAGACTATACACAAAATATTTTAGCATACGTATCTTAAAAATGACTATTTCCTAAATAACCATAGCATTTATATCACATCTACTTTTAGTATCATCGAATAATATTAGATAATTTCTAAGCTTTGTTAATCCATGATTTAATCCATGATTTAATCCATAATTCATTTTTAATAAACATCTAAGTCCATAAAAAAGTCAGACCTACATGCCACTGATTAACATTTATATTCTTAAATCTTAGAATTAAGTATCTCCTCCTCCTCCCAGTGTGTTTTTGTTTTTATTTTTGCTTGAGAAAAAAAGCAGTAGGCACCTACTAGCTTTAATTTTTTAAGGTATGCACACCTCTATCAAAGACATATTTATAAAATAACTGGTGGGAGGGTGCCTGGGTGGCACAGCTAGTTAAGCATCCAGCTCTTGGTTTTAGTTCAGGCATGATCTCAGGGTCTAGAGATCAAGCCCCACATTGGGCTCTGCGCTCAGCACAGAGTCAGCTTATAACTCTCTCTCCCTCTCGACCTCCCCTTGCCCTGAATTCTCTAATAAATAAATAAATAAATAAATATTTTTTAAAAATTAAAAACAAAAACAAACAAGCAACTGGTGGGAAATACATGCTTCATTCTTTGCAAAGGTAATGGCCAGATTAAACCTCTTACTTCAAGCAAAAAGAGACCCTAACCAAAAAGAACTAGCAAAGCTAGAGGCACGTGTAATATAATTTGAAATGGACAATTCTATTAGAAATATTAAATTTGCAGACTTTTTTATTTGGCGAATAAACACATTAAAATAATTCTTTAAAAAATTGTGAGTATATTTGACGTAAATTTATTCTTAATTTACCAAATATTCAAAATTACAAATTTACATATTAGGCTGACATAGAAACATCAGAGAAACTGCTACCACCAAAAAGCTCATTAAACTTGGCAAGAAAGGTAAAATTAACAGGGCACCAGGAAGGCAGAACAAGACAAACTGATAGGTCAGGGGCCACAGGGACTTCTGCTCCATACTCCACTGCCTTAAAATTTTTCAAAAAGAACAGAGCAGTAATTAAAAATAATGAAAAGTAGGACTCAGAATTTAGAAATTTTCTTTACCACCTATTTTATATCCAAAGTAATGTTTATACATACACACGATAAAAACATAGTCTTCAGAAACAATAACCCCATGTTACAAAAGTCATTAGACAATGACAAAGAAAAAAACAAGTTTATGTTAAAGAATTTCTGAAGACAATTAAATTACAAAACCAGCAATGCTGGATTACAGGTGAATTAGCGTTAAAATCAAGCATCCATAGGGAAATTCCCACTGGAGTTCCAACTAGGTCAGAGGAACTGGCAAAACAGGTAAGGGTCTCACAGGTCTTCTAAGCATCTCTCAGGATGACAACTCAACACCACTAGGTAGGTCCCCCTCGTGAAATAATTAGTCCCATATTTAATAAAATATTTGTGTTTTTAGAAAGAGCTTATGCCAGAACATCAGAATTTTTGTCAACAAATAAATGCCTTCCTGGGGTGCCTGGGTGGCTCAGTCGTTAAGCGTCTGCCTTCGCCTCAGGGCCTGATCCCAGGGTCTTGGGATCGAGCCCCACATCAGGCTCCCTGCTGAGGGCCTGCTTCTTCCTCTCCCACTCCCCCTGCTTGTGTTCCCTCTCTCACTGGCTGTCTCTCTGTCAAATAAATAAATAAAATCTTAAAAAAATAAAATAAAATAAAATAAATGCCTTCCTGACATCAATGGGATGGTTCCCCCGAGTTCGTATCAAATTCAAAAAAGAATATTAGGGGCGCCTGGGTGGCACAGCGGTTAAGTGCCTGCCTTCGGCTCAGGGCGTGATCCCAGCGTTATGGGATCGAGCCCCACATCAGGCTCCTCCGCTATGAGCCTGCTTCTTCCTCTCCCGCTCCCCCTGCTTGTGTTCCCTCTCTCGCTGGCTGTCTCTATCTCTGTCAAATAAATAAATAAAATCTTTAAAAAAAAAAAAAAAAAAAAAAGAATATTAAAAAGCTTATATCCTAGTAGACACATTTTTAAATCTACTACCAGCAGGATCTTTACATTTTGTTTCCTGATAAACAGAGGAACTTATAGTTAGACCTTCCAGTTTATTTACAATGAAGACCAAATTATTGCTTAACACAGCAATATAACAGGAACTTAGATCTTTCAACAGTTGAAAGAATTGCTACAAAAATTGCACAGGATTAGAATGATGTCTCAGGATATAGGAAGGGTCTAGTCCTTTAAAAATTAACTTATTAATTTACTGAATCCACAAATACATACTGAACAATTTATGTAATTAATTTTACTAGGCATTATGGAAGACATACAGAGTAGGCCAAAATATGCCAAAATATAAGGAGATCCCAAATGTAAAGTGAATCTCCATTTTTCCAATAAGCAGATTTAAAACTAAGCTTTTTGGCATCCAAACACATAAACCTTGAGGGAAATAGACGTAATTGTCTAACGTGCTCTACAGCGCAAAGTCAAACCTCAAGAAATTACCACACACAAGTCAAGAGTGAGTACCAGACTTCTACTTCCAACTAAATAAAGTAATAGGGATCTGATCTGATTTACCAGCCCACCTGAAACCAAAAAAAAAAAAGAAGAAGAAGAAGAAGAAGAAGAAGAAGAGAAAAGAAGGAAAAAAAAAAAGATAAACCAACAGACAAAACATACCCAGCAACAGTGTTTAAGACACTGAATGTCAGGTTAATAAAGGACAATAAAATCCCTGAGAGACAGGTAGGTGAGTCCTACCTCTGCCCTAAGCTTATTGCCTTAAGAGTTTTCAGACCACAGTACAGGAAGTAGGAACCCAGGCAGACACTGACAAATACCAAGAGTTTAAAAGAAAGAGCTGAGAGCCCAGGGAGACCAAGGCAAGCTCAAAAGATACACTAATGAAGGGTAGAGAAATAATCACACAGATCTCCAAAGGATGAGTATTTAGCAGAGTATTCAGCACACGTGTAAGAAAATGATCTGAGGTTGGGGAAAGAATCACCTAAAAGAATGAGACAGAATAGCACTAGGCACTCACATGGGAGGGAATAATGCCTGTTTCCACTGGTCACGCTGCAAAATCTCTTAATTCATGGGATGCTAGGTAGAGCACTCAAAAAAGCCTTGCCTCAGTAGTGGAGAATAATTAACCCTAGACTAAACACTCCTAACAAATCTTAAAAGCAAGACTCAAAAGGATCAAACAATTGCAAAGTAATTTAATTTTGTCCCAGCAGAAAGATCAAGAATATTTACAGGAACATAAAAATAATCAGCACCAAATAAGTTAAAATTAATGTCTGGCACCTAATCAAAGATTGGAAGGCACGCAAAGCAGCAGGAAAATATGACTCATGATGAGAAGAAACATCAGTTAGTTGAAACCAACCCAGACTTGACATAGATGTGAAAATCAGGAGGCAAGAATATTAAAACAGTTGCAATCACTGTATTCCTTACATCCAAAAAATTAAGTACAGACATGGGAGATATAAAAGAGATCCAAACCAAACTATTAGAGATGAAAGCTACAACAATATCTCAGATTAAGAACACATTGGAAGGTTGCCTGACTGGCTCAAATGGTAGAGCATGCAACTCTTGATTGTGGGGTCATGAGTTTGAGCCACTCTGGGCATAAAGATTACTTAAGAAACAAAACAAAACAGGGGCGCCTGGGTGGCACAGCGGTTAAGAGTCTGCCTTCGGCTCAGGGCGTGATCCCGGCGTTATGGGATCGAGCCCCACATCAGGCTCCTCCGCTATGAGCCTGCTTCTTCCTCTCCCACTTCCCCTGCTTGTGTTCCCTCTCTCACTGGCTGTCTCTATCTCCGTCAAATAAATAAATAAAATCTTTAAAAAAAAAAAAAAGAAACAAAACAAAAACAAAAAACAAAACACACACAGACTGGATGGTATCAGTGGTAGGTCAGACTTGTAGAAGATCAGTGAATCTGAGAACATTAGCAATAAGAACAATCTAAAATAAAACATTTAAAAAAATCTAAAATAATAATGAAAACAGCATCAGTGAGAGCTGCTAGATAACTCCAAGCAACTTAACCTCATGTACAATTGGAGTACACATAGTGGGTAGAGATATTTTTTAAAATCTGAAAAATGCCTAAAGTTTTTCCAAATTTGACCTAAACAGCATTATTTTTGAGAACACTTACCAAGAAGAATGTATTCTGGGCCATAAAACAGGTTTCCATAAAATAAAAAGAATTCAAGCCCTTACAAAGTATGTTATTTGAACACATTGTATTAAATTAGAAATCAACAAGAGAGAGTCTCTGGAGAATACCAAAATATGGATATTAACACACTTCAAAAAAGAAATCAAAGGAAATTACAATATATTTTAAACAGAGAGAAATTGAAGATACAACATGCCAAATTTGTGGGATGCTGCTAAAACAGTACTTAGGGGGAAATTTACAGCACTAAAAGAACAGTCTCAAATCAACCTTAGCTTCCACCTTAAGAAACTAGAAAACTAACAGCAAATAATATTCCCTGTGAACAGGACAGAGAAAATAATAAAGATTGCGGCACCTGGCAGGCTCAGTTGGTAGAGCATGCTACTTTGATCTCGGGATTATGGGTTCGAGACCCACAATGGATGTAGAAATGGGTGAAAATAAAATATTAGAAAGAAAGAAAGAAAGAAAGAAAGAAAGAAAGAAAGAAAGAAAGAAAAGAAAGAAAGAAAGAAAGAAAGAAAGAAAGAAAGAAAGAAAGAAAGAAAGAAAGAAAGAAAGAAAGATCAAAGCTAGGGGCGCCTGGGTGGCACAGCGGTTAAGCATCTGCCTTCGGCTCAGGGCGTGATCCCGGCGTTATGGGATCGAGCCCCACATCAGGCTCCTCCGCTATGAGCCTGCTTCTTCCTCTCCCACTCCCCCTGCTTGTGTTCCCTCTCTCGCTGGCTGTCTCCATCTCTGTCAAAATAAATAAATAAAATCTTAAAAAAAAAAAAGAAAGATCAAAGCTAAAATCAAAAAATCAGAAAAATAAAGAAAATTTTAAAAATAAAAAAAAACCAAAAAAATTAAAAGCAGGTTTTCTGAGAAGATCCATAAAATTAACTCATTTCAAGCTAGTCAGATCAGGAAGAAAAAAAGAAATGAGAGAGGTGATGTACTAGAGACTCTGTACATATTATAAACATAATAAAGGAATATTATGAACAACTCTATGCCAATAAACTCAGCAACGTATTTTTAAAAATCCTTGAAAAACATAAACCACTAAAACTTATTAAAGAATTCAGCGGTTAAGCGTCTGCCTTCGGCTCAGGGCGTGATCCCGGCGTTCTGGGATCGAGCCCCACATCAGGCTCCTCTGCTGGGAGCCTGCTTCTTCCTCTCCCACTCCCCCTGCTTGTGTTCCCTCTCTCGCTGGCTGTCTCTATCTCTGTCGAATAAACAAATAAAATCTTTAAAAAAAAAAAAAAAAGAACAAACTAATAACCTCAGTGGTTCTGTGTCTATTAAAGAGACTGAATTTGGGGCACCTGGGTGGCTCAGTCAGTTAAGCGCCTGCCTTTGGCTTAGGTCATGATCCCAGGGTCCTGGGATCAGGACCCGCATCAGGCTCCCTGCTCAGCAGAGAAGTTTGCTTCTTCCTATCCCTCTGTCCCTGCTCATATTTTCTCTCTCCCTCTCTCTCTCTCTCAAAGTAAATAAAATCTTTTTTAAAAAAAGAGAGTGAACCTATAATTTAAAACTTCCCATGAAGAAAACTAAAGGCCCAGA
This sequence comes from Ursus americanus, assembly GCF_024610735.1. NCBI lineage: Eukaryota > Metazoa > Chordata > Mammalia > Carnivora > Ursidae > Ursus > Ursus americanus. The sequence goes on from NC_142144.1 coordinate 33,788,664, forward strand.
TGGCTTCACTGGTAATTCTACCAAATATTTAGTAATATCAATCCTCCATAAACTCTTTCAGAAAATAGAAGAGAAGGGAGTATTTCTCAACTCATTCTATGAGGTCAGCATTGCTCAGACAGCAAAACCAAATAAGGACATCCCAAGAAAACTATGGACAAATATCCCTCATTAATGTATATGCAAAAATTCTAAACATTACTCTAGCAGACTGAATTCACCAATATACATAAAAAGTAATGTATCATGAGCAAGTGTGGTTTAATCCAGGAATAAAGGTCACTTCAATATTTTTAAAAAATCAATTAGATGTCCATCCTCACCACTTTTATTCAACATAATACTGGAAGTCCTAGCCACAGCAATCAGACAAGAAGAAATTTAAAATATCCAAATTGGATATATCTGGATCACTTTCTTACACCATACAGAAAAATAAACTCAAAATGGATTAAAGACCTAAATGTGAAACGTGAAACCATAAGAATCCTAGAAGACAACACAGGCAGTAATTTCTGGCATTGGCCATAACAACATTTTTCTATCTATGTCTCCTGAGGCAAGGGAAACAAAAGCAAAAACAAACTATTGGGACTACATCAAAATAAAACACATCTGCACAACAAAGGAAACAATCAACAAAACAAAAAGACAACCTACTATATGAAAAAGTATTTGCCAGTGACATATCCAAAATATATAAAACACTTACACAACTCAACACCAAAAAAACCAAATAATTCAATTAAAAATGGGCAGAAGACATGAGCAGACATCTCTCCAAAGAACACATCCAGATGGCCAACACATAAAAGATCCTCAACATCACTTATCATCAGGGAAATGCAAATCAAAACCACAATGAGATAACACCTCACACCTGTTAGAATGGCTAAAATAAAAAACACAAGAAACATAAGAAACATCAAGTGTTGATGAGGATGTAGAGAAAAAGGAACACTTCCTACACTGTTGGTGGGAATGTGAACTGGTGTAGCCACTGTGGAAAACCAGTATGAAGGTTCCTCAAAAAATCAAAATTAGAACTACCCTATGGTCCAGTAATTCCACTACTGGGTATTTACCCAAATAATACGAAAAAACTAATTGGAAAAGATATATGCACCCCTATGTTTATTGCAGCATTACTTACAGTGGCTAAAATACAGAAGCAACTCAGCTGTCCACTGACAGACGAATGGATAAAGAAGATGTGATACAGGGTGCCTGGATGGCTCAGTGGGTTAAGCGCCCAACGCTTGACTTCAACTCAGGTCATGATCTCGGGGTCGTGTGAAATCAAGCTCCGTGTCAGGTTCTGCTCCCTGTCCATAGCTTGCTTGTCCCTCTCCCTCCTCCTCTACCCCTCCCCTTGTACTCTCTAAAAATGAACAAAATCTTTAAAAAAATAAAAATTAAAAAAACATGTGATACACACACACACACACACACCAGAATATTACCCAGCCATAGAAAGGAATGAAATCTTGCAACAACATGGATGAATTTAGAGGATATAATGCTAAGTGAAATAAGTCAGTCAGAGAAAGACAAATACCATACGATTTCATTCATGTGGAATTTAAGAAACAAAACAAAACAAACGAGACAAACAAAAACTAGACTCTTAAATATAGAGGACTGGTGGTTACCAGAGAGGAGATGGGTGGGGATGACTGAAATAGGTGAAGGGGACTAAGAGTGCACTTATCATGATGAGCACTGAGTAATGTACAGAATTGTCAAATCAGGGGTGCCTGGGTGGCTCAGTCAGTTAAGCGCCTGCCTTAGGCTTAGGTCCTGGTCCCGGGGTCCTAGGATAGAGCTCCAAGTCGGGCTGCCTGCTCAGGGAAGAGTCTGCTTCTCCATCTGCCCCCCGCCACCCGGCTCGTGCATACCGCACATAAGCTCTTTCCCAAATAAAATATTAAAAAAAAAAAAAAAAAAAAAAAGAACTGTCAGGGCGCCTGGGTGGCACAGCGGTTAAGCGTCTGCCTTTGGCTCAGGGAATGATCCCGGCGTTCTGGGATCGAGCCCCACATCAGGCTCTTCAGCTGTGAGCCTGCTTCTTCCTCTCCCACTCCCCCTGCTTGTGTTCCCTCTCTCTCTGGCTGTCTCTATCTCTGTCGAATAAATAAATAAAATCTTTAAAAAAAAAAAAAAAGAACTGTCAAATCACTATATTGTACACCTGAAATACAATATTGTACATTAATTATACCAGAATTTTAAAATAATATCAATTAATTAATCAATGCAATACACTATATTAACAAAAACCACATGATCATGTCAATAAAAGCACTTGACAAAAGCACTTAATACATAAAAGCACTTAAAGCACTTGACAAAATCCAATATCCATTCCTGATAAAAGTGCTTAACAGCAAACAACAGAAGGAACCTTCCTCAAGCCATTGAAAGGTATCTACAAAAAATCTATAGCTAATACTGTATGTAATGATGAAAGACTATACTTTCCCCTTAATATCAGGAACAAGACAAGGAGGTCCACTCCCACCACAACTACTCAACATTGTACTGGAGGTTCTAGTCAGGTCAATAAGCCAAAAAAAATAAAAATAAAAATAATAAGTCATCCAGATTGGAAAGAAAGAAGACAAACTGTATTTGCAGATGACATGTTCAACAACAGAAAATCCAACAGAATCTACTCTAAAACTTATTGAACAAGTAATTTTTAAAGGAATTATGAAGTTATAGGAACCAAAATCAATACACACCCCTATGATTCAGTCGTTCCACTTCCAGGTATTTACTCATGATGAAAGCATATGTCCATTTAAAGGCTTTTACAATGTTCTTAGCAGCTTTATTTGTAACAGACAAAAACTGGTAACAATTCAAATATCCATCAACAGGTGAATGGATATACTGTGGTATATCCATACAATGGATGTAAAGCAATACTATGAAATAACCACTGATACCTGCTATATTATGGTTGAATCTGAAAATAATTATGCTGACTGAAATAAGCTAGCCCTTTCCCCCCCAACAAAAAGGGTTCCTACCATATGATTCCACTTACATAAAATTATAGAAAATGCAAAACTAATCCACCGTAACAGGAGGCAGTGATTCTCTGAGGGTGAAGTAGGGTATGGTGAGGCAAGAGACAAGGATTATACAGGGTATGAGGAAACAACTGGAGGTTTTAGATATGTTCACTACCTTGATTATGGTAATGGCTTCCTGTTTGTAAACATATATCAGAATTTTATCAAATTGTACATTTTAAATGTGTGCAATATGTCAATTATACCTTAACAGAGTTGTTTTGACTTTTTTTTCCCTAAAGTACCGCTTCGCTAACAGTCTATATGACACCTCACTTGCAGGTTTTTATTTAGAGCTAGTTTCTAAAGACATCTCCACAACATCCCAGAGTATCTGTTCGCATTCATAGGATATTAATGTGAAGGAGGAGATTTTGGATCATTCCCCTGCCAAGGATTCAATGTCTGACTGCTATAGCAAAAGAAATGTCTGCCATGACAATGTCTTAAAGGGTCACATGCAGAAGTGCTAGCTCTAAAGAGGCATTTGAGCATGGTCCACCAACTAAAGGAGTTCTGTAGCTATCATGATTTGACCTCAAAATACTCTGTAAATTGTAGCTGCCATGCAGAGAAAAGGACCAAACTGAATACAGATTGACATGTCACTTATCTCCTCTGAGCCTGAGATTTTTCATCTAGAAAATGAGAGCACTGGCCTTGAAGCAGTGATTTCCAATCATTCTGTGCCAGCCTAACACTGGGGGACTTGTTAAAATACAGAATCCTGGGTCTCACCCACATAGATTCTAATTCAATAGGTCTGGGATAGAGCCTGGGGACATACTGTTAAATCCTGGCATAAAACAAGATTTGGGAAATTCTGGCCTAGATATTTTAGCTCCTTCCAGCTGCAACATTCTTCAAACATTTTTCCAAAGGCTGCAATGAGACATTTCAAGTGGGGTGTATGGCAGCCATAAGGGTCAAAGTGAGGTAAAAGAGCAGTAGCCTATATAAGGTATACCACAAGAAGGCCCTAATGCTTAATGTTTAAGGGAACCTCTTTAAATTCTACTGCTTTGGAAGAAATAAGTTTAAATTTTTTTAAGATTAGTTTCAAGCATGTTATAAACAGGTTATTTCTAGTTAATCACCACATTATTTATCTTTACTCTTCATACTTGCCAGAAACCCTAAGGACTGATTAGGTCTACTGGGGTCTTTCTGCTTATCCTAAAGCAATTTTCTCTCCCCTTATTCTTGGGCTTTTTTAGAGCACACTGAAAATCAGAGATTCTATAGAGCCAAAGATGTAGTCCCATTCTCTTTGTAGTTTCAAAACAGAAGAGCAAAGCTTACAGCAACAGAAAGGCAAAGATTCCTGCAAAACCTTCAGAGCCTGAAAGTGGAAAAAATTAAACAATTTCTCCCAAATCTCATAAAATTAAAGAGATACAGTACTGATGTCAGCTGTAACAGCTGACCAAATTCCACTCCAACAAAATCAAAACGTTCTCATATTGTCACCTCTATCTCACTTCTACCACTTTGAGTACAAAATAATGTCATTTTTTAGAAATACTAAAGTTCAAATGAATTCATTTCTTCCTCTACCAAACTTGTTTCTTGTATTACTTGATATAATAGATTAGTAAATCATTCAAAAATTTTAAGTATTATATAGTTCACCTGTTAACCACATATTTTTAATATTTGTTTAAATATTCTAAACATAGATTAAAGTATTTTCATAGCCAATAGCATCAAGTTATTGCAGCTGAATCCTGAATTTAGTCTTTATCCTAAAATTTTATTTAAATTCGACACCTCTGGACATAACTGCAATTGAAAATCTCTTTCAAAAAGGATTATGTGAATCAGACAGAAATAGAAAAATATACCTGTTAAAGTTGTGTATGAATAAATGTGAACAGCATGCAAATCAACTTTTATCTCTAAACTTTATTTCTGATTGTGCCCCAAACAGACAAGCCAATGAATGATTTAATACCTTGGGTATGTTTTGTGCCACTAGGCAAAGTAACCTAATTCTCTTAATTCCTGGAATTGGCTGCTGTTCCAAGACTAGGAGGATTGCATTGAAAGTGGATGTGGCATACTATAATACAATTAATACGCTGCAGAAAGAAAAGTAAGCTTAATTTTATGCAGCAAACTAATATATTTTGTTGCCATTTGCAAACCAAGTTGTAAACAACTGTAAGCTGCCCACATTCCTTGATCTTTCACACATTCTGTACAAAATCATTCTTCTAATGATGATCCTAAGGAAAACTGTAAGATGGGAAGGGTATCATGGTAATTTTATAATTTATTTATCCTCATAATAAACAACATGTTAGGCAATCCACTCCAGAAAGAGAAAACAACTGTCTCCATATTAGCTAAATATATGCACTTATTATGCACATTAATATAAAATTCATAATAAAAAGTACACGTGTCAAGGGGGAAATGTCATATAAATAACTTTCAAACTTGTTAGATACACTTACTCTCTTACATATTGCCTCCAGACACTCCTTACACATTTCTCCCACATCTATTTTTCCTTAACTGCCAACATCTACAAACAAAATATTTGGGGGACAATTTGTTTCTCTCCTTTTGCTTCATTCATCAAATGTGACCTGCCCACAAGTTCTCATTCAATGCGAGGCTAACATGCTTAAAACCAAACTACTGCCTCGGGACTCTAGCAAAATATATGGAACACAGAAAGGGGGGGGAGGAGAATAACATATATTTATTCACTCCTTTGATTATTTTAATCAAGTTTCTGTCCAAGGATATTGCTTAAGCTCAAAATGTTACAATAAATGTTCTCAACGAATCTTTACTTAACCCACTAATTAAAATGACCCAATTCTCAATTTGTTCTGTAAAATATATTGATGCTATAGAATACTAATTGATAGCTATGCTCAAGCCCACCCACTACTCTGCTTCAACCAGCTGAAGTATATGCCGTTTATTCCAAAGCTAGTTTTGCCAGCTGTACCTCTCTATAGTGATATTCACTATAAATGTTAAGTAAACCAATGAAATGATTAAAAAAGAAAGCGCTGTGACTTAATGGAGTTGCTAAAAGTTACTGTCAAATTAGGGGTAGGCAAGCCAACTATATTATATAAGACTAACACCAGTGGGGAGGGGGAAAGGAGTCAGCAATCATGTACCAAAACACTGGCTTATGAAACAAATACTAAGAAAAACTTTAATCAGCAGAGTGATTAGGTATGACCTTCTACCAAAAGATTGGCAAATGAATCTATATATTAACATAAAACATGTTTTAAAGATTTATGTTCACTTATACTATTTTCACTCTTCGTGATTTTATTCAGGTATATGACTATATATCCTGATAGTACCAGACAAAAAGGGGTTTCTACTCCAGTCAAAAAAAAAAAAAGAAAGGAAGGAAGGGTCTATGGTTTCTTAGTGAATCCAAATATCACATTCAATTTCTAGTAACATAACCCTCAAAAGGGATTTACTATACATGAAACATTAAGGAACCTGAATGGACTTCCTAAATAATCACATTAAGAGAAAAAAATCTCAAGTTTGTAGTGCTAAGGGAAAAGAGAAAAAAGTCTGACATACACACACACACACATACATGTTTACATATACACATATATACACATCACACATACATATCAAGGTTTGTTGTTGATAAGAATGTTATTTTTTTTCCCTGGGAATATTACTGAAATAATGTAAAATACATTACTGCTCTTACCTTTATGTTAAGAAAAAGGACAAGAAAACAGCCCACCTAATATATAGATAATAAGCATGTTGATCTATTCTTTTTTTTTGTAAGATTTATTTATTTATTTGACAGAGAGAGACACAGCGAGAAAGGGAACACCAGCAGGGGGAGTGGAAGAGGGAGAAGCAGGCTTCCCGATGAGCAGGGAGCGGATGCACGGCTCGATCCCAGGACCCTGGGATCGTGACCTGAGCCGAAGGCAGACTATTAACGACTGAGCCACCCAGGTGCCCCAGCATGTTGATCTATTCTAATTCTATAAGGAAAGAACCCAAAACAAGAAAAATGCAAAAAGGAGAGGGGGGGAATGCAGAGAATCAACAAAGGCACAAAAACTAAGTCAGGTACAGAAGCCATAGAAAGAAATATACAACCAGAACAAAAAAAGAGGGTAGCATAGAGAACTGGAGGACAAAGAACATAAATGCACAAAGGAACAGACAAATACATTCAAATTTTCATAAAACTCAATCATGAGATTCTACTTAGGATAAAGACAATGTCCATGTTATATATTTGCAACTACAGATTCAAATAGAAACATTAGCTCTTTGCACTAAGCCAAAGTTTCCCAAGTTTGATTTGCACAGAGAAATGATAGGCTATTTTTAAAAAATTACAAATAAGTCTGACTCTCTGAAAATGGTCAGTCCTCATTCTCTACAAATCAATTTGCTAATTCACAGCGATTAAAAGTAATGCTCTATTAAGACTTTATATATACCTACAACTGTACATAGGTATCTATATCTATATGGCTACTTTAAAAAAAAAAAAAAAAAGAACAGCATTCATTCAATTCTCCCTATCTTAAATATCCTCCTCTCCATTTCTCCTGTCCCTGTCTCCAAACAGGCTACCCATTCTCCTTCAAGACCTAGTTTAATACATACTTCTTTGCGGCACTTGGGTGGCTCAGTGGGTTAAGCAGCTGACTCCTGATATCAGCTCAGGTCTTGATCTCAGGTTGGTGAGTTCAAGCCCCACATTGGGCTCCATGCTGGGTGTGGAGTCTACTTTAAAATAAAACGAAACATATGTACTTCCTTCATGAAGTTTTCTTGGTTTCCTGTCAGCAAGGGATAAAATGCCTCTCTCCTCTGAATATGAGAATTTTATATCTTTCATAATTATTATCATATTCAAATACTCTTTCTGGAGATGTACATTCATTCATTTTTTAAAAAGTGTCTGCAAAATCCCCAATTCTGAATAGCTGTAGCTTGTCAATTATTCTTTGAGGTAAAAATGCAAAAAAAAGGCTAGTTCGGCTCACAAAAGTGAACAAGTGCTTTTTCTTGAGACAACAATCACTTCAGGACACAAGTACTCCCCATTTCATCATATACAATATCGGGTAAAAGTGATTAGAAAGGTAGAAATTTAATAAGTTTACTAATTTTTTCTACTTCATCAAGGACATTAGGTGAAACTGGCTCTTTTCTTTGAGTTTGTGGTGAAGAATATAATGATTTCCGTACAGTTTGGTGCCATACCACAGATTCATACTGAGGAATCATCAGTTTTACCCACCACTGCTTCTGCGCTATCAGAGCAAGTATCAGCACAATGAAAAAAGGAAAAGAGCATCTTATTATGATGAAAATAGTTCTGACCTTGCAGGAAAATACAGGTCCACAGCCCACATTTTGAGAAACATTTTACTAAAATTATAAACTCTTTGGGCCAAGAAATTCATTTACTTATCACAATGCCTTGACAAAATAAAGCTGTTAATATAAGGAAGGTTTTAATGAAAGAACACTGGTAACATGGGTAAATAAATATAAACTAATTTGGAGGCTACAGAAAGTGATTGTATTACCATCTTAACAAATGCTGAGAATAAAGATGACAATGAAGGCCTATCTATCTAACCATTCCCATTAACCAACTAAAAAACTCAACATTCTTTCAGTTACCACAGAAACAAAACTTGGCTTATAGTATTAACTACAGCTATCTTTTTAACAATTATCTATTTTATAAGAAATTTAATAGCTTAAGCAAAAGTTAAAAGTGTTTATACAAGGTATTTTCAGCCTCTTTTATGGTCATTGGATTATCTATTCTATGAAAAAGAATGTCAAAAAATGTTTACCCCGGGGCGCCTGGGTGGCACAGGGGTTAAGCGCCTGCCTTCGGCTCAGGGCGTGATCCCAGCGTTATGGGATCGAGCCCCACATCAGGCTCTTCAGCTGTGAGCCTGCTTCTTCCTCTCCCACTCCCCCTGCTTGTGTTCCCTCTCTCGCTGGCTGTCTCTATCTCTGTCAAATAAATAAATAAAATCTTAAAAAAAAAAAAATGTTTACCCCATTTAGAGAATCCACTTAACAAATTTATTTATTTGGGGGGAGCACAAGGGGAGGAAGGCAGAGGGAGAGGGAGAAGCAGACTTCCTCCTGAGCAGGGAGCCTGACATGGTGCTAGATCCCAGGACCCTGAGATCATGAGATATGAGCCAAAGGCAGACAAATAACCGAATGAGCCACCCAGGCACCTCAACAACAAATATTTATTGAAGGCCTGGCATAAACAAGGCACTCTTATTCATTTTCACAATAAAATGTGGTCTCTTCCTTCAGGAATTAACACACGTCAGGAGAGAAAAGGCCAAGAAACAGGTCAAGAAAAGCTAAAATAGCCTTTTTATAATCAAAATACATTGAACCATAATAGCCACTTAAAAATAAATGAGTTAATGTTAATGTATGGATTTAGAGAAAATTCATGAAATTGGCTTACATGAGGGTGCCTAGGTGGCTAGTCAGTTAAGCATCTGCCTTTGACTCAGGTCATGATCTCAGGGTCCTAGGATTGAGCCCCATATAGGGCTCCCTGCTCAGCAGGAACTTTGCTTGTCCCTCTTCCACTGCCCCTCCCCCCACATTCACATGCTCTCTTGCTCTCTCTCCTCTGTCTTGAATAAATAAAATCTAAAAAAAAAGCATCAAAAGAAAATCTAATGCAAATATTCAAAAAATTTTAGCTTTACTAAAGCAGGAAACAAGAAAGGCAAATCATAGCTTTAAGCAAAGAAATCCATCAAGAAATCTTAGGAGAGGGGCGCCTGGGTGGCACAGCGGTTAAGCGTCTGCCTTCGGACATACAAATGGCTAACAGACACATGAAAAAATGTTCAAAATCATTAGCCATCAAGGAAATTCAAATAAAAACCACACTGAGATACCACCTTACGCCAGTTAGAATGGCAAAAATAGACAAGGCAAGAAACAACAATTGTTGGAGAGGATGTGGAGAAAGGGGATCCCTCCTACATTGTTGGTGGGAATGCAAGTTGGTACAGCCACTCTGGAAAACAGTGTGGAGGTCCCTTAAAAAGTTAAAAATTGAGCTACCCTATGATCCAGCCATTGCACTACTGGGTATTTACCCCAAAGATACAGACGTAGTGAAGAGAAGGGTCATATGCACCCCAATGTTCATAGCAGCAATGTCCACAATAGCTAAATCGTGGAAGGAGCCGAGATGCCCTTCTACAGATGACTGGATTAAGAAGTTGTGGTCCATATATACAATGGAATATTACTCAGCTATCAGAAAGAACGAGTTCTCAACATTTGCTACAACATGGACAGCACTGGAGGAGATAATGCTAAGTGAAATAAGTCAAGCAGAGAAAGACAACTATCATATGATTTCTCTCATCTATGGAACATAAGAACTAGGATGATCAGTAGGGGAAGAAAGGGATAAAGAAAGGGGGGGTAATCAGAAGGGGGAATGAAACATGAGAGACTATGGACTATGAGAAACAAACTGAGGACTTCAGAGGGGAGGGGGGTGGGGGAATGGGATAGACCGGTGATGGGTAGTAAGGAGGGCACGTATTGCATGGTGCACTGGGTGTTATACACAACTAATGAATCATCGAGCCTTACATCGGAAACCGGGGATGTACTGTATGGTGACTAACATAATATAATAAAAAATCATTAAAAAAAAAAAAATAAAAAAATAAAAAAATAAAAAAATTAAAAAAAAAAAAAAAGCGTCTGCCTTCGGCTCAGGGCGTGATCCCGGTGTTATGGGATCGAGCCCCACATCAGGCTCTTCCGCTATGAGCCTGCTTCTTTCTCTCCCACTCCCCCTGCTTGTGTTCCCTCTCTCGCTGGCTGTCTCTATCTCTGTCGAATAAATAAATAAAATCTTAAAAAAAAAAAAAAAAAAAAAAAGAAATCTTAGGAGAAAGCCTACCTGATCCGTGTTTAACTTAACCAAGACTTTTAGCATGTCTCCCACCAAAATAAAACAAAAACAAAACAAAAGCTAATACACCAACTAATGTCCAAACTGCCAATAAAGCTAGCCCAAAAAACAGCAAAGCTGGGGTCACTTTGGTACAGATGGAAGGTAGACCAGATGGTATTATTTCTGACAGGTCAGAAACTCTAGTATTACTCACCTCTAGTGCTTAACAAAGAAAGCAGTCAATAAATAAATGTGAACTGATAGGGCATCTACACTGCATAACAGGCAGAGCCAGAATGGAATATTCTTTGTACTCACATTCTTAACCATTACCAGGTGATGAGGTTATTTGGAAGAACTTAAAGAGAAAAAAGACCATATATTTTAGGTAGTTAGATAAGACTCTGGATTTGACGAAATTTACTGGATTGCTCTCTGAGAACAGGACTTCTTAAAATAAAGCATTCTTTAATATCCAACTTCTCAGAACATCGATGGCTAACTTATAAAAACTGAATGTTCTCAATTGATAACATGAGATATCCAATCACTAAACTTGAATTTATAATAGTTATATGAAAAAATTATTTTAAAGAAAAAATTAGAATAAAACTATTTACTGGAATACATTCAAAAAAATATTATTATTAAAAACTAATAAAACTGTAAAAGCATATTATCATTATATTATACATATTATTATAATATACTAATAAAATCAATTAGGTTGACTTAGTTTTTTTTTTTTTTTTAAAGATTTTATTTATTTATTTGACAGAGAGACAGCCAGCGAGAGAGGGAACACAAGCAGGGGGAGTGGGAGAGGAAGAAGCAGGCTCCCAGCAGAGGAGCCTGATGCGGGGCTCGACCCCAGAACGCTGGGATCACGCCCTGAGCCGAAGGCAGATGCTTAGCAACTGAGCCACCCAGGTGCCCCTGACTTAGTTATTGTTAAGTAAACTATTTAAATGTCATCTTAATGGCCATCTTTTACTTAGCTTCCAATATCCAAGCGTAATTAGAACACTCACAAGTGTGGATCCACAAAATATTAAAAACAACCTATTTATGTCCAAAATTACATGAATTTCATTTTTTTCAAAAGCCAATCAAACATATTATACTAATTTTTTCTTAATTCTACATTCTCTATACTTTTAATAAAATAGAACTCAGAACCCACTAACTCATTACTTTACAAAATGTTATGATTCCTCTTAACTTTTAAAAACATGAATTGAGATCAAGAGTCACTAGTTAAGGGGCGCCTGGGTGGCACAGCGGTTAAGCCTCTGCCTTCGGCTCAGGGCGTGATCCCAGGGTTCTGGGATCGAGCCCCACATCAGGCTCCTCCGCTATGAGCCTGCTTCTTCCTCTCCCACTCCCCCTGCTTGTGTTCCCTCTCTCACTGGCTGTTTCTATCTCTGTCGAATAAATAAAATTAAAAAAAAAAAAAGAGTCACTAGTTAAGTCTAACACACCATGCAATTAAAGATATACAACTCTAGCAACCTTATATCGTTGCCGATGTAAAACACTGCCATTTCAAACAGTTCGTCTCTCAAAGTTAGTGATATGGCAGGTCAATAGTTATTAACATGTATTTAGTTCTTACAATGTTCCAAGGATTGTGTTTAAGTGTTCCACATGTATTACTGCATTTAAACCTCACAACAAATCCAAAAGGTAGGCACAATTATCTTCATTAGAGATGAAAAAAGGACACTTGGAAAATTTAAAGAATTTGCCCCAAATTAGACGGCAAGTAGTAAGTGGCAAAATCCAATTACAAAGCCTGAGCTCTTAACCCCTACATATTCACCACACAGGGTTGCCATTGTGGTTGGCTGGGGAACGGAAGAGGCAGAGAAAGAGAAGTTCTACTTAGTCACAAAATAAAAAGATCCTGGAGGCTCCTGGCTGGCTCCAGTTGGTAGAGCATGCAACACTTGATCTTAACGTTGTGAGTTCAAGTCCCACATTTGGGCACAGAGCTCACTTAAAAAGATAAAAAACAAAGTAGTAGATACTCAAATATGTCTGATTTGATTCAATCTGTTACAGTTATGTTAAAAGTAAAGATAAATACTGAGTGCTCAAATCTTGGTTTTTAATATCATTCTCCAATATAAGGAACCAGGTTGAACAGCTGATTTTAGGTCTGAGGGTGTAGGTTCAAGCCCCACACTGGGTGTAGGGATTAATTTTTTAAAAAAATGTCTTCGGGCGCCTGGGTGGCTCAGTCGGTTAAGTCAGTTAAGTGGCCAGCTCTTGATTTCAGCTCAGGTCCTGATCTTAGGATCCTGGGATTGAGCCCTGCATTGGGCTCCACATTTAGGGGGGAGTCTGCTTGAGATTGTCTCTCTCCCTCTCTCTCTGCCCCTCCCCCCACTCTTATCCTCTGTCTCTCTAGAATAAATATATCTTTAAAAAATACACATTTTTAAAAAAATGACAGGATTATGTCAGAGACACAGGAATCAACTGAAAGAGCTCCCAAAGGCCAAAGCTAGAACAATTTAAACAAAATTTAGTATTGGATTATAACCCAAAATATAAAATATCCATGAGTCCACATGGATATAAATAAACAAATGAGGAAACACAGACAACTCTCCCACACAGAATTCCAAATAATTTACGTATATACTCCACGCTCAAGGAGGTGGAACATTAACTTTCTACTCCTTAAATATAAGCATATGCCTAGTGACTTCCTTCCAAAAAGGAAGGAAACAAGAGTAAAGAGGATGATAAAGAGGAAAGAGTAACTTTACAGTGGAGAAACCAGACAAACACTATCTTGGCCAGGTGATAAAGGCCAGCATTATCAGTAATAAGTCATCTTTAAATCATTTACACTTGATGTGATGAGAATGACCCTTTACCTCTATGATCTACCTCCCAAAAACCTATAAACCACCCTAACCATGAGAAAAATATCAGACAAATCCCAATTGTGGAATAGTCTACAAAATATCTGATCAAAAGCTGACAAAGTCATCAAAAACAAAGAAAAGTCTCAGAGGGGCACCCGGGTGGCTCAGTTGGTTAAGCATCTGACTCCTGCCGACTCCTGATTTCAGCTCAGGTCATGATCTCGTGGGGCTCTGTGCTCAGTGTGGAGTCTGCAGCAGATTCTGTCTCCCTCTCCCTCCCCTTCCGCACCCCCCCCAGGCACATGCGCTCTCATGCTCCCTCTCAGATAAATAAAATCTCTTAAAAAAAATAAAAATAAAAAGGAAAATCTGAGAAACCATCACAGCCAAAAGGAGCCTAAGAAGACATGACAACTAAATGTAAGGCGCTATCCTAGGAGTATGGGATTCTAGAACAGAAAAAGAACATTAAGTAAAAACTAGAGAAATATGAATAAAGAATGGACTTTAGTTAATAATAAGGAATCAATGTTGGCTCATTAATTTTGACAAATGCACTAAGGTAAGATGTTATTTAAAAAAAAAAAGAAAAGAAAAAAAAAAGGAGGGGCACCTGGCTGGTTCAGTCAGAAGAGCATGCAACTCTCAACCTTGGGGTCATGAGTTTAAGCCCCATGTTGGGTATAGAGATTACTTAAAATCTTAAAAAACAAACTAATTAAATTTAAAAAATTAAAAAATTAAAATCCATGAGTCCATACTCAGAACAGTTTACTTTCTCACTGATCTCTTTAAATGTTGAATTTCTCAGAAATTTTCAAATCCTTCCTAGTATATATTACCATCACTATCAGTTTGCTCTAATTTAAGCCTATGTTCCCAGGAGAGACTAGAATACTGCTGGTCTCAATTCTTCATTTAAAAAAAGGGAGTTCTGGGGCGCCTGGGTGGTGCAGTTGTTAAGCGTCTGCCTTTGGCTCAGGGCGTGATCCCGGCGTTATGGGATCGAGCCCCACATCAGGCTCCTCTGCTATGAGCCTGCTTCTTCCTCTCCCACTCCCCCTGCTTGTGTTCCCTCTCTCGCTGGCTGTCTCTCTCTCTGTCAGATAAATAAATAAAATCTTTAAAAATAAATAAATAAATAAAAATAAAAAATAAAAAATAAAAAAAGGGAGTTCAAGAGTTTGCATTCTGGGGGCGCCTGGGTGGCACAGCGGTTAAGCGTCTGCCTTCGGCTCAGGGCGTGATCCCGGCGTTATGGGATCGAGCCCCACATCAGGCTCCTCAGCTATGAGCCTGCTTCTTCCTCTCCCACTTCCCCTGCTTGTGTTCCCTCTCTCGCTGGCTGTTTCTCTCTCTGTCGAATAAATAAATAAAATCTTTAAAAAAAAAAAAAAAAAGAGTTTGCATTCTGTTCAAGGATATACACTGCCGAAAAAAAGAACTGCTTATATAGCACTGATCTACCAGGAAGTCTATCAAGAAACAACCCACAGGAGCTAAGTGTGTAAAGAAAGAGCTCCGACATCACTAGAATCAAAGGAAAAAGAATTTTTAAAGATTTAAGATATGAAGATCATTTTATAATTTTTCATAAAATCCAAGTAGCTAAGTTAAAAAGTAAAATGAAAGCTACCATTTTCAATGTCAGCTTTAAGGTAAAAAAGTCCCAAGTAAAAGGAAGGACAGAAGGATCATTTTAGGTAGAAAAAAGGTTTACTCTCACTGAGAAACAGGCTTGAGGTATTCTAGAAATTTATTTCTCATTTCAGCTGGAAAAAAAGTGAAGAAACAAATAATCATGTCTTTATAAATCCAATGCTACAGTGATTCACAGGAAAGAAAAAAACCTACTATGTTGAGACTTATTAAACAGGAAAAATAATTATCAACCCCTGTATGCATACTGGAATGTTACAAAAATCATAAAACTCACAGATGTTAAATGTTATACATTAAGTATAAACTAGTGTCTGTTATTGTTAAGAAACCTAAGGGGGGAAATTATGGTTGTATGCTGATAACTCCTCTTTCCATTGTACACTCCACTAAAAAGATCTATATACATGTGATACGATGCCTTCTGGATGTTATTCCAATGTCTGATGCAAAAATAAGCTTTTCTGTTCCTGTACTGAAACATAGCTGTTTCTGGCACACATTTAGTATTTGCCCTCCTTTGTGATACAATCTGACCGACCTGCAGAATGTACCAAGGGCAATTACTGTCACCATACAAAAGAACAATGGGTTCAAACAATATTCTTAAGAGTGGAAGTGGAATTATAATTCAAATGAAATTTCAGAGTTAATATATCCAAACAGTTCAAGTTAAATGCAAAAACAAATTATGTGCTTACAAATATAAACAGTTAAGGCTGATTTTGTTTATTGCCTCAAAATACTCAAAATTTGGTTTACCTTTCTACATTAGACCCTACAAATTCAACACTTAAAGAGATCAATGAGAAAGTAAACTGTTCCGTTGTACAGGTGTCCCAAAGCTCTTGCCTATTCCCATTCCCCTCCTCTCCATCCCCCTTCTCCAACCTGATTAAAAACCTAAAAAGAGCCCAACTGAGAATCCCACGGCCACATACTGGGCATCATTGTAGTCCTAGTGATCCTCCTTTCCTCAGGAGCATTCATTTCTAAAACCTTAATGACACTCTGTCACATTCTCGTGAAAAGGAGAGGAAAAACTGCCATTAAAGGCTGTGTTCATTATAATCAGTGACTTCTTAAAAATGTTTGCAGTCAAGCAGTGATGTATCCTTGGGACTTCTTTCAGAGCTGGAGTCTTTCAGTAGCTTCTTAATGTTTCAGGGAATTTCTGTGTACAGGAAATTATGAGAAATGCTTAAAATTGCTTAGGGATTTAAAAAAAATAAGGCAAAAACAAAAGAGAACATGGCAATGTTAAATTTATGTGTTTCCCATTTGCTATTTAAAGTATCTGTCAAAGCAACTTAAATATATTTTTATATAAAGGCAAACTGACACATGAACTATTAAGAACCTCAAATGGTAACGGAATATCCTCAAAGTAGCATATTACATGCAAAACACTATAAAGAAAATAAGAAGCCACAGAAGAACCAAAATTATTCTAGGTATGATGTGAGCAAACAGTCTTTTCCCCAGGTAATAACAGTATTCCTGGGAATTCCCCAATCTAAAAGCCTGGATAGATTTCAGAAAAATATAAGGAACTGAAAGCCATCACCTAATTTTTACTTTTGTCAGTTTTGTTTATTGGTTTGGAGGTGGTGAAACACAGTTATATTTATCCATAAAAAAATTAAAGAGGGAAAGAAGAGGAAAATAAAGGGAAATATTCTTTAGTACTGTTTCTCAAAAATTTTGCAATGCTTGATACAGATATTCTTAAATTTGCCACATTCAATTTACCCAATGTAAGACCCAAATTTCTTTAGACAACAAACTATGAAGTACTTGTTTATTCCTTATGCATTTTCTCCCCAATTTATAAAACAAAATCCTACATACTCTACAAAATAATGTAGGCTTCATTAATTTTAATAAAATTAAACTGTTAATTTATTGCAAAACTCTAAGCAGAAAATCAAATAGGACTCTAAAAGCAATCAATTACACAAAGGCTTTGGCTATCGTATAGGATGCTCTTTACAGCTAGAATAGAAGGCTTACAACAGAAACCATTCTAACAGGTCTAGTTTATCTTCAGACTGTATTTAGGAATTTTACCCTCCATTTAATAAATTCAGAGTCCATTATTATTTAAAATCACACAAGCTGTGCCCATTCATCAGCACTGCCATCAATTTAAATCCTAAATGGTAGTGACTTACAAAAAGCACAAAGAATTTTGGGGCTTACAGTGAACTCTTGGCTACCTTTCTGAATTGCCTTGTCTCCAGAAAAAAACTGAATCCCCAAATGGATCCCCTTACTACTCATATACTTGTGGGCCATCTATTTCTTGCCACCAATTTGAATGTGGTCCAAAGAGTACAAAATATTAGCCTAAGCCTTTGTTTCTCAAACTTTCTAAGAAATGTATAAACCACTTTAGAAAAGTTCTCTTGAACTTCAAATTGGTCCACAAATCCCAAATTGAGAACCACTGACTTAAGACACTGAAGTCTCGTTCTACAACGAAGGTCTTTCAGTTGTGAATTATCACTGCAAAACGTTATCTTCATAACTGGTACGATACCTTTTTTAAAAATCAATATAACCATACAGATTTGAACACTCCTTAGGGAACTCAAAGACCATCATCCCCTCAATATGAACCCTAGGAGTTTGAGGAACCTAGTTTGAGAAACACTGCTTTATTCAAAATTGAAAAAAGAGTCTGCTTTCCCCTAATCATATTACAGTTTCTCTTCCCCACATACCCTTACCCTCATGAAAGCAGTATCTTTCCTTTTCTGCACCCCAACAGCTCTCTTATACCACTAATCTCTTGTCTCTTCTCTTAAAACTACCAGATCTTTGAGGTAAGGGTCTATACCTGGTTCATTTCTATATGGATCAGCACACCTTACAAGGTGACTCCCATAAGGCCCTGATTATTTGTTGGCTGAATTAATGGATGTGGAATATATTCCTTTGGCTACTATTTGCTCTCAGATTATTTAGGTCTTTGTTTCCAATCACTTAAATAATCAAAAGTTTACAGATTTTTCAATTCCTACAACATGCTTATGCAGTTAAAAAAACAACAGAAGCAAGTCTAGCCTTTTTTCTTCCTTCTCTGTATGAAGAAACAATCACTGATAGTTTAAGATACCAGAAAAAGACAGTCAGATACAAATACAAACATCACTACCATCAGTGTTCTTCTAGAGAATCTTTCTAGAAGATTGCAAAAATACCGTTATAAACAAACTCTGCTATGTTACAATGTATTAAAAATTCACTGATAAATGGTAGTGATTTTAAAAACTAAATTTTTTTTTTTTAAAGATTTTATTTATTTATGTGACAGAGAGACAGCCAGCGAGAGAGGGAACACAGCAGGGGGAGTGGGAGAGGAAGAAGCAGGCTCATAGCGGAGGAGCCTGACGTGGGACTCGATCCCCGTACGCCAGGATCACGCCCTGAGCCGAAGGCAGACGCTTTAACGACTGCGCTACCCAGGCGCCCAAAAAACTAAATGTTTTTAAGTGGTCAATGGGTCTGACTGAACCAATAAAATCATAGTATATAAATGACTACTTTGTAAATAAGGATCTATAGTACCTTTCATGCAAAATGAAAGAAAACTCATCGAAAACAGTAAGTTAAAATAAAGCTTTCTTTTCCTTTCAAAAGCTACAAAGGTTTGGTCTATATTAAAAAGCCATAAAAAAATAATCAATTCTAAGTTACTATATAGTAACTCATATAAGGATGGTTCCTTAGATGCTAATAAAAAGCACTATATGAGCTATTACTTTTAATCCTACCATGATTGTCATGCCTTTTACAAAAGAAAGTCATCTGCATTGTAGGAAATGTAAAAACTCAAAAGGTTAAAGCTTTGGATATAAAATTTAGCTAGCAGGCTCAAATACTAAATCTCTATATCCCATTCGTTCTTCACTCAACTTCCATTTATCTTTTTGGGATTTAGATACTTGGGAGGGTTTTTTTTCCTAACTTTGCATTTTAATTTTATGGAATAAATAAAATAACACACCCATATCTCCTAGACAATATTAGAAACTTTGAACAAAGTGCTTTTTGTGGATTTCTGTTTGGTTTGGTTTTTGCAATATTTGTTAGGCCTCATCCAGTTAGACAGAAAAACAAAGTATGAAATAAAAGTTTTTATGGGACAAAACATTTTTCACCTACATTACAATGTCCATTATCCCTAGAACTTTATTTATAAAGAAAGACTGTTCGTAGTAGATTTAAGATGAAGTACTATTAAATTCTCAAACTTCCACTGAACTGTTTTTAAAATAGCAAAATTTAAAGCTGTTTGGGGGATGCCTGGGTGGCTCAGTCGGTTAAGCATCTGCCTTCGGCTCAGGTCATGATCCCAGGGTCCTGGGATTGAGCCTCGAATCCGGCTCCCTGCTCAGTGGGGAGGCCTGCTTCTCTCTCCCCCTCTGCCTGCCGCTCCCCCTGCTTGTTCTCTCCCTCTCTCTGTCAAATAAATAAATAAAATATTTTAAAAAAAAAAAAGGTGTTTGGGTGGCAATTATAAGGAATATTATTTATGTTATGATTACTCGACTAAATCGATATATTACAACATGTAACTACTACATTAAAAGACAATAAAGAAACAGAAGTCCTAAAGAATGATCTTTGGAATAGCCTGTCCCTGACCTCACCTTGTACTTCCTACAGTTATTTGAGTGTTAAAATTCTGAACCTACTCTATTAGATACTTAAAGTTAATTCAACCTTAAAAGAGAATTTGCAAAGTTGATGTTATTAGCTATGTTTTTTAAATACTTAAAAATTTAAATAGGTCAATCAATACAGGTACTAATTTTAAATTATATGACCATCAGAGCATTTGATACTGAGATTTTCAACTTAACATACATACTTCTTTCAACTTCCTCTGAAGTCAATTACAAAATAATGAAAGAAATTTTTATTTTAAATCTGCACTTTTCCATATTACGAGGCCATTATACTAAAGACTTCTCTCTTATTTTCCAAAGATCTTGTGGGAATGTTGAGCAGCGAAAATTGCGTTTCTCTATCAAAAGAAACTAGTTTCATGTCTGATGAACAACAAATCACCAGAGGAAGTTACTACTCATTTATTTCCTGTTAATCAAGAATCTTCCAGTAACTTAACACAGGTACCACACATTTTTAGTTTTAAAAACAAGGGTGGGGAAAGTAAAGAGAGACTGATTGGTAGGCAATAATAAAGCAGGTAATAATTTGATAATATGGTCGTACAGTCATAAGGTCAGAAATAAGGTTTTTCAACTGGAGGATCTAAATCTTTTCTAAGTCACAATTAAAGACAAAAATAAAAATAGCATATATACTGACTTAAAAGAAATGTGCTTCTCAGAAAACTGGATATACAAATACTATAAAGGGCTATAAATTGACTGTCTGAAACCAATTTGAGGGCAAAAAACCATGTATCAGAATCTATATGCTTCACAGTTATTTGGATCACAAAATCTTCTACAACCAGTTAGGTACCAAAAAACTTTGGCAGTAACAAAGGATTCAGTAAAAAGGTATAGTATCTATATATATCACATCAAACAAGATGAGATAAATCAAGCTGAAAGAATATCTTAAAACAGTAAGATATTTACACTTGTTTTAACTAGTATTTATCACAAGGTATATAACATGGCCATTAAGGGCTGATGTTCAAAAAGATTTCCCCAGAAAGTGGTAGGTTTGGGCTACACATTCTGAGCCACATAAGAACAAACAATGAGATAAATGTTCAAGATATTTATTGCAGAATTTTTTATGCTGCCCTCCCCACAAAATAAGGGAAAAGTCAAATAAATTATGATGCATTTATATAGTATAATGTTATACGGTCATTAAAACTTATATTTTCTGAGACTATTGTAATGACATATATTTACAGTGTTAAGAAAAGTACAGGATATAGAACTGTACATGTAGTTTAAGATTCTATTTACACATATATGAATATTCCCATGAGGGAAAATTGGATATACACAAAGATGTTACTAGTGGGTCTACGTGATAGGATGGACTGTGGCTATCTTTATGTTCTTCAAACTTTTCTGTATTTTTTATATTTTGATTAGTGTCCTATTTTCATAAAAAATAAAAATCACATTTTACATGTAACTTTAATAAAATATAAGTAAATAAATTGGTATTTATCATATTTAATGTGTAAAAAAACTCAGTGTCAAGCCTGAATCAGGCTTTTTTACTTAAAAGTAAATGCATGTGAAAATGTATATTGTACATTTCAACAGGTTCCAACGCCTACTGTCCCAGATAATTACCTACTAACAAAATAATTATCCCATTTTAATTGTGGGTTATATTCCTTACTTCTAATTGAAATCAGCATTTACAATCCAATTTATAAAAACAATTTTTATCCAAAATTGTACTGAAATATCTCGATATTTTAAATGAGGAATGTTACTCAAGGAAACACTTATTTTAATATGAATTTTTTTAAGTGAAGGATCTAAAAAACCTACCAATTTTAATAAGCAATTAAAAGTTGGGCATGCTCCTCTTCTCTGAACTCCTATAACTTTGTATTTTTATTTATTGTAACAGCTATGAAGAATCAACTTTCAGGCTGCTTCTCTTTAAATTAAGGTTTGTTTCACCTGACAAATATCTTTATTCTAGAATTCTTATGTTCTGTTTTTAATAGCTCAATCTCTGTTTCTAATCTACAAATTGGAAGAGTTTTTTAATTTTGGAGTGTTTTGGTGTGTGTGCCTCCCAAAAATAACTTACATATTCACAGCAAACTGAAGATAATTTTTAGAAATATGTTTAAGAAGATAAAGCAGACTTCTAAAAAATATGAAAACATTATTAATATAATAAAGATAGACTACTTTTAAGACTAAAGAAAAATACAACAGGAAAAGGAAAATTTTAAACAATTTAGTGAACTTCACATTCTTCCACGCCAATTTTCAATGTGGCCCATGTTTCAATCAAGGTCTACATATCTGAAAAGTTGACTTATTAAAATTCTCAATGAATTTTAAAGCACTGCTATTAAACTTTTCTTTAGTCCATTCAGCCCCTTAACTAATCAAACAATGAAACAAATATTACAAGACGAAGGCTGACAAAAAATCATAATGAACCTCTCAGATGAGAAACTAATTGGTACTAAGTACACAATGGCTTACATTTAATCCTGTTAATAACCACACAAAAAAAGAAATAAAAGACTCACTTTTCAGTCATCTCTCTGGACCACTGGGCTAAAATAACAGCATGACTAAATCTGACATTGACCCCGTGGCCCTGCTAGGAGTTAAAAGAATTCCTTTGAGTCTTCTGAGGCCTGTTTTCAACTGCTCCAGAAGGGGTGGGCTAGTCATACACACTTGTTAGCCTTCTTTACAGTAACAGGTCAAATTAGAAATGGTCATACACACTGTAACATACCCTAGCTCTTACTTTAGACTTGAAGGCTGTACATTAAAACTGCAATACAAAAAGAACAATAAAATACTAAGAGCTGGCTGATAAAATGTCACAGATGGATAAAATGTAATTGGAATAATAAGAATATATCCAAGCAATAAAATTACTGGAAATACATCTTTAAAATAAATAATATTATGTCTAAATTAATAAGACTGAAATTGAGACAAAACAGCAAGATGAATCCTGATAAAAAAGAAAAATACCTTATATAAATCTTTCTAAATTTATCACAAAATAATTTTCAGCAAGCCTACTGAATTAAAGCACACCTAATTCCTTTGTGAAGTTCTGCAGGTTTTGTGACATGAATCCACAAATAACAAACAATGTCAAAGTGGTATAAATATGTCTGAAAGCCGTTCACTTTTTCCCTTTCATTTTTTTCAAAACACTTTGACTTCCAACAAAGAATACATTAGCATCTCATACATTCCTCTCTAACTAGTAATTTAAAATAATTATGGATATGGATTTACCATACTTGACAAGATTTTTCTAGATTATCAATATTTTTAAATTAAGTACATTTTCTTCATTAAAATAAAATTCCATGCCTTACTCTTATTTCACAACATCTCATCACTGAAAATCTAACAAATCAACCACTAGCATATTTTATATATTTGCCTCAAGTTTTCACAATTTAAAAAAAGTACAACTCCAGTTAATTTACATCAATATTTAAAATTGAAAGGTCTACATTTTCTGTATACTAAAAGCCAATATATGTCCTTACAGCACAAAGAAATAAAATTATTACACACCAAGGCATACTTTGTCTCTATGACAAAATGCCAAAATTAATTTTACATAATCAGTTTCTGTACTCTTGTAATTTTAGCTTATCATATTAATAAAATCAAACAAATACCAGAGTCAAGGAACTATTAACTGAACACGATGACTTCACTGAACATTAGCAATTAGCCTCAAGGCATTGTTTTATTAATTTTGTAAAGGCTTCAATTAATTTAGGATAAAGATCAGAGTTAAAATTTTAATGCTTATCACAATCAAACTTTGTGAATATGTCAAAGTTTAAGCGAATTCTTAGAAAAAGAGAGTTCCAACCCTCTCTGTTTTGAAAATCTCTAGGGGCATATAAATCTTCACCTGTCAGGTGACAGCATTTTGGGAAAGTTTTCTTTCTCTCCACTTCTTGTTCTGTTCTCATTCCCTGTCTTCTCTCTTTCAGAGTATATGATTTTTCAGGAAAGACCAACAATCAACTAGAACAGTGAAATACAAAAAAACCTCAAACTTACCAAGCAATAAGAGAACTACATATTTCACAAACAACCCCTATTTAAAGCTCTAATCAGAGTCTACTTTTCAAAACAGAAAACTAAAGCTAAAGTTTCCACACCAAACAATGTAACTTTACCCTCATTGGCTTACCTTCACAACATTTCCTGGCCTAAAAAAATATCAAGAATAAAAGTATTTCCATTATACTTGAATAGTTACTATACATCAGTTTTAAAAGAATCTTCCACCCACTACCAAAAGAAAGAGAGAGGGAGAACAAAAAAGAAATCCTACAAAACCAGAGTTTCAAATAAAGACTGGAAAAGGCATCAAGCAATGATGACCTTAAAAAAAAAAAAGTTGTATGATGTTTGTGAAGTTTTCTAATAGCATGAAAGCACTTCACCAGTTTGTTCTTTCCCTAATAAATTTCAAGTCTGGCTCTACAGTGCTCTCCTACTGAAACTACACACAATAAAATCTGTGCCATGAGCTTTAAGAACTAAAAACATTTTATGCAAACATTTGTAAAACTAGTAAAATGTGCTAACAGAAGGATTCCTTGTTATTTTTAAAGCTGCATACTTTCACAGTTGGATCACTTTCCATATCACAGATTATATTAGAATACTAAAATTATTCATATCTAAATATAAATATATTTTATTTTATAACAAGAAATATATCTGTTTTCTAAGAAATAAATATATTTTAGAGGTTATTTATGTTTCTCAATAATTACATATGACCATCAAGAATAAACTTACAAAATACCTTTCAAAATACTAATCAGAATTAGGGAGAATAATTTTACAAACTTAAGCCTCTATAACTATGATAAAAGAGTAGAAATTCAAAAGATTAACTGCCATGGAAAACATAGCTATTAGATTATTAGGATACATTTTCTTCATAGTTTGAAACTCTCACTAATTTTAAAAGAAACTGCTTCTTGAGAAGTCATTTGATAGAAATTGAAATGTGAAATATAACGAACTAGAAAATAAGAGTTACGTAAAACAAAAATTCAATAATGTTATTTGTTTCTTGGTAATAACAAATCCTATAAATCAGTTTCATATTCTAGGAACACTAAAATCCACAAGAAAACACTACAATTAGCAGACACAGAAAAGCGGCTTGCCCTTACCCCAATTCCCAAAGTACTTAACAGACATCCAGAAAGAGAATTTTAGATACCTCACTGCCATGGTATATAAGCAATTATACATTACCAAAATAACCTAAAATTATGCATATCAAAATTAATTCTTTTTTGATCCTATTTATCAACATTAGAAAGTTCTTTTAGACTATTAGTTAATAGTATAACACAACACCATTTTTCATGGTATATTGGGAAATTACCGCGATTTTTAAAATGCTGAAATGAACCTCTTTATTATCTTATAGTAACTTAATGAATACAAAATTCAGTAAAATAATGCTACTGTATGATGCACCCTTACTGAACAAATGTAAAATAGAAGTAACTTTGACCACATTGTTTGCTATTTCAAAGTCTTCAGATACTAATAAAAAAATCTTTTGGGGCCATGTTAGGACTAGAGAGCTCTACTTTTCCCTTACATCAGTTAACAAATTACTCAATATTTAATTGCCACAGCACTTCTCCAAGGACTTTACATTCAGCAGCATAAAGTTATTTTATAAAGCAAATTTCTTCGCGTTTGAAAAAACAAGCATGTTTTGAAGGAATAAGCGCTTTTAAGATCTGGTCAAGTTAAAATGTATATTCCCAAGCAATGTATATTAATACATCCATTTGAATATATATATACCATGGACAACAAAAACTGAATGTAAGAGAAATCGCATATCAGATTATAACTGATTTCCTATGAATATCTTTTGAATATACAGTAATATTTAAATTAAAATTTTATAATACGGCTACTTACGGCTAATTAGTATTTCTAGTTATTTACTTAGTTCAACTGTAACATTTTTGTTCCAACAGTGGAGCAACTGTAAATAGAAAATTTGGGGATTAATAATTTTCTATCAATTTCATGCATAAAGCTAACATATCTTTTGAGCTTCTCAATGGCTCAAAAATCAAATTTCTACTGTTATTAAGAAAACAAAACCAAGAACAAAATTACTTTTTCCCTGCTAGTTCCCATGGATCTAAGTCCACACAATAATTCTTCCCAATCTGCAAAACAAAACAAAACACAAATAGATGGGCTAAGGAAGAAAGATCAAAACAAAGAAACAAGTAAAAAAAAAAAAAACAAACAAAAAAAAAAAACCACACAAACCCTCTCTTTCCCTTTAGCAATCAACAAAATAACAAAAAAGAAAAAGTGGAAAAGTCACCCAGAATATATGACCATGTAAGCATGGGCACTCTTGCAGAAAACCAAGTCTGCAAACCAAAGCCATGGGAAATTTAAATTAGAGCAAACGGCCACAATAGGCAGGGAAATCTTTAGAGATAAAAAGGGACTGCTGAGGTTGCAGGTATACTACTAAGGATCTTTTGAGATTTTAACAAACTTTATTAGTTTACTAATTTAAAAAATAAATAAATCATAACTATATCCACATTATATCATTCTGAAGATTAAGTTTTTTCCCCCCACTTAAAACAAAACATACATATGTATGTGATATATCTAAAGGAAAAGAAAGGATTCTCATTGCTTAATACTGAGAATCAGCAAATCAAATTTGCTTCACAACTCTATCTCCTTCCGTATTTAAATAATATTAAAGCAATTAAAAAATTTAACAAAAGGAAGAAAAGTCAGAGATAAGACCCTTCCCTGCTGATGGTAACCTAAGTGGTGGCACAATCACACAGCTGAACACAACTCCTCTTTGCCCTGCAAAAAACTATATGCCAAAGTTAGTTTAACCAAAACAGTTTGAAAATTAGATGATCTGTGATACAACCATCACGTTTCATCGGTTAAATCCAAAAGTAAAAAAATATTTCCCAAACTACAACATCTCAAACAGAAGAATTAAGAGACTTCTACAACCACCAAGATAGTCATGGTATTAAGAACTAATACAAGTATTCCACAACTTAGGACCTGATGGATTTTAACCAGTAACTCACCTATCCAGAAACATTTAGATTGAATACTATGAACCTTTTCAGGGAAGTATTTCTTACACATAAAAGCCAATCATACTAGATTAAAATAACACATTTACAGCAATATTTAAGTCACATTTATTCTCCCACAAAACTTTTATATCATTTTTAAAGCAAACCAAAAGAGCTAGAGTAGACATAAGTTATGGAATAAAGACCAAAACGATTATACAGGAGTGAAGTAATTTTTCAAGTACTTATTAGAAGAATGAAATTTTTTTGGCAATTAAAATCCTCCTTGAAAGTGGAAAGTAATGCTATTTCTAAATAAAACCATGGACAGAAGTTCATTTTTGTTTAAATCAGACCATTTAACACTAATTAATGACCAGTACAATATAAGGAGTAACTTACAGGTTTCTTTAAAACCTCCTTTGTTCAGTCAAATTTATATGCCACTTTACTCCATGTCCTGAACCTCTCATCTGACTTTTCTAAGCAAAAGTTTTCAATTACTTTACCAAACTTATTTATCAGCCATAACCAGTCTATTTCCTACATCTTTAGAATTTCTCAGTAACTCCAAATGTGGAAAGAGTATTAAAAAGTTTTCTAGAAATTTGGGCTTTCCCTCCCTACAGTAGATAATTCTGTTACAGGCACTACTGAGTTACAAGGCAAAATCAAATGTGACCTACGTACTTCAAGAGAATTGCCAATAAAAACACTTTCCCTCAATAAATAGCTCTAAACAGCCATTCTTTCACCTTGAGGTAATTACAAATTAACTCTATATTTAGGCAAAAGGTGGGGGGGAGTACAAATTATTTTCTCATTATAGAATTATGCTGTCTTCCCTTAAAATGTATTTGCAAAAGATGAGGATAACAGTAGATGCTCTCAAGTCAAAGGTTAACTAATTTTCAAAACTACATCAAAAGCTGAAATTCTAAGGTAAAAATGACATAAAAATAAAAATTACACACTTAGCAGGCAAGATCCAGTTTTAAATAATCTATTATTACACTGCATTTATATCTGGATCCAAATCTATATTACAAAAATAATTTTTATCCCCAGGATTGCATCTCTATCCAGAGCTAATACTATCAGATCAAGATTCAAACACTAAAAAACAACTAAAATCGATTCCTTTACATATTCTTAAGTACATTTGTATAATTTAAAAAGAAAATGTGTCCTTACACATGGTGGATGCTCAATTAAAATATTTCTTTATTATCAGAAGAATCGACAACAATTTGGCAAGTAACTCAAAATGCCAAAAACTTGACCATGACAATTATGTATAACAAAACAAAGGTAAACAATGACTGAGAAAGTAAAAATTTTTGACTGAAAAACTTCCATTAACTCAATACTTTTACTTCATTAAGTGTTAACAACCAACAGAGTAGCAAGAGATTAGTAAATTACTTTGAAATTAAATATAAATTTAGCAAAGTCTTAAAAACAGGATCTCCTACTTAGGGACATGAATGATTTTTTTCTCACAAGGGAAAAAAGAGTAAATGCTCTCCATTCTGTACTTTTGAAAAATGTTTTACAGTCTAATCATATGTAGTTAACATCAAATTTACTTTCTGACCATAAAAATAAACTGTCTATAAATTACACTTACTTCTTACACAAGTGATCACTATACACAATAGATTATTTTTACAGCAAACAGCTATATGAAAATCACATTTCAACACTATTTACCCAGACATCAGGATTCAAGTTCCTATGCCCTGTAGATAAGAATGAAAATGTTGCCTGCCCATCTAATTTTATGCTTCTCCAGCCCCCCCCAAAAATGTAAAACTGTAGCTGATAAATAATATTTGAATGGCAACTAAACTAGGTTGTTAGTTCAATAAATACATGTCATTTTCATATTAAGCAGTTTCCAATAAATTTAATAACTTATAAGAAAATCAAATCGGTTTCTAAAAGAAATGTCCAAAAAAAAGGGTAAAATTTAATTCTCTTCCTAAGTACCTATCACTGTTGAAAAGAAAAGCTGCTGTAAATGATTTCAGACTAAATGTCATAAACTGACTTTGGAAGAATGGAAACCTAAATTGCTGATCAAAAACGAAATCACAGAAATTAGCTACATACAATATCAACATTCCAAAATGTTATTAAAATCCAACCCAAAGCTGCCTTAGCATTTCTGGAATTTCTAATGAGATTTTCAGTCTGCTGAACAATGGCCATAAAAGGCTTTCAAACTTCACTCCATTCACAAGTAAAGTTGAAATTGAACATTTTTATTTCTTCTCTCCCTATGACAACTTCACCATGGAACAGTGAATAACACAGCTCAAGTCATTATGCTAATTAGAAATTAAATAAAAAGATGCCCTTACAATAGTTAAGTGTAAGGTGACATGCTACAACTAGAGACACAGTTCAAAAGCAGCTTTACGAATTGTGTAGTACAGGCTTACAAAAGCTGAAAACATCAGGGAGGGAGCTCCTTGATGCTCTCGGTCACTGGAACTCTAGCATGTGGCCATTTTTCAATTACAAGGCAGAAATTAAACTATAGATCAATGAGAAATATGTCAAATGGCAACCCACCCTTATGACCTAAAAGGCCGTAAGATCTTCAAGAAACTGGATTTATTGAAATTAAGCTGACTTGTTATCTGATGACTGCAGAAAGAGGGGGGAAACACCACCTTAAAGATCTGAAGAGTACTGAAAGCAAAGTTTAATTTATAAATGTTCCCAAACTAACAGAATGTGTTCCTT
Source organism: Ursus americanus (assembly GCF_024610735.1). Lineage (NCBI taxonomy): Eukaryota > Metazoa > Chordata > Mammalia > Carnivora > Ursidae > Ursus > Ursus americanus. The sequence goes on from NC_142144.1 coordinate 33,818,805, forward strand.
CCCTATATTAAAAGATGGTAAAGAACACAAGATACGAGGAGCCAACGTTTTATTTTAAGGCATGCTCTACTTTGAACAGTCCCGTGTAAAATATATACTTTACATAGCTGGTCATAGTCCATTGACTAACTTTATTAACACCTGGCCCATTTGAGAGAATTTTTCTACCTGCCATAAAATTGTATAAAATATCCAATTATTTTTAAAGGACAAGGAAAAGGAGATATACAAGCAAGAAACAGGTGGAAAACACCGGAAGAAAATAATGACCAAAAAAATCTTCTAACAGCATTCTGAACACATACAAAAAACATACATGAAACATAAATACCCTCTCTCATTTAGGCTGAGGCAGTTTCTAAAAAGACATGCTATTAAAATATTTAATCATACCCAGATGCATATTAAACCATTAATTTAGCATTAGTGGTACCATACAGTCTTAAATTTCTATTAGGGTTTTCAGCTTCTATTCTTCCTCCTTGCACTTACCCTGAACTGAAAATTCTATGCATTCTTCAAGACCCAGCTCAAAAGGCTACTTTACAATTCAGTCTTGTACTTTGCCTATACATGTAATTTTTTTTAAGTCTATTACATTCATCTGGAAATGATTTTGTAATGTGCTGGAGCATCTCTTATATTTGTAGAAATGTATTTAACTTTAGTGTTACAGTGAACCTTCCATATTGTCAGGCATTTTACAGCTTCTAAAGGCAGGGACTAAATAGCAGTTCTTGAATCCCAACACCTAAACGGTATAGTAACTTGTACATTACATGTATCCAGTAAGTAACTATTGGACAGATTTTAAGACTTTAGATTTAGTTTGGCTAAAATGTCACCAAATCAAATAAAATTTATATAAGGAAAGTGCCATTCTAGTGACATGTTCAAAAGCAACCTGGGTTCACAAAAAAAGCCGAGAACGTTCAATTCAAAATACCAAGTGGCAACTATATGCCCGTGCTTGCCACAGTCATCTTGTAGTTAGAAGAATTTAGTCAAACATTTTTCTATTACATTAATTTAGTCTATCCATTTTCTCACTTTACCTTTATTACTTTAATAAAATTATTATTTTACCAATAATGAGATTAAGTTATCCAAAGTCACAGCTAGTCAGCTGAGGAGCTATAACAGACATAATAACTACCACTAATTAAGAGTCTGTAGGTTACCTCATTCAGAATTAAACTTTAAACTGAGACCCAAGGGATGAGTAGGTATCAGTCAGGCAAGGTAGGAAGTGATCCCGGTAGAAAAAAGCAGCATTTGTAAAGACCCAGATCAAATAAAATATGACTGATCTGAAAAACTGAAATTCATACAGGTAACTCACTCTACTCAAATTTTGGTTGGTTATCAGGTCTTGGCTGAGTGCTTAATAAATCCCAAGGATTCAGCAATTACCTCTAGATGAGTTCTTCATCCTCTGAAATTGTATCCAAAACTTTTATGTGCATATTTTGGGGGAGTAGGGGGACTTGACACAAAGACAACTACAATATTGGGATGCCTGCCTGGCTCAGTTGGTAGAGCATCCAACTCTTGATCTCGGGGTCATGAATGCAAACCCCACATTGGGGGTAGAGTTTACTTAGAATATATATATATATATAAAAGACTTAATGCACTAAGTCACTGAAAGCCATTATTTTAACTTCAATTTCAAAAGCCATGCTTTTACTTTAATCAAGCCATAATTTCACTTCAACTTCATGTAGTAGTACTATGTAAAAAGCACTACTCTATATGCAAAGGTAGAACTTCAATTAAATTCAACTAAGAGTTACTAGATTATCGACTATTTGTCAATGCTGATAAACTAAAGAAGCAATGTGTCAAATTGTACATACCGAACGAGCTCTACGTTAATGTAAAATTCTATACCATTAACAGTTACGTACTAGGAACTAATACAGCTTCTTCAACATGCTATCTTCTTCGTTCTTCAAAAGTTATTTCTTTTTAAAATCTGAATCTAATTTTTTGCTAAGTTTGAATCTTTCAAAATTACTAAATGAGAAACAAACATTAAGACCAGGAAGAAGTATAAAAGCATGCTTGTGAAAGTACAATTAGACGATTACATGTGTTTGAAATACATTTTAAGACTGTAAAAGTATTTTATTCATCAAACATTTTAAATTACTATTCATTCACCTCTAAAACGTATTTGTTACATGCCTAACGTATCCAGCTTAGAGTAGCGCAGACAACCCAAAAATAGTCCACATTACTAAAAATGAGGACTATCTTTACATACTACTATGGATTGATCTCCAGGCTATACTGTTACAGGGAAAAAAAAAGGTAGAGCTAAGTGTGGTTAGTATACCTCTGTTTAAGAAAGGGGAGAAAGAATACAAAGATATATACATATTTGCTTATATTTTTTTAGTATTAAGAACAAACCAACAATTTTCTCTGAACAGTTATCCATAAGGGGAATGGCAAAAATAGGATGAAGACTGGACAGAAGGTAGACTTTTTTGAATATATTTTACCTTGTCTTGTTGGCTTAAATTTGGAATCTTATAAACATTTTACATAATTATAAAACAAATTTAATTTTTAAAAGGCAATATTGAAAAATAAACATATCCAGAGCAAAATGAAACAAATGAACCTATCCATGGATCTAGTTTATAGCATAATCACAGGGAAAGAAACCTGAATTTAATCAAGCTTCCAGATCTAACTACCAAGTCACATGAAACACAGGGGGCAGGGGAGTATGTCAAACAATACCACAAAACTCAGACTACAGAAAGTTCTAGAGGACAACCAATCCAGTTAATACAACACATAAATTACAAGGAAGAAAAAAAGAGAATTAAAAAATAAAGATGGAATCTATACATTAAAGGACTTAAAGGATAATTTATCAATCAATTACAATAAATGGATCTGATTCAAATAAACTGTAAGAAAAAAAATTAAGAGCCAGGATGGGAAATCTGAATGCTGACCGGGTTTTTGTTTTTTCTTTTTGGGTTCTTTTGCGTGTGTGTGTGTGTGTGTGTGTGTGTGTGTGTGGGCTCCACGCCCAGCATGGAGCCCAATGCGGGCGTTGAACTCACAACCCTGAGCTCAGATCAAGAGTCAGACACTTAACTGGCCAACCAGGCGCCCCTGACTGGGTATTTAATAATAAAAGAAATATTGATAATTTATTTAGGATTATGTTTCTTAAGAACTTTTACCTTTCAGAAATATACACTGAAATATTATATATATATAAAATATATATATATATATGAATGAAATGATGGATGTGATGTGCTTCAAAATAATACAGGGGCATGCAGTTATAATTGAGAAAGGACTAGTCATAAGTTGGTTGATGGGACACTGAGTCCAATATAACATTCTATTTTTATATACTTTAAATTTTCCATAATAAAAAGTTAATATTTACTCCTAGAGCTATTAATATCCCTTCCCTATGCAGGAAAAAGGAAAATAAGTAGCTGATCATTCCTCTGTAATTCTTAAATAACTTCTTGTCTCTCCCCATTACCTGGCAAGTTTATATAATAATCCTCCCCAAACTTGAGATCCTCCTCACAAATCAAGAAACATGCTGATTTCCTTTGGTGTATCTTTTTCTTCAACCAGGAGATCTACCTTTCTAATACATGAGAATTACAAGTCAGTTGTACTGGAGATAATAAAAGAAAGTAAAGGGTGAGAATTTCAAAAAGGAAAACAAATGACAGTGCAAGCATTGTTATATAAAGAAGCCTTAGGAAAGAGTAAAGAAAGTGAAGGAAAGGAAGCCTAAAACTTAGAAATAAATTCCTACATCCCTCAGCAGAGAAAGCTGAAAGCCAGATAAAACAGGGCCTATGTTTTGGCATGAATTTATTATAAGCAAAGTCCTCATCATAACACTGCATGTACGGAGGAAGGCTAGGCTGAGCAAGTTATGAAACTGTTACATTCGCAAGTCCTCAATGGAACCTCAGGAAGCTAATCAAGAACTTCAGATCAGGGGCACCTGAGTGGCTCAGTCAGTTGTCTGCCTTCGGTGCAGGTCATGATCCCAGGTCCTGGGATCGAGCCCCACGTCAGGCTCCCTGCTCATCGGGGAGCTTGTTTCTCTCTCTCCCTCTGCCTGCTGCTCCCCCGCTTGTATTCTCTTTCTCTCGCTCTCTCTCTCTGTCGAATAAATAAAATCTTAAAAAAAAAAAAAACCACTTCAAATCGGGGCGCCTGGCTGATGCAGTCAATAAAGAATATGACTCTTGATCTTGGAGCTGGGAGTTTGAGCCCCACGCTGGGTGTAGAAATTACTTAAAAAATAAAATCGTAAAAAAAAATAAAAAGAATGTCAAATCATATAACCAGAAAAGTATCAAATATTCAGACAAAGAACAGTAAGGAAAAAAATGTCTCCAGGTAATGTATTATCTGCCTGATTTTGTATTAAAGGAAAATAAATGTGTAAGCATCTCACTGAAACTGAAGTAATGGGGGATGGTCTGAAGTTTCCACAGAGCAAGAATGGTGCTGCATTCATTACTACTAATTTAACAATAGTAAATGGGAAATACATATGTACTAACATAGTCCTTCATTTGTTCGTTACTACCTCAAATTCACTAATCCTGTTTTTTATGAAGTGTTAAGTTTTCAACTACATCTATTATCAGGATTTTAAGACACTTAACTCACATGGTGAAGGAGAGACTTCCATAAATTACTTATAGCTTCTTAGTTTTGGCTTTTTAGAATATATAAATATATTACAGGAGCACCTGGGGGCTCAGTGGTTAAGCATCAGACTCCTGGTTTCTGCTCAGGTCATGATCTCTTTGGTCTTGGGATCAAGCCCCGCATAGTGGCAAGCTGCCCCATCAGTGGGGAGTCTTCTTGAAAGATTCTCTCCGTCTGCCCCATCCCCCAAACACTCAAGTGCTCTCTCTAAAGTAAATAAATAAATCTTTAAATAATATAAATATTACATAAATTTTGTCTCTTCAATGAAACACAAAGCCACTTAAGGCTAACACTATGTCTTTTATCATTTTAAATCTCCTCTATGTATTCTACAGAGTAGATGCCCAATATTTGATCATTTAGCAATTAATACAGAAATAATACATGTCAAAAAATTACTCTAAGTATCATAGGGAGACTGAGTATGGAAAAGACCTCCCCTCAAGGAGTCTGTAATCTCTTTTATCATATTGATAATTTATATATGCCATAGTTTGGGAGTTTGGGGAGGAGGAAGAGCAGTATACCAAACAGCTACTGCTATGGTTTAACAATCATCATTTCAAAAGTATGTCTGAATTTCTACAAATTTCCATCAACATGAAAAAATCTTCTCTCTAAAGACTATTACATAAACTGAACTCAGATCTATTTATGAACAGGATAATAACAGAAAGTAACAGCACATCAGATAAACATCAGTACAGAATATATTGCTTATTAACTGAAAAGAAATAGGATTATGGCATTAGCAGATCAAGGAAATAACACAGGAGATATATATTTGAATATTTGTCAGAGTTTATAAGAGTCAAGCAAGTTAATCTGCAAAATTGCACAATTTGTTTAAATTTAGCTGGAACAAAAAAACAGATCCTAGGAGCAAGGGATAAATTTCAATATGGTAAGAGGAATATACACTGAATGTAAGGAATAAAAAATTACCCGGAATTACTTAGGTCTTGCATCTAATTACTAATGTTACTTATTAATCACGTTACTAATGTTGCAGAAAAGGTGTGATAAATTTATACACATATACCCACTAAACTTTAAGAGAATACCTACCTATAAGAATCAGTTTCTTTACAAACTTAAGTGGATGAAAAGATACAAGGAAAATTTGATGAAAAAAAAAACCATATTAGAGGGGCACCTGGTAGCTCAGTCAGTTGAGCGTCCGACTCTTGATTTCAACTCTGGTCATGATCTCAGGGTCATGGGGTCGAGCCCCGCATCTGGCCCTGCACTGGGCATGGCGCCTGCTCGGGATTCTCTCTCTCCCTCTCCCTCTGCCCCTCCCTACCTGCTCTCTCTCTAAAATAAAATAAAATAAAATAAAATAAAATAAAATAAAATAAAATAAAATAAAATAAAAGCCATACTAGAAAAACATAAGCCAACATAAGCAACAAGTATAAAAAACAAAATACTAAGAGAAAAAACTGTAAGAAATAACGAACAGTATACCAGCACATCAAAATAGAATATGAAACATCATAAGTCAGTGTTAAAAACAATACAGTTAAGTGGAACCCTCATAAATTACTGGTGGGAATGTATAATGATGCAGCCACTGTGGAAAACAGTTTGGTGGCTCCTCAGAAAGTGAAACATAGAAATCCCAGCTATACTAGGGGCGCCTGGGTGGTCAGCTGAGTGATCAACTCTTGGCTTCAGCTCAGGTCATGATCTCGGGATTGTGGGATCGAGCCCCGGGTCAGGCTCCAAGCTCAGGAGGAATCTGCCCCTCTCTCTCTCCCCCTGCACATGTTCTCTCTAAAATAAATAAGTAAATCTGAAAGAAAGAAAGAAAGAAAGAAAGAAAGAAAGAAAGAAAGAAAGAAAGGGGGAGGGAGAGAGAGAAAGAGAAGGGGAAGGAACGGAGAAATCCCAGCTATTCTATTTTTAGGTATATACTCAAAATAATACCCAAAATAGGTATTCAAATACCTATACATAAATGTTCAAGGTAGCACTATTCATAATAGCTAAAAGGTGGAAACAACCCAAATGTCCATCTACAGACAGACAAATAAAACAAAATGTGGTATAACAATACAATGGAATATTACTCAGCCTTGAAAAGGAATGAAGTACTGACACATGCTACAATATTTATAAACCTCCAAAACATTATCCTAAGTGAAAGAAGTCAGACACAAAGGTCATGTATTATATGATTCTATTTACATGAAATATCCAGAATAGGTAAATCCATAGAGACAGAAAGTGGTTGCCAGGGTCTGGGAGAAGAAGGAATAAAGAGTTCCACGGGTGCAGGGTTTCCTTTGGATGTGGTAAAAAGGTTTTAGAACTAGATAGATGTGATGGTCCCATAACACTGTAAATGTACTAAACGCCATTAAACTAAACACTTTAAAATGGTTAATTTTGTGTTATGCTAATTTCACCTCAATTAAAAACAAATATCCCCTCCTCCAAAAATGCAGTTCAAGAACACTCATGCTTCTTATTGTCTACTTACAACATGAAACACTAAAATTGGTTGCCAGAGATTTCTTTATATACCTGATTACCAACCTTCTTTTCCTCACTCCTATAGGGTATATTTATACCTGACTAAATCTACCATTCCCTTTCTTCTAGAATCCTCATTTCCATATGGGTCAGCTACCCTTTACCCCATTCTCACTACCCCTCATCAATCTCTTTCATTGTGCCCTGAGAAATCCTAGTTCTACTGTTAATCACTTCTCCGTTAACCTGCTCCTCTTTCTGTGGAAAAACCACCTTTCATTTCAATTCATCAAACCTTTCAGTATGTTAAATCTGAAACGACAATAAGATATCCAAATGGAAAAATCAGTAAGGTGGACATGGGAAACTTGAGTTCAAGAAAAGTGGCTCATCACCATGAACACATTAGTGTTTGATGAAACCAGGTGTGATGTCAGGAGAAGGCAATTTAGAGAAAGACTGGGCTAAATGCTTTTGACCTTCTGGACCTTCTGTAATGGTATGCCAAACCCTGGATCATTTGGTTTCCATAATCTTGCTCTAGACTGCCCAGTATTACTAGAAAAAGTTATGAAATCCTTCAAAGTGAGTTCATTATAAGCTCATATTGTTTCAATTTTGACTGAATACTACTTTTAAGTAATCCTTTTATTCTATTATTGATTTGTCGGCACAATGATTTCCCAACCACGAGCTTCAGACTCCTGGGAAGCTGCATGATTAGTGACCACAATGGGTGTCCAGAGGTATGCACTATATAAAGACATATACATATATATGTATTAATATTTCTCAAATGTATAGATGTTGTGGTTAATAAAACACCATCATGTAAGAGAATAGTAAAATAGTAGCTAATACGCATTTTCTCAATTAACAAATACTAGAAATATAACTACAGTCATGTGGGGGCCCACAAATTGTTGTGAAGTTAAAAAGGTTGCCATCTTCAAAATACTGGGAACCACTGTCTAAAAAGTATTCCCCATAGCACTTAAACAAGCTTTCCACACACTAAGCTTCTAAGTAACCCCTGCCTACTTCCACTCCCAATTCTGTTTTCATTTTCCCAAAAAATTCAAACACATCCTCATATATTCCCTCATCTGCAACCCATCTGAATTTATTCTTTCTTCTCTACCTCTATAAATATCTGATAATTTAGAAGCTAACAGTGTGTCTCTTCCCTTTTAAGACAAATTCAGACATACACACCTGTCCCGTCTCTTAATTGGCCCTCACTATCCCAATCCATCAAACAGGTTTAAACTCTCCTTCCAAAGTTTTTTTCCCCGTCTACCTAAAAACATTATCAGATCTACCATATTCTGATAAAACTTCACTTGATTCCATTCTGTGTGCTAGCTACTACTCTATTTCTTTTCTTCCTTTTGCTGTCAACTTCTCAGGGTTGGCCTATGACAGACTGAGCCAGCCACCTGTTTTTGTAAATAAGATTTTGTTGGAATAGTTAGCCCATTTCTTTAGGTATTGTGGCTGCTTTCCCACAAGGGCAAAGTTAAGTAGTCACGAAATCCTATGGCCTGGAAACCTAAAGTTTATATCCTTAAAAAAAGTCTCTCAGTCACTGGGGCTCCAAAGCATGACCCACATTCAATATCATCATTTCCTCTGAGAACAAGTAGGTACTATTAAAGGTTTTGGAGCACAGTAAGGTACCATGAGTAAAAGGGCATTTCAAGACTACTAGTTTAACAATAGTGTGCAGGGAAGATGTAAAAGATCATTTAGGAAACTACCGCAAGAGACCAGGCATTAGGCATACAGGGAGAAAAACTAAAGGGAGTTTTTAAAGGAATAAGCATCAAGACTATGTGACAGAGAAGACAAAGCTCACAACAAAATCTCAGTCCTGGAATGATGTGGTTCTAAGAACTTGGCATTTCCTCCTGTAGTTTACTGTAGACTTATAGTAACTCTTCAGAGCCTCCTACCTTAGTGACTGTGGAGTTCCTAAAATTTCAATACTAACTTCATATCCTCAGTATATCAGGCATTTCCCATGCTTGCTACCTGGCTAACTCCTGGCTAAGCAAGTCACTTGGGAAGAGGCAGTCCCAACAGAGTTGGCCAAATGAGAGCACAGGACCAATGTCAGAGGTGGATGGAGTACTCACCTGTGATACCAAGCAGAGAGAGAGGGGACTAAGATTTCAGGTCCAGAACTGGCTCTAGCCAAACAGGAAGAAGCAGCTATGAATTTGCTTACAGTAGAAGCAGTGTCTTTGATATTCTGACATACTCTTTCTGATGTTCAGACAGACCACCATTAGAGTAGCCACTGGTAAGAGTCTCATGAGAAACAAGCCAAAAAACAAGACCAAAAGATGAGGAATTAAATGAAGCAGACCCTATTGGTCTTTTGTCTAGGAAAAGCAGTCTTCCTTATTAAAGATGGTACTACTTTTCAAAATGGTCAACGTGATACTAACCTTCATTTACAGAGTTTTCACATCCCACAAGATTGAGAAGGATATCATCATCTTTATCATCAACTTCACATCCCAGCAGCATCCAGTTTTCCACGTTATCACTTTCTGAAATGGTGCTCTCTTCCTCTTCACTTGAACTGACTTCTATAATCATGACCTCTCGGATTGTACCCGGGATCTCTTCAGGTTTAGGCGCCTCAATATTCCTCTTGCATTTCTTATCAGTCAATTTATTAGAATGAAGAGATGCAGGAGGACCTCGAGTCTTTTCTTTTGCTTGGACTCTAAAATTCTTTCTTTTGCATCTGTAAATACTATCTTCATCAGATAAAGTGATGACCTCTGACCCATCTGATAGCTGGATGACCTCACTATCTGAAAGAATAATTAAGTTCTTCTGATTTGGTTTACTACTGGATGATTCAGAATTCCCAGAGTTCTTCTCTTCATGTTCTTCCTCTCTAATGATATTATCAAGATCTTGGGCATAATGAACTTGGCTGTAGAGCTGAAATTCCACCTCACTATCAACACTCAGTTCACTAGATGACTCTTCACGATAAAGGTCATCTTCATATGCTTCTATGGTCTCATAACCACCAAACATCATGGAAAGTCAGCAACCCTGATGCTGTAAAAGAGAAAAGCATACAAAGAATATATTTTAAAACCTCAGATAATGCCTGTTAAGTGCATAACAGTATCACCTTAGAGCTAACTTCTGTGAAAGCCATCACTGTTCTCAATGACATATTAAAATAACTTTTTCTCTTAAGAATACCTTTTTCTGGGGGCGCCTGGGTGGCACAGCGGTTAAGCATCTGCCTTCAGCTCAGGGCGTGATCCTGGCGTTATGGGATCGAGCCCCACATCGGGCTCTTCCGCTATGAGCCTGCTTCTTCCTCTCCCCCTCCCCCTGCTTGTGTTCCCTCTCTCGCTGGCTATTTCTATCTCTGTCAAATAAATAAATAAAATCTTTAAAAAAAAAAAAAAAAAGAATACCTTTTTCTAAAGGATTTCTAAATCCTGTTAAGACCTGCTCTAATAATGCCCACCCCTCCCAAATGAAAATTACTACCAACAAACTGAGTTATAATTATTAATGGAAATACCGTATTTTGCAGGTATGCTAGAAAGGAAAGACAGGTTGATCCACTGTTTCAGACACCAATTTTTTCTCTAAAATGTTAAAAATCACAAGAATAGTTTAAGTCATTCTCATTATTCCATCCATTCTTCATCTCTTCCCCTGGTTCTGGTTTTGCATCTCATCTTTTCAGTTATGCATTCTCACATACGAATATTACTTCAACTTTGACTAAAATCCACTACAGGAAACAACAATCATATAACTGTTTTAGTGCAGATTTTTATTCTCAGTTAAAAAATTGATCTCATGGCCTTTTTATCCTTGACTAAAAGAATACATAAAATATCTGATAAACCTTGGTTTACTTTTGTACTAGCTATAAAGATGTGTATGAAAAACATACTAAGGACCTAAAACTGAGGCAAAACTTCTAGCTGTAGGAGCACTTTACTTTCCTACTGTGGGCATATTAAATCTTGCTCATCCTTCAACTCAGCTTCAACATCCCTTTTTCTGAAAAGCTTTCCTTGACCCACCAGACTAAAAATAAGTGTGTCCCTTTTATAGGCTTTTATAGTACTTTACATTTCAAAACACTACAGTTCTAATTACTAATTCAATGTAAATGTCTCACAAAAACAGATCACAAATCCCAGGAGAGCAGAAACTATATGCACTTTGTTAAACAATAGATTCCCAAAGCCAAGCACAGTAACTGGTATTTAGCAGGACTTCCATTAATGTCTGTTGAATTAATGAAAAAATAAATAAATGAACAATATCAACTGACATTTGCTCTTCAGCCCTAATAAATCTAGTATGTGCCTAAAATATGGAAATTATGGTAGGATGAATTTCACAGTTGTCTCCAGTTATTCCAACTATTGTCGTATCATCAACCAAAAATCTACACAGATGTGTCAATTAGGTTCTGATATATTGATCAAAATGAGAGCTCTGGAAAAATAACTCATGTTTGTTCAAAAATCAGGGACAGCTTAAAGAACAATAACAATGACAATTTACTCTTTCCACTTCCTTTTTAGCTATACAAATATAATTTAGAAAAACTAGCTGTTCTTAGTTTACCAATTCACTGTCCAAAATGTCAGGGTGTTCTGATGGTAGTTTTGGTAATATGACCAGCTGACTCTAAGAACCAAATACATAAGAGCCAAAAATGCACTACCATTATGCTGGAGTTTTTTGTTGTTGTTGTTTACAGAAATAAAGAAACCAACTTTTGTCATACACCTTAAATTTACGCAGTGCTCTATGTCAATTATACCTCAATAAAGCTGGGAGTAAAAATGATAATTACGTTCTGAGTTAACAATATCGTATACTTCAAATCTGCTAAGACAGTAGGTCTTAAAATGTTCTCACCGGAAAAAAAAAAACGGAAGAGGAGGAAGAAAATACGTGAGGTGATGGATGTGTTAACTAATCTAAATGTGGTAGTCATTTCATGTATCAAATCATGATGTTGTATACCTTAAACTTACACAATGGTATCTGTCAATTATAACTCAATAAAGGTGGGGAGAAAAGAAACCAACTTTTAATGCCTTTTTCTTCTAAAAGCTACAATACACCTGTTTCATTCTTACACTGTCCTTCAGGTTGCTATGCTGTTGTCACACAACTTAAATGTGGCTGTCTGAATAATAATGCTCATAGCATTTAACAGTTTATATTGAAATGTTAGCCTCAGAGGAATTCAAATAAAAGATGAATTCTTTCCTTTTTATTTAATAGGTAAATTAATTCTAAAAGAAGTCAAAGGAATTATGCTTCCTTCAAAATCCTCACTGGATCCATACTGATAAAACATAAATAACATAATTCCAGTGCTGCACAGAAAAAATTAAAAGAGCTAAATTACAGAGTTACAAATTTGTACTACTCTTGGAGCCATCCCAAAGGAAAGGGATTAAGAAAAGAGCCATGGGCACACCTGTGAATGTATGCCAAAAATAAACTACAGAAATATAATAAAAACTGACTTCCTTGGGTCTAGGGGTTTATCTCTTTCCTTGAAATGTAGAAAAATGAATTTAACAATTTAGCCCCTATGGCCTTTAAGAGGATTTTGTACCTTCTGTATTTGAAAATTGTGCTCAGCATAACTTGCTCTTCTCTTTATGTAGCTTATGTATGCCAGGGTTAAGGTCTGCCTGAGGCTATTTTGGTTTATGTTTATGTTACTACTTTAATTACATTCAAATGCATTTAATTTTTTTAAGTGTATACTCGCAGGACAAATATGAAATAAATATATATGTCTTGAACCAGAAGACTTCCTCAGCTTTTTAATCATTATACACGATTCTCAAGCATACTTATGTGGATAACATGAGGTCCCTATGAGAGCTACAAAATTTTAAGTCTCAAAGAGACCTTTCTGATTATCTCACACTACCTCCTCAGTTTTCACATAAGGAAACTAAGGTCCAAAGAGATAAGGAAGCCTAACCAAGGTTATGCAGCTGATTAAGAACATAGGTTAGGACAGATTCAGATTCACATATCAAGTGTTCACTAAGATTTTTTTTTTCAATTTTTCAGAATATCTTCAAATAAAGATTAAAGAAAAAAAAAACTTTCTTCAAAGCTATATCTGCGTTGGCTCTAACACCTAAATTTATCTCAAAAATATCCATTTCACCTCCCAGTGGAGTATAAAAACTACGAAAAAGGCATAATTTGTCAGTTTCTTACCCAAGAACCTTTCAAGTTGGTACTCAGAGTACAGCAATCCCATGACCAAAAAAGATGGTTCTTATATAACAACCTACAACACCAGCTTGCAAATGAAATTTATCTATAACATTAAAGTGACTTAACAAATATAAAACAGCTATAGAGAATAACTGCAAAGGCTTTCACCATTCAAAAGTGGGAGGGTTTTTTTTTTTTTTCATTCATTAATAGTTTTTAAACTATACAACTTAAGGCTTATTTAAGCTTTCAGATTTTACTACACTATTTTTAAAGCCAATATGTGTCCTCTAACAGTCTACCAATTGGTCATTCAGGACCTTTTGCTCTTACTTCCCTTCGAAGAACTTTTAGCCTAAATGTTTCTTCTTGATGACACAGGTATCCATCTCAAGATTTAAATCAAATTTACAGCTTGATTTTAAGTCCAATGGTCACTGGAAACTGATTAATAGACAGTTAATTTTCAACTTAAAATTTCTGACATCTCTTAGTGAGCTATCCTGACAGTGACAGATTTGGAACACTACTGAGTCTAGTATTAAAATTTCTGTCCATTCTTCAAATATGATTTTCACTTTGAAGCAAATCTGGCTGTGGTTGGGAATCCAAATGTGCGAAACAACGCTCACCAAAAAAAAAAAAAAAAAGGAAGACAGAATACAAGATACTGGTGGGAGAAAATTATGCTAAATTTATTCAGACAAGTCCAGCTGTTCTTCGTATACAGTCTTTTTATGATAACAAATCCTATCTCAAAACATTTCCTGCACCTTTCTCAGCCCCTTCTTCCTTTAACTACACAGTGCCTTAGCCTTCTGGCTATTTCTGAATCCTCATTTCACGTCTTCCTCAGTTCATTCCCTACGCTCAGACTCTGGAAAACAGCAATACTGAACTGTCTCCAAAGCCTAACGCTGTCCGAAATATATACACAGCCCACTTCAAAGTCTTTGGATGTAGCAAAGTATTCAAAACACAAAGTCAAGGGTTTTGGAAGGGACCTGAAAGAGTCACTAAATTGCACTCTCTCCTAGAGAAACGGGCTCTGAGAAGCTTATTTATTCCCTGAGCCTAAAGATCTCCTGTGATCTGAAATAGAGGTGAATTCAGCCTAAACAGATTTCTAGAGTCACTAGCGAGTCAGAGGTGGAGCCGCGACTAGAGCCGAGGCCTGCTGATTCCCAGCCAGTTTTCCCACAGCACCTGCAGCTCTTAAAGTTGGAAGTTAACTGCGAGCTCACAGGATGTGAAGGATAAAGCAAATCTTAGTGAACACAGTCCAAGTCTCCCTGTTTTACCTGGGGGAAGGGGCACAACTCCCTAAATTTTTCTAGTCCCACAGCTGTAGCTGCTGCTTCTGACAGCAGAGGCTGGAGTTGGGACTGTCCGGTCCTCACAGGCCGGGCTCCCTCAGGGCGGCAGGACCTAAGCGTCTAACGGGCTGACCGGCTTCCCAAAAAAATCAGGGGAATTGGGGGAGGGGAGAAAGTATAACAGGCAGAAACGCCACCCCCACCGAGGCCATGGGCGCCCAGAGCTTTTTGAATCACTACTTCGCCCTTGGCCGGGTAAGGAGAAGCGAACACCCCAGCCGGACAGCTGAGCCGCGTGAGGCAGAACACGACTGAGGGGCCATGAGCTGCACCCTGCCCTGAGCAGGGGCAAGACGAGGGACACGAGGCCGGAGAGGGGACACGCGCTAGCTCCACAGCCCAGCGGGAGAGACGGAGGGCGGGCAGGGGTCCCCCGGCCGCGGGCGGCTGGGGGGTCCGTCACACACATACTCACTGCCGCGGCTGCGACCAGGAAGCACCAACCAGGAACCAAAACGCGTAGAGGGACGGGGAGGGGCGAGGACAAATGAGGTAAGGAAACCGCGTCCGCGCGGACCCGGGAGGAGGGAAGGCACTTCCGGGGAAAACACAGCTCCCGGGAGTCGTCTTCCGTCCCCGCCCACCCTGCGGGCCTTCTCTGCGCGTGCGTAATAACCGTTAACCCTTTCTCTTCCCTGCTGACAATCTTTTGGTTTGCGTTCTTTGCTTTGCCCCTTCCCCTTCGTGGCTTCTTTGAAAGATACCTAGGCTGCATCTATAATGGGGAACACTTGGTTTGAATGACTTGCACGCAGGAGATGCTACTCAGTAAGCAGAACCAGGGGAGAGCGCGCATCCTTTCTGTGCCCAAGAGGAAAACTACATTTCCCATGATGCCCATGAGGGGGTTCCGGATGGGCTCTGCCTCCTCGACGCTTGACCTCTGGGGCACCCTCTTTGTGCCACGTGGCGTGGAAAGCGAACTGAGACCAGAGTAGGTTAGGAGTGCAGGGACTGGAGGCCCCTTGCGCAGACCACAGGCGCACCTCAACCAATGAGAAACCTCTTTGACAAGAGTCTGGCATCTAGCGCTAGGTGACCTTAGGCAGGCCCCTTTCACCTCTAGTTTGAAGTTGAATTTAATTCGCACTGGGACGATTCTGGCTTTTTCCTAGAATTCGAAGCAATAGATTTAACTCTTTGTGAACCTTGAAGAGCTGCACTCTCTCTCTTTTTTTTTTTTTTTTTTTAAGTAAGCTCTAGTCTCAACCTGGGTCTTGAGTTGGGTATTGAGCTCACTGGGAGATGAGTCACTTGCTCTACCGACTAAGCCAGTTAGACACCCTTGAAGAGCTGCACTGTTGCTAAAGATTGAAGTTAATACTTGTCCTTTGGAAGCCTCCAGAGGCCACAAGATTGTGTTGCAAGCCTCTGGCTTCTGTTCCTCTTCTCACACCTTATTTCAATACTTAGTAATAATAAACCCATCTGTACAACTTTACATAATGACAAAGCACTTTATCAGTTCATTGATCCTTAGCAACAGTCCTGAAAGATAAGCTTGACATTGGTTCTTCTTGCCAACATTTTTTGAGCGTCTGTTAAGAGGCAGTCAGTTTTAGCAACTGCAGATACAGTGGTAAATTTTTTAGTCTCTGGTCTCCTAGACTTGAGTCTAGCTGGAAAAACAAAATGCAATTTGGATATAGCCTAAAAGTATGGCCAGGAAAATAATTAGAAATTTTAATCAACACTATGGTAGGTGTTACAGTATTACAGGTTATAATGAAAAGGTAAATTTGGAGGAACCATTTTACAGAAGAGGAAGCAGGCTTAGAAATGGGTCACAGAGGGGGACCTGCGTGGCACAGTTGGTTGAGCTTCTGACTCTTGGTTTTGGGTCAGGTCGCGATCTCAGGGTCCCTGATGTTGAGCTCCATGCGGGGCTGGGAGCTCAGCAGGATTCTGCTTGACATTCTCCCTCTGCCGCTCCCCCGACCCCTGCCTGTGCACACACCCTCTCAAATAAATAAATAAAATCTTAAAAAAGAAAGAAAGAAAGAAATGGGTCACAGAGATTACTAAATTGTTTAGGTAATGTGTATGGTGTAGAACAAAAGTTATCTCGAAAAATAATGTGTTAAGCTTTTATCAAGTGCCACTCTTACTCAATAAATGCATTATATATAAACCTTTTAAATTTTAAGGTTTTGAGGTTGATTTTTATTTTTCTTTATTTACTTCTTTACCAGTAATCTGTACACCGAACATGGGGCTCAAACTCACAACCCCAACCCCGAGCTCAAGAGTCACACACTCCATCTACTGAGCCAGCCAGGTGATCCTTGAGGTTGATTTCAAATTCCCATTTCAGAAAAAAGGAAACAGATTCAGAGGTTAAGTACCTTGCCCCAAGCCACAAGGTTAGGAAAAGCTCCTAATTACTATACCCAGCCATCCTACTGTGACTCATGCATTCAACAAAGATTTACTACTTTACCATGCTCAAAATGCTTTAGTTCCCCCCTTTAGGTTATGTCAAAAAACCTGTAGTCCTTTGGATGGCACTTCATGAGCTGATTTCTGCCTCCCTGTTCACCACCATGCTGAATCCTGGGCAGGTGCCAGAAGATACTACGCTCTCCCACATCTGTGCCTTTGAAGGCATTCCCACGGCCTCCCACTTCCCTTCTGTCTTTCTAATACGCCCCAACTTACCTTACTATGTCAAGCCTTTCCTAAGGTCAGGAAGACCTTCCAAGTCAGCCAGACTGAACAGGCATTCCTTGCCCTGGGCTATCCTACACTTGGGACAAATCTCTGTCAAGGCAATTGTATTGTGTCTGCCTTACAGTTGTCTCCCAGCTGGATTGTGGACTCCCTGAAGGCAGAAGCCTTGACATATTCATCTCTTTATCTTTACCAGTTTACACAGTACTTGGCAGACAGCAAGCACTCACTAAAGGTGTTAAAGAAATGAAGGCAAACTAACTCCCCATAGGCTCTAAGAACCAAGAACTAGGTGTGGATCCACCAACTGTCAGATCTGTGGGGAAACCATGTCATGACCCCAGATAAGTGGAATGCAGTGTTGTGCTCCACGACATTAAGACAGGTATGGGGCGCCTAGGTAGCTCAGTCTGTTAAGGGTCTGCCTTTGGCTCAGATCATAATTTCAGGGTCCTGGGATGGAGCCCTGCATTGAGATCGAGATCACTGCTCAGCAGGGCGTCTGCTTCTCCTTCTCCCTCTGTGCTTTCCCCCCCCACACACACACACACAGCTCATGTACTTGCACTCTCTCTCAAATAAATAAATAAAAATTTTTTAAGATTGTATTTATTTATTTGTCAGAGAGAAAGAGAGACAGCACAAGCAGGGGGAGGGGCAGAGGCAGAGGGAGAAAGAGACTCCCCACTGAGCAGGGAGCCCGATGCAGCACTTGATCCCAGTACCCTGGAATCATGACCTGAGTTGAAGGCAGATGCTTAACTGACTGAGCCACCAAGGTGTCACTAAATAAATAAAATCTTAAAAAAAAAAAAAAAAGATAGGTACAGAGATTTGTGACTAAGGAGAGTAGTGTATATACACACACCTTTTGACCTTACATGGTGAGTTCTCATTTAGATAGTTTTTAGAAATCATGAGATCCAGTCTCCTATTGCAGTAATGGAGAAACTGAAGCCAAGAAAGTAAGAGACATGCCAAGAGTCACCTAGCAGAGGCAGAGCTGTGTCTATAATCCTGGTCTCTGAGTCCCTTCCTAAGCCACACACACATAGTGTTCTGTTTCCACCTCCAGCAGTCTCTAGTCCACACTTCTTGAGATCATGGGTAGCTGTATGCAAAGCACCCTGAAGCCTCTCTTACAGAGAATGTTCTAAAGAGCCCATTTATTTGAGGAAGGAAGCACCTGTTTTCCCCCAAGACGATGGCAGTACTGCATCAACAGTGAGCAGCTGAATTGGGGTGAGGGTCCAGGACAAAGCAGAAATCTGCCACAGAGGGCAGACAAGATAGGGGATACACTGTAGCAGGGCCTGGGGGAGTGTCACATATCACTCATCTTTACCCTGCCGTTGCAGAGGGAGGAGCTACCTCCTTTCTTTTATTCCAGTCATAGGTAATACCTAGTACCTCTGAGAACTAACTAATCATTTTGACCTCTTAACAGTTGCCTTTAAATGATTTTTCATTCATTGAGAGCCTACTGTGTAAGAGGCCCTTGCTTGCCACTTCAGATACACTGTCGTCTCTCCCATCCTCACTCTGCAAGGGAGGTGTTAACACATTTTACTTCTATGGAAATGGCGACATTGGTAAGTTCATGTGACTTGCTCTAAATCACACAGCTGGGATTCAAACCCAAGTCTTGTCTGAATCCTAAACCCATGCTCTTTTCTATGCCCAAAGCGGCCTTTCAAAACTAAGCTCTTTGAGGGTAGAGATGCTATCTCTACACCCAGCGCCTGGGTATGAGTAATGCTGTGGGACAACAGCGGAGGGAGCTGCTAGATGCTTAGAATAAGCGGTCACTAAAAAACCAGCAATCCAGCATTCTAACAGCAAAGAACACAAAAGGCAATTCACGAAAGAAATCGGAACGGCCATGATAAGAGGTGTCCAACATCACTAATAATCAGAAAAATGCAAACAATCTCATACACAGTAGATGGGAGTACAAACTGGAAAAACCTTTGAGGGGAGCTATTTGAAGTATGAAAATTATAAGTTAGCTATGTCTTTAAATGTATGTACAAAGATTGTGATAGAAAAAAATGGAAACAACATAAATATTCATCAGTAGGGAATAAAATACTTTCTGGCTTCTGCTCAGAGGAGGCAAAGGTGCAAATGTCTTCAGTCTTCCCAAATTCGGGTTCATCCAACACCAGCCACCTCCACCATGCCACCTAAGTTTAACCCCAAAGGGATCAAAGTCAAATACCTGAGGTACACTGGTGGGGAAGTTAGCGTCATATCTGCCCTGGCTCTGAAGATCACTCCAGAGCTGTCTCCAAAAAAGTTGGGTGATGACATCATCAAGGCAGCTAGTGATGGGAAGGGCCTGAGGATTCCAGTGAAACTGACCATTCAGAACAGACAGGCCCAGATTGAAGTGGCACCTTCTGCCTCTGCCCTGATTATCAGAGCCCTCAAGGAACCACCAGGAGACAGGAAGAAGCAGAAAAACATTAAGCACAATGGAAATATCACTTTTGATGAGATTGTCAACATTGCCCGACCGATGCAGCATCGATCTTTAGCCAGAGAACTCTCTGGAACCATTAAAGAGATCCTGGGGACTGCCCCATCTGTGGGCTGCAATGCTGGTGGCCACCACCCTCCTGACATCATGGATGACATCAACAGTGGTACAGTGGAATGCCCAGCTAGTTAAATACCACAAAGGAAAATATTTCAATAAAGGATCATTTGACAACCCCCCCCAAAAGGGAATAAAGTAAACAAGAATACATCTATAGTATTTTTTAAAAAGTTATGCTGCTTTTGGGGGCACCTGGGTGACTTAGTTAATTAAGTGTCTGCCTTCAGCTCAGATCCCAGAGTCCTAGGATCAAGCCCCAAGCCAGGCTCTCTGCTCAGAGGGGAGTCTGCTTCTCCCTCTCACTCTTCCCCTCTCCCACGGCCCTGTGCTGCTCTCTATCTCTCTCTTCTCTCACTCCCTCTCTCAAATAAATAAATATCTTTTTTAAAAAAATATTTTCTCTCTCCCTCTGCCCCCGCCTCTAAAAAAGGGTACATCATGTCTGAAATTCATTTTCAAGGAGTTGGGGAAGGGAGAGGCAGAGAGAAAGAGGAGAATGATCACACAAATGTGGTAAAAAGTTAGCATTTTGAGAATCTAGGAAAAGGCATATGAGAATTCTTTGTACTAACTTGGCAATTTTTCTCTAAGTCTGAAATTATGTCAAAATATAAAATTAAAAGAAAGGATAAAAAGAATGAGTCAGAATTTGACAGATGGAGAGCGCAGAGGAATCTTCTGGCAAAGGAACAAGATAAGCAGAGGAAACTGACAAATGTGAGTCTCCTGCACTGAGAAACCACTAGTGGCTCTGAGTGTCCAGGACAGAGCATGGCGTGGGGAGAAAGGGAGACAGAGGAGAGTAGGTTGATGAGCAGCTGGGCCCACAAATGGACACATTTCGCTGCTACCTAATATTGGAAATGAAGATTTTAAGCCTTCTTTATACCCAGCCCCCAGCTGGGGAAAAATAACTTGAGTTCTTTGGCTGCTCAGTCATTTCATTGGTGATTTCTCTTCATACCCTAAGAGAAAACCCTAGAATAATGACTGAAGGGAACATCTACTACAATGCCCTCGTTTTGCAGAAAGGAAAATTAAGGCCTCCAAATGAGAAGAAACTTGCAAGTTCCCAGCAAAAGTTAGTGTTAACACTGGCTTCCAGTTCGCAATCCGTCATTCCTTCTGTTGCCCTCGGTGGAGGCAGAAGTAGAGTCTGTCGAGTGGCATGAGTGAATGTTGCCCTTGAAAGTTTGGGTGTTTTTCATTTGCCACAAATACAGACTTAATGTCTGTACAATTTTAAAATGTAATTATAGAAACCGTTGTCACTTAAAGCCCATGCGTTGCAACTGGTAAGTGATATTCAATTCAGGCTCCTAGTCTGAAGCAGCAATCAAGGTGATTCTCAGGAATTCTCAATGACATTGGTACCCATCTGGATTTGTTGGAAAGTTTAACATCCTTTTTTATTATTCATGATTTTGCAGTTCTTCAAATTGCAAGATGATGGAGAGAGCACGTAATTTTCATCCAGGCTATGAAATCATTCTTGAAAATTTGGACATTCATATAGATGGCTTTTAATTTTTCTTAGAGACTGCTTTTCCTTATAAAATCATGAAATTTAAAAATATATATACTATAAATTAAACTATATAAATGATAATAGTCACATTACAATAAAATCCTGGGATACGGAGCTAGTATTTCAAGAACTCTATTCTTTTTTTTTTTTTTTAAGATTTTATTTATTTATTTGACAGACAGCCAGTGAGAGAGGGAACACAGCAGGGGGAGTGTGAGAGGAAGAAGCAGGCTCCTAGCGGAGGAGCCTGATGTGGGGCTCGATCCTGGAACGCCCGGATCACGCCCTGAGCCGAAGGCAGACGCTTAACGACTGCGCCACCCAGGCGCCCCAGAACTCTATTCTCATTTGTTATCATTCCTAGTTGGAATTGTATTCCTCAAGGCTTAGATCTAAGTGAGTATATAAGGACCATTGACTAGCAAAACCATTGAGATTCTAATTTATTTAAGAATCATTAGATTCCATACAAGAAATCTCAAAGCATGTCATCAGTAATGCGTTGAGAAGCTGCACACTCCAAAAGACACGCCTTTATTTTAAATGTCCATGAGCCCTGAACCTACAGATTCTAATGTATGAAGGGACACACTTACTCAGACAGGGACAGACCTTACTTAGGTATCATTCTAGAAGGAATCAGCTTTCTTCACCTGCCTGCCCCAGATTCCAGAATCATGCCTGCAATTTTCAGTCCAGACATGTCTTTGTAATGACATTAGCATGAATTATTTTATCAGGACTTCAGATTGACAACAGAAAAAAATAGAGAACAATCAAGATCACCCTATCAAATGAGTTATATACGGTTGACAACAGTCAACTTAAGCACAATTATATAAAATAAATTATAGAGCTTATGCTTTGTGTCTCAACTATTAGTATCCATTGTTTCTTACAAAATTGGTGAAACCGTTCACAAAGTGGAGCTTGAAAGGACTGTAACTATTCTGATAGAGTCCATATCTTCTTTTACCTTCGTTCTGGATCCAATATGTTTCTTTCTTTCTTTTTTTTAAAGATCATATTTATTTATTTGACAGAGAGAGACAGCCAGCAAGAGAGGGAACACAGGCAGGGGGAGTGGGAGAGGAAGAAGCAGGCTCCCAGTGGGGAAGCCTGATGTGGGACTCGATCCCAGAACGCTGGGATCACGCCCTGAGCCAAAGGCAGACGCTTAACAACTGTGCCACCCAGGCACCCCCGGATCTGATATGTTTCTAAGATTGATTCTAGCGTGCACTTGTGCTGTGATTTTCTTGTACCAGACCTGAGAATCACAGAAGAGACTGTCTCCCAATCTGCAGTACCTCAAACTTCACACTTACTGTACATTCCGCAACAACTAGATTTGCCAGGCCCTAGCAATTGCTGTTCTTGTTTCACTGCTAGCAAATCTAGCATGATCCTGAACCACTGCACTTTTTCATCAGAATGTTCAGTCCCTCTCTCTCTCTCTCTCTCTCAAATGGCTTCTTTCCCCCACTGTGCCATTGCTCTGGGAACTTACTCTCTAACCTTCTCTCTTCTTTGTCTGTGCTCAGCTGATGGGGGACAGGCAGAGCTTTTTTGTTTGCTCAGTTTCTCAGCACAGAGAGGAGTCTATCTACCTGACCAAACATTACCCCAAAAAAGCCACAGGCTGCTTGGTAGACACAAACTCTGATTCTGCTCAGGTAGTGTTATCAAAGGCTCTAGTGTCCTGTCTTCAAAGACCACCTGGGCAAACCTTGACCAGATTAGGCCAGCATAGAACCGTGTGGAATGGGAGCAGGAAAGCAGTGGACACAGATTACTAGGAGCTATACTAGGCAGCAGAGGGTAGGAGGTACATCTCTCTAAAAAAAAAAAAAAAAAAAATAGATGTAGGCTGCAAGGAGCACTGCCATCAGGTGAGGACCAACGGGTAAACACAGACTCTCAGGACTAAAATGGATCTCATGTGGTACAGGAGCGGGAATAAGCATCAAAAGTCAGTGTGTATTTTGGTGTGCGATAAAGAGAGCACTTCAAATCAGTGGTGAACATATGGAATATTTGATAAATGGTGCTGGAAAATCTGCAAACATGAAGTTAGAGCCTACCTCAACCCATTCAAAAAATATATTACTGACAAATTACATATGAATTAGAAAAAAATATTTTAAGTGTAGTACTTTAAGGAGAAAGAAAACGTTAAAAAAAATTTTTTTTAAGATTTTATTTATTTATTTGATAGAGAGAGCACAAGCAGGGATAGTGGCAAGCAGAGGGAGAAGCAAGCTTTCTGTGGATACGGGAGCCTGATGCAGGACTCAATTCCAGGACCCTGGGATCATGACCTGAGCCAAAGGCAGACACTTAATTGACTGAGCCGCCCAGGAGCCCTGAAAACATTTAAAAATTAAATGACAAACCACAGAGTGGGAGAAAAGATTTCTCTCACATATGCTAAACGATATTATCCATAACATATGAAGAATTCTCACAAATCAGTTAGGAAACTAAATGCCCTCATAGGAAAAGAGCCAAGGATTTGAACAGGTAGTTGTAGACAGAGAACTAAAAACAGCTGATTAACATGAGATGATTGATTTTTCTAATAATCAGATAAATGGAAACTGAAACAGAATACAATTTTTTATAAATCAGACTGACAAATTTTTAAAAATTGATAATAACTTTCATTGTCTCATTCATTCAAATAAATATTTATTGAGTATCTACTATGTGTTATGCATGGAAAAATGATAAGAAAAAGAGACCCAATCCCTGCTTTATGCCTTGGGGTCAAAACTGAATCTATACTACTCTTATAAATAGTATATAGTTGGATCATATTTTTTATCCATTCTGACAATCTCTATCTTTTAATTGGTGCATTTAATCCATTTACACTTAAAGTGATTATTGACAATGCTGGTCTTCCTTTTGTCATTTTGCTCTTTGTTTTCCATATGTCTGATATCTTTTTTGTTCCTGAATTCCTCCAACACTGCCTTCTTTTGTTTTTCATTTAATCTGGTGTACCATTTTGATTCCCTGCCCATTTTCTTTTCTGTAAATTTTTAAGTTATTTTCTCAGTGATTACCATGAGGTTTAAAGATAACACCTAAATTTATACCAATCTAATTTCAGTTGATACCACCTTAGCTTCAATAGCATACCTAATCTTGCTCCTATCCAGTTCTGACAGCTCTAGGAGAGTACCCTTTCTTGCCTCTTCCTGGCTTCTGAGGTTCTCAGTAATGCTTGGCATTCCGTGACCTGTAGATACATCACTTCAAACTTAGCCTCTGTCATCACATGGCCGTGTTCTCCCTCTGTGTCTCTCTCATCCTCTTATAAGGCCACCAGTCATAATAGATTGAAATAGGGGCCCTCCCTACTCCATCCACTATGACCATATCTATACAACTGATTATACCGCAATAACTTTATTTCCAAATAAGGTCACATTCTGAGATACCGGGGGTTGGGACTTCAACATATCTTTTTGGAAGACACAATTCAACCTATAACAATATGTCTTCATCATTTTGAAGAATCGTTTACCTCACTGATTCATTGCAGTCCTAGTAGATAGATAGATACACACACATACATCAGAACATTTTGTTGAAAGAAAGCAAAAAGCAATAGGTGAGCAGAAAATAAAGAATCCTGAACTGAAACTAAAAAACAGGGGTGTGGTCCCAGGTGTGACATGGTTTTACTGTGTGAACTTTATCTCTATGTACTTTAATTTTCTCACCTATAAAATGAGACTTAATGATTGCAAATGTAGGTCTCTTTGAGTTCCCAGATTCTAAGATCTTCAGCATATGCGTTCAGTGCTGATAGATTGTTCACAAGTGATACTATGGGCTTTAAATTGTTTAAACTGATTCCTCAGACTGCTTATACTCAAGGTCTCTCTGGGCTCATTTCCAATTACTTTCCCATTGTCCATGAGATAGTTGAGTTTATTTTGAAAACACCTGGAGGATTCTCTAGCCTTAATTCCAAGTGTCACATATGAAGACCCCATTTAAAGATCCATAATTAGAGCCAGATGTTTCTTCTAATGTAATTAAATGCTCTCATCTCATCTTGGTGCCAGGAATGGTGTGGGGTTTCCTCTCAGAGAGATGCAGATTGAATCATGTCATAGGAGTCACGGGGGAAGGAAGGGAGTGGGAAGATTGAGGCTGGTGCTGTATGATCTCCCACATCATCCCACCCATGGACTTCCATACATCCCTGTCCCACTTATCTGCAGCAAGTACTCCTCCAGGGCAGGCACTCTGTCTTACTCATCTCTGAGTCCCCACACATGTGTATTAGCCCCCAAACCAGGACCTGGCCCAGAAACGGTGTTGGAGGGAGGAAGGGAGGGAAGGAAATCGGTTACAAGACAAGTTTCATCACTGCTGTCTCCCCATCCCACTCCCTCCTCTGGCCCCCTAAACTCAGATCTAGGAACTCTTTTTTTTTTTTTAATTTACTTTTTAAAGATTTTATTTATTTATTTGAGAGAGAGAGAGACAAGGACAACACAACCAGGGGCGGGGGGGGGGGGGCAGTGGGAGAGGGGAGGGACAAGCAGGCTCCCCACTGAGAACACAGCCCTGATCCCAGGACCCCAGGATCATGACCTGAGCTGAAATCAGACCCTTAACTGATCGAGCCACCCAGGCACCCCTAGGAATTCTTTTTAAACAAAAAATGTGGTAAAGAGGGGCGCCTGGGTGGCTCAGTTGGTTAGGCGTCTGCCTTCGGCTCGGGTCATGATCCCAGAGCCCTGGGATTGAGCCCTGGGATCGAGCCCTGCATCAGGCTCCCTGCTCAGTGGGGAGCCTGCTTCTCCTTCTCCTTCTGCCTACCACTCCCCCTGCTTGTGCTCTCTCTCTGTCTCTCTCCCTCTCTCTAATAAATAAATAAAATATTTTTTTTAAATGTGGTAAATATACATAACATAAAAAACGTACTGTTCAACCATTTTTAAGTGTATAGTTCGGTGGCATTAAATATATTAACATTGTTGCGTTACCATCAGCACCATGCATTTCCAGAATATTTTCGTCTTTCCAAACGAAAGCTCTGTATCCATTAAACACTAACTCCATACTTCTCCCTCCCCCAGCCCCTGGCAGTCACCACTGTACTTTCTGCATCTATGAATGAGTTTGACTATTCTAAATGGCCTCATATAAGAGGAATCATATAGTATTTGTCTTTTTGTAACTGGCTTAGCATCATGTCTCACTTATCATAATGTCTGCAAGGTCAATCCACGTTGCAGCATGTGTCAGAATTAGGAACTAACTCTTCCAGAGAGCTGCAGAGCCCTTAAATTCCCTTCCAGCTCTGAGATCCTCGATCTCTGCAAGAAGACACAGCTGTTTTGGTTAAACAAGAGCAAGGACTAGATTAATCCAGCCTCCCAATCTTTCCAACCAGGTTTTGGGCCTGCTTGGCCCTCACTCATTTGCTCATTTAACAGACACCTACTTGAGCTCCTGCTAGGTCCTATCCCTGCCCCCAGCTTCTAACATAGAAGTATTATGGAGGTCACGAAGACACAAGAGTGGAGGATTCATATATAACTGAAATAATGAGAAAAGCCTCCAGAAGCGACTCCATACGTCTTGTAAGAGGTGTAAGTGGTAAAACCACTTATGGAAAAACCAGGACAGGGGAGGAGTTTGGTGGGCAGGAGGCTCTGCCAGAGCAGAGGCCTAGAGGCAAGACCCGGCCTCGTGTGCTGGTGCAATTGCACATGGGCAGCCTGACTGGAGCACAGCATGTTGGGGGATGTAGGGAGAAGGGGACAGCGCCATAAAAGAATGGTCTGGGAAGCTACAAAGGAAGGCAGAAGCCAGAACTCAAAGACCATGTATGCTACATAGGGCATTTAGCTTTATTCTCAGGACAAGCAAGACCTGTGGAAGGTTTTAAGAAAGGTAGCATGGTCAAATGCATGCTTTACCCAATCTGCCCGGCAATAGTGTGAGACTAGAGGTAAGACACCCGTTAGGAGAGCGTTGCCTTAGACTGGGTGAAGAGTAACACAGTCATGGTAAGATGAAGCAGTAATGTGTTTGAGCTGGCTCATACCAGCCCATGAGAGCCAGTTGTCAAAACTTCAGGAATTTTGCAAGCCAGTTGTTAAACACAGTCATCGTTAAAAATTAAATTATGTGAATTTACAATTAAATAAATTATATATTTAAAATAGAAATAGGGCGCCTGGGTAGCGCAGTTGTTAAAGCGTCTGCCTTCGGCTCAGGGCGTGGTCCCGGCGTTCCGGGATCGAGTCCCACATCGGGCTCTTCCGCTATGAGCCTGCTTCTTCCTCTCCCACTCCCCCTGCTGTGTTCCCTCTCTCGCTGGCTGTCTCTGTCAAATAAATAAAATCTTTAAAAAAAAAAATAAATAAATAAATAAAATAGAAATAAATACTCAAAATTCACTACTTCCTAATTATTACAGCATTGTCTTTGCTGTTACAGCAGTGGATGTCTATTGGATCAGTACAGTAGAAACACTAGGTAACGTATGCTACTGCTCCTCTCTTCCCAGCAATGCTTTTGGGGACGTCACATTGGTAACTTGAAATTGGCCATTGGGGGAATATTTATACCATGGGAATTAGTAGTTGCTTTAAATCAGGACTTTTTTTCCCCCTCTGAGAGCCAGTTATGAAACATTTACCAGGGCACCTGGCTGGCTCAGTCCGTGAAACATGCAACTCTTGATCTCGGGGTTGTGAGTTCGAGCCCCACCTTGGGTGTAGAGATTACTTAAAAATAAAATCTTTAAAAAAAAACAACACAGTGATTGGTTGAATGTAGAGGAGGAGAAGAGTCATTGGGTAGCTGATGGAACCATTTATTGAGACAGAGAAATCAGAGGAAGAGCAGATTTTTTTGAGTGAACCACTTTTAGATTTGAGTGCCTTTGGACATCCAGGAGGTGAACAGTAAGCAGTTGGACATGGAGGAGACCAGCATATACGTGTGTTGTGTATTTGGGAATCGATAGCCGAGAGATGACAATGGAAACATTGGATGGAAATGAGCTTATTCGGGGATGATGTGGAGAGTAAGAAGAGATGAGGACACAACCCTGGAGGTTGGACCCCAAAGTTTAAGAGGCAGACCAAGCAGCCAGCAGCAATGGATCAAGGAGGAAAGATCAGACACCAAGATAACATGGTAAAAGAAGTAGGAGAAAACTGGAAAGCAGTGGTGACTTCCAGAGGAGATTTTGAGAGACAGGATTGATTGTGGGGTCAGAAAACACCAAGTGAAAACGGAAGAGTCCACTGAATGCAGCACTAAGAGGTGCCCAGACTCCATCTTCAGAGCAGTCGCTTGAAGAGATAGGGACAAAAGCCAGAGTGCTCGGATTTGAGAGGAAGTGGGAAGTGAGGTTACAGAGAAACACGTGGCAAGTCTTCGCAGGCCACACTAGAGAGGAAGCAACATGAAGATTTGAGGAGGGGCACCTGGCTGACTCAGTTGGAACAGCATGCAGCTCCTGATCTCAGAGTCTTGAGTTCAAGCCCCAGTTGGGTCTAGAGCTTACTTAAAAAAAAAAAAAAAAAAAGATAGAGCGCCTAGGTAGCTCCATTGGTTAAGCAGCTGACTTCGGCTCAGGTCATGATCTCAGGGTCCTGGGATCAAGCCCCACATCAGCTCTGCACTTGGCTGGGAGTCTGCTTGAATTCTCTCTCCCTCTCCCTTTGCCCCTCCCCCTGCTTGCCCACATGCACTCTCTCTCTAAAATGAATAAATAAATCTTAAAAAAATAAATAGGAGAGACCTGAGTGCGTTTATAGCTGTGGAAAAGTGAAGAAGAGGTCAGGAAGGCAGGAAGGACTGGAAATGACCACTAAAGTGACCTTCCAAGATAGAAGGAATTGGAATTGGCCGCTTCTTGTATAATGTGCACATGAATCACCCGCGGATTTTGTTCCGATTCAGATTTTGATTCAGCAGGTCTGAGGTGGGGCGTGAGGTTTTCCATTTCTAACATTCTCCTGCTGAAGCCAATGCTGCTGGTCTGTGAACCACACTTTGGGTAGCAGGGGGTCTAGAGTTCTGAATTGTATTTGTGTGTTCTTTTGTCTGTCTCCCTCCGTGGACGCTGGAGCAGAATCCTTCCAGATAATCCCTATTGTCTAGCACAGTAACTTTCATCTAAAAGTTTATTGAGTGTATTGAATATGTGAAGATTTATATTTGGCATTATCTACAACTATGAGAAAGTAGGGATGAATACTAAAAGTCCAGTAACAGAAGAATGGACAAGTAAATTATAGTACGAGTATACTTGGGAATATTCTTTTTTTTTTTTTTTAAGATTTTAATTATTTGTTTGTTTGAGAGACAAGAGAGCGGGGTGGGTGGGGGGTAAGATAGAGGGAGAGAGAGAGAGAAGCAGATTCCCCGCTAAGCACAGAACCCTACTCCGGGCTCGATCCCACAACCCTGAGATCATGACCTGAGCCAAAATCAGGAGTCAGATGCTTAACTGACTGAGCCACACAGACACCCTGACTTGGGAATATTCTTAAGTAATTAAAGGGATCATTATGAAATCCATATGATTATATAGGGACATTCCTATGATAAAATTTTAGAAAGTAGGTGAGTTTTTATTTATATTTTGATGGCCACTGTGTAAAACTATGCATTTGGACAAGAACAAGAATGGGACAGAAAAAGCAAGTTAGATATATTGGACAACAGGATCATGAATGAATTTTCACATTTAGATTTCCGTCAATGTTGTAAGAATCCAGCCCCCCCCCAAAAAACCCCACTGTTACACATATGAAAGAAAAATATTCTGTGTGGATATTCTGTGGGAAAATCACAGCAGAGAGAGGTAACTTCTACAGATGGTAGCTTAGATTTTGGACTGTGTGTATTCTTTTAAAATATATATTAACTTTTCTTTGCTCATTCTTTTATTCTGACTTGACAGCGTCTCTCTTCCTTTGTCCCTCTTTCCTTCCTTTCCTTTCCTTATGCTTCCCCTCTCCCTCCCTCTTTTTAAGACATCGCTCCCTTAAGGAATTCCCATTCCCAGTGATATCTCATCAGAGGAGCACATGAATAGCTGACATTATGTAATGCTTTGACATTTGGCATTCCCAAGGCATTACCCCACCCCTGATGCAGAATAAGTTGTCAGAGCATGAAATTGGTATTTTTACATATTCTTAATGTACAGATGTCAGTCTGAAAACCATTCACTAGTATTATGATTACATTCTTTGTCTCATTTTCTTTCTATGCCAAGATCTGTTCCTGTGATTTCTTTTCTTTTGGGAGTTTCAAAGAGGGAAGACAAAACTTTAATAATCCAGTTTACTGATTCTGCCAAAAGGTAAAAGTAAACTTCTAAGCCTCTCACCATTTTTGGCAATGATACTTCTGGCACAGGAGCAAAGATGTAACAAGAAGGACCAGATGTAAGCTAGAAACACAATCAGTGGCCCACTCGAGGATGGTGCCAGATTCCTCAGTGTGTTCCAAATCAAATCTGCTTGCGGTTTACAAGTTTGTTATTCTGTGTAAATCACAGAAATGAATGGCCCAGGCTTATGGGAGAAACGGCATGTCTAAAAATAATCACCTCGTAGAAAACACACAAGATAAGGACCAGAAGGGGTTTAGAGGCGGTCCCGTCCATCTTCCTATATATGCCCCTATGGCATCCCTGACAGATGGGAAACCAGTCTCTGTTTGAACACCTTCAGGGATGGACGTCTCACAACCTCACGAAGCAACCAATTTCATATTTGGATGGTTGGCAAATACTGTTCAGCATCTTTTCGTCTTTCTAGAACAGCACCAACTTCCTTTGGGGAAGTGCTACTTCTTCATTCCTTGCGGTTCTGACAGGACGCAGGGTTGGTGTGCTGCTTCTCCCCTTCTGGCTCCGACCGCTTCCCTCTCATCCTTGACTCTTCTCTCCACGCTGTGATATTGGCAGCCTCTAGCCCCAGGAGCTGGTCAGAAGGTCTCCTGAACTTCCCTGTCAAATAAGGGCATTTGATGACTCTCTTTTCATGGCACTTCAGGGACTGAAGGCAGCCTTTGTGTTTCCCTCACCTTCGTTTTCCTCTCGGGACCTTAAAACCCCATGGCCTTCAATCATGCCTTGCATTCTGAGATCTCTGGTCCTAAGCAGCCTGGCACCCTCCCCCGAATGTGTTCTAGGCCAGATGTCATGTCCTCAAGAGATAGGTTCTACCACACCACTTGGGACCCGGAGAGGAGATCTGGAGATGACTATTCACTGTTCCTTGAAGGCAGCAGCCCAAGTGACCACAAATCCACTAGAATGTGGGCATCTTCCCAATGATCCAGAGAACAGCCACTTGGGATGACCATTTGCTATGTGCTGGGCACTCTGCCAGACCTTTATTTACTTTTTCATTTTTAATCATTATAACACACCCTGCAAAGTGGACATGGTTGTGGTCAAGTTTCAGACGAGGAAACAGACCTAGAGAAGTCAAGCAACTTGCTCCAGCTCGCATAGGTAAAGGGTGAGGCTTCCATGGGGCTTGAGGAGCCATCCCTCACTCCTCTCTGTTTTCCACTACTGCATATGTTTTTAGAAACCAAAGAGAGAGAGTACCCTTCCCAGCTGCAGACCCCTGGTGTGTTCTGCTGGTTGTAGACTCCAGAGGCTCAGTGTAGGGTGACTGAGGTATTCAAGCGGGCATAGATATCTGTGACAAGAAGGTTTAAAATGATAGGTGAGGGGCGCCTGGGTGGCTCAGTCATTAAGCGTCTGTCTTTGGCTCAGGGCGTGATCCCAGAGTCCTGGGATTGAGCCCTGCATTGGGCTCCCTGCTCTGTTGGGAGCCTGTTTCTTCCTCAGCCGCTCCCCCTGCTTGTGCTCCCTCTCTCGCTGGCTGTCTCTCTCTCTGTCAAATAAATAAATAAAATCTTTTAAAAAATAAAAATAAATAAAGTGATGGGTGAATGGGGAGATTCCCATTTTAAAAGCGTGAAGCCAAAATCATGGGCTTTGATTTACAGATCATACCTACCTCAGGGCATGTTGAGGAATCCTCTCAACCGGTGAGGAGCGCCTAGGGAGGGAAAAGGTTTACCCAAGACTGCACAACAAATTAGAGGCTGAACCTAGAGTGGATCCAGGCTTTTGACTACTGACGGGGGCTACCTTTGAATTGAAAGAAGATGGGTGGCTCAGTCAGTTCAGCATCCAACTCTTGATCTCAGCTCAGGTCTTGATCTGAGGGCTCTGAGTTCAAGGTATGTGTTGGGCTCCACACTGCGCATGGAGCCTACTTTAAAAAACAATGGGGTGCCTGGCTGCTGGGTGGCTCAGTCGGTTAAGCATCCAACTCTTGGTTTCAGCTCATGTCATGATCTCAGGGTTGTGGGATTGAGCCCTCGTCCAGCTCCATACTCAGTGTGGAGTCTGCTTGGGATTCTCTCCATCTCCCTCCCCCTCTGCCCTTACCCCCACTCTCGCTTTTTCTCTCTCTTTCTAAAATAAATAAATAAAATCTTTAAAAAAAAAAAAAGAAAAAAGAATTGAAAGGAGAAGGGCTGAATCCTGGGCAGCACCAGTCACTTCAGCCAACATCAACTTTGGATGCCAATGTGACCCTTCCAGTCCTCTCCCCCTCGCACTCCACCCTGACACACATGTCCAGCCAGACTCCCTTCAAGAGGCTTGTTGCCCAGGGCCACCTGGCTGGTTCAGTCAGGAGAGCATGTGACTCTTCATCTCGGGGGTAATGAGTTCAAGCCCCACATTGGGTATAGAGCTTACTTTAAAAAAATAAATAAATAAAAGAATCTTTTTTGCCCACCATGCAGATCCTGGACTCTACGAAACCTAGAAGCTCCTAGCTCGGAACTCTTCAATCTATTGATGGAGAAAGTGAGGCCAGAGAGAAAATGAGCATTTCATTGTCACACAGTGAATAGTTCACGTGTTCAATCACCAAACATTGATCAAAAACTTATAATCTGCTGGGCCCTGTGCTGAGCGCTGGGAATGCTGTGTGAAACCAGCCTGCCCTCATGGAGCTCTCAGTCTAGAGGAGAAGCAGAGGCAACACATGATAAAATCAGTTAATTGATCAATTATAAATTATGTTGTACACTATGAATGAACCCATGAGCTGTAATCGAAAATAACTGGGGTGGGAGGAGACCTATTCTAAATAAGGTCACCCGGGGAGATGTCTCCAGGAAATGACCCTTAAGCAGAGACTTGAAAGATGAGAAGGGACTAGGAATGCAAAATGCCAGAGAACATTCCAAGCAGAAGGGGTGGCATGAACTAAGATTCTGAGGTAATAATAATACATAAACATTTAGGTAACACTTACTATATTCCCAGCACTGGTCTAAACGCATTACATATATCGCCTCCTTTGTTCTTCTTCTTGACAGATGAGGAGATGAAGCACATTAATGCTATGTGACTTGCCCATGGCTGAGCAGCTAATAAGTGGTAGAGCTGGGATTCAAACTTAGTAATATGGCTTTGGAGTCCACGTGTTCAACCATCTTGCTGACAAATTTGGGGCTGGATCCCAAGTCTCCTGACTTCTATTTCTTTTTCTTTTTCAAATTTTATTTATTTATTTGAGAGAAAGAGAGAAAGGGAGGAAGAGAGAGTGTGAGTGTGTGGGGGAGGGGCAGAGGGAGAAGGAGAGAGACAATCTCAAGCAGACTCCCCACTAAGCAGGGAGCTTGATGCAGGGCTTGATCTCACCACCCTGAGATCATGACACGAGCCAAAATCAAGAGTCGGAGGCTTAACCGACTGAGCCACTCAGGCGCCCCTCCTGACTTTGATTTCAATGCTCATTCCATGGTCATATCCACATCTGTATGTGTTTACACACACACACACATGCACACACATACTCCCTAAATTTCCCTTTGAGGAATCTGAATATAAATAAAGGATACTCCAAGTCCCCTTTTCAACTAAGAGTTGTTAGAACTGGAATCCTAGGGGCGCCTGGGTGGCTCAGGTGGTTGGACGTCTGCCTTTGGCTCAGGTTATGATCTTAGGGTCCTGGGATTGAGCCCCACATCAGGCTCCCTGCTCAACAGGGAGCCTGCTTCTCCCTCTCCTTCTGCCTCTGTGCTCTCTCTATCTCTGTCTCACATGAGTAAATAAAATGATTTTTAAAAACCAGAAAAGGAATTGGAATCCTATATGACATTCCTGTGTTAGGCAGTGGGGATGCAAAAACAAGTAAGAAGTAGGTCCTACTCTAAATTAGGAGCTCCCAGCCTCATGGGGTTGGGGAGGGCATAATTCAGAGCAGTCTTCCTGAGGGTGACAGTGAGCAGTTTTTCTGGAAGGAATGGAGAGCGAGGGGCAAGTTAGACGAAGGGAATAGCAAGTGCAAAGCCACACTGATGTGAGGGAGGTCAGCTCAGTTGAGTAAATGCAAAGCCTGTGGTATGGTGTGTGTCACAGAGGGAGAGACACGGCTGATAGCTGAGCAGGGCCCAGATTACGAAGGGCCTCAAATATCATGCTGAGGAGTTCACACCTTCCCCTGAAGGATCAGGGAGCCATGGAAGAGTTTCAAGCAGCATTTTGCTTTTCATCATTTTAAGCCCACAGCACCAACTATGTTCTTTTCACGGCACCAAAGGAATATGTATATATATTTTAAGTTCATTTATTTAGTCAATCTCCACACCCAACGTGTGGCTCGAACTCATGACCCTGAGATCCAGAGCCGCGTGCTCTACCAACTGAACCAGCCAGGCGCCCCAAAGGAATGAATATTCTCCCTTTTCTCTTTTCCCATCCTCTGCTTCCTATCTGGTGCCTCCCACTGGCTGAACCGAAAAGGAAGTTAGAGGGCAAGAACTTCTGGTTGGTGAAGTCTACAGAGGTCAGCCAGTCAGGGCACCAGAAAGGGGAGAGAAGGGTAGAGAGTGGGTTTGGAAGAGCATCTGTTTCTCTTGAAAACATTCAGGACCTTTCTGAAAGGTTAAGAATGACAGAGAAGAGAGAGAAGCGTTCTAGACATGAAGTCTTCATGGAGGAGGAACATTTGAACAGGGCCTTGAAGATCTTTGACAGGTACAGATGGGAAAGGGGTCTTCCAGGAAAAGGAAAGCACATGAATAAAAGCTCAGGGCATACTCAGGTAAGTTCCCGGTCCATCATGGCCAGAGCAGAGGGCAACGCACAAGAGGAGGGGAGGGTGGCATCCAGAAGAAAGGTGGGCCAGAAACAAAGATAGATTGGGCTAGATTAGGAAAGCCCAGACTCTGGGGCCACACGGCCTGCTGTGTATCCCAGCTAAGCAGTCTGCAATCTGTGCGACCTTGAGCATGCTACTTAACCTCTCTGCTTCGGTTTTCTCCTCTGTGAAATGAGCGTGATGCTAATGTGCACATGACAGTATCCACCTTGTAGGGCTGTTGTGAAGATCGAATGAATTAAAATATAGGAAATGCTTAAAACAGAGCCTGGCCCCAATGAGTGTTGTATGTGCGTTAGCAGCTGCTGCTGCAGCTGGTAGTGGTGTCATTACGAGGACTGTCTGCCTTCGACCCCTGGGTTTGGGTGCAGCTCCTGGAATGTGACCCAAGATCACACAATGTTTCTAATGCAACTGTGTGACACAGGCTCCTCCTCCCCAGCATGACTGGCTTGCTCATACACACCTGTGAGACCTGAACATGAAGAATGTGTGTGTAAATGGGTGCAGCAAAGCCACCAAGAGAATGCATTGCCTTGTCTTCGCTTCAAGGCTATCGTAAAGTAATCAATGAAAAAATGGAAAGGACACAGGCCTGGGGATCAGGAGAGCCAGGTTCCTACCTGAGCTCTGCCACGAGTTCAGTAGGTGACCTTGGGCACGTCCCTTCCACTCTCTGGACTTTATTTTGACCCTCTGTAAAATGACGGGGGAGGATTATGATGATGTCTTAGGGGCTCTCTTCCAGCTCTATCATTCTGTAATTCTAAATCCCTTTATAACAAACTCTGGGAGAGGAGCTTTGCTCTTGCAAATGGAGTGTAAAGTTAATCCCGCCTGTGCTGAGGCTAACTAATGTGCGTGTGGTTTATCCTACTTCATTAAACCCCGACTCCCCACAGAGCAAGGCGGAAGGCAGCCCACGCAGGTAATACCAAAGTGTTGCTGAACTGGGTCTCCTAATGGAAAATTATTTCCCCCCACTCTCTCAGGTTTATCAACACAAAGCCTATAACCCCCATTTTCCACACTGTTACTTTGTCACATGTGTAGATTCAGACCCTCACAGGTATGGCAAGATGGGTCCTGATATGTGCGTGCAGCCCACCGCCCAACACCACCTGCTTCAGGCGACACCGTCATTTTACACAGAAAGAAATGGCAGGGGTGCCTGGGTGGCTCAGTCATGAAGCGTCTTCGGCTCAGGGCGTGATCCCGGCGTTCTGGGATGGAGCCCCACATCAGGCTCCTCCGCTGGGAGCCTGCTTCTTCCTCTCCCACTCCCCCTGCTTGTGTTCCCTCTCTCACTGGCTGTCTCTCTCTCTGTCAAATAAATAAATATAATCTTAAAAAAAGAAAAAAAAGAAAGAAAGAAATGGCAGCTCAGATCAGTGAACTTGCTTAGGGAGGTACAAGGGGTGGTGTGTGATGGAAGACGTGAGGCCAATGTTGCTGTTGACCAAATGGTGGAATGTTTGCCAGGGGTGGGAAAAAAAGAAAGGTAACTGGGAAGCTCTGAGGCTAAACATTTGTAAAAATTCTTGTAAATTCCCAAGTCACTTTTTCCTAAGACGAAAAGAGCCTTTTCTAAGACAGTCTACATTGTCTCTTGAGGACAAAATTGAACAGTAACTGTCTTGGACTCCCTCAATTTTTCTTCTTTTATTGTGAAATATAGTACAGACACTGAAAAATGCATAAAGTGCATATGATAGCTTAATGAGTAATTAAAAGTGAACCCTGGCAACTCCCACCCCAGTCAGGAAACAGAGTGTGATGGTTGGTGAAAGAGGCAAGACACAGAAAATACATCCGGTGTGATTCCATTCACATGAAGTTAGAAAACTGACAAACTCGGTGTTTGGGCAAAGTAACCAAACGTTTTGCTCACTCCCACACTGTAGAGACCTGGCAAGCCTTCTTCCTCTTTCACCTCCCTGAGCACGGAATCCATTAAGGACCAAGGGGCACAGAGATACTGCATGTTACAACTGGAAGCCATCTCCTGTGACTTCCATTCACTCATTCATTCATTCATTCCTTTTTTTTTTTTTAAGATTTTATTTATTTATTTGACAGAGAGAGAGACGGCCAGCGAGAGAGGGAACACAAGCAGGGGGAGTGGGAGAGGAAGAAGCAGGCTCTTAGCGGAGGAACCTGATGTGGGGCTCGATCCCATAACGCTGGGATCACGCCCTGAGCCGAAGGCAGATGCTTAACAACTGCGCCACCCAGGCGCCCCTCATTCATTCATTCCTTACATGCTCCGGGGTCTTACTACATAGGGGTCTCTGGGCTGAATAGGGGGGTGTATAGCATAGAGGTATCTTGTACAAATACCCAAGGGATCAAGATAAGCTGGAATGAGCTGAGTCTGAAATGGGGGGAAGCAATAAGGGTCTTAGAAGTGCCTGGCTGTCAGCCAGGGCATACCCTTGTGCTGCCCTGAAAAAGAGCCAGCTGGAGCAGGACCCCTCATGAGGGAGGGACCAGGAGAAACTACCTTGGCCTCTGAAAGAATGAGTAGGCCACTGCAGATGACCGCAACCAAGCCTTCACGCCAAACTGTTTTCAAAGGTCAAGTAGGTGGCGGTTTTTGTACCAATGGATGAATGCCAAAGGGGTCAGAAATTAGGCTCCAGAATGTCAGAGAAGAAGGATCCAATGCCCTTGTTCTGTGAATGAAGAGAATGAGGTGCAGAGTAAAGACACTTTTCCACACGTCATCCAGACAGCTTGAGGGGAACCAGGACTAAAATCCAGGTTTCTGCCTCCCTGACCAGTTTTCTTCAGCCCAGATGAGAGCAGCAGTATTTTTCAGGACGAATTTTTAGAATCATGGGTTTTCATGGTCATGAAATCATGAAGAAGAGAACATAAGAGCTGGAAAAGTGGGTCCAAACTAAGCTGGTCATCAAATCACCTGAGGAACTTATTTTTAAAAATGCAGATTCTGGGGACGCCTGGGTGGCTCAGTTGGTTAAGCGTCTGCCTTCAGCTCAGGTCATGATCCCAGGACTGTAGGATCAAGTCCCGCATCGGGGTCCTTGCTCAGCGGGGAGCCTGCTTCTCCCTCTGCCTGCAGCTCCCCCTGCTTGTGCTCTCTCCCTTTCTGACAAATAAACAAATAAAATCTTAAAAACAAACAAACAAACAAACAGATTCTGGGACCCCAGTCCCCAGAGATTGGGATTTAGTAAGACTGGAATTTAGGAAGACCTTGGCCATCTGTATGTTTTTGTTTTGTTTTTTCTTTTTCTTTTTCTTTTTTAAAGATTTTATTTATTTATTTATTTGACAGAGATAGAGACAGCCAGTGAGAGAGGGAACACAAGCAGGGGGAGTGGGAGAGGAAGAAGCAGGCTCATAGCGGAGGAGCCTGATGTGGGGCTCCATCCCATAACGCCAGGATCACGCCCTGAGCCGAAGGCAGACGCTTAACGACTGTGCCACCCAGGCACCCCCAACTGTATGTTTTTAAAGCCCTCTGTCAGTTCTGATGAGGAGCAGGTGGGACGTTCACAAGCCTAGAGAACTCTCTCCAGATGACAGAGGAAGGAACCGAGGCCCAGATTAGGGAAGGCAGAGTACCTGTGCTAGGTGACACCGCGTTTCATTATACACCCTTCAATCACCCAGGAGAGAACGGAGTCACACTGCATATCTAGGAGCCTTGATATATTAATAATGTTTCCCCCCAATACTGTTTTTGTGGTTAACACATTGTATTTTTTGAAGCAGCTTAAAAGATTCCTCGCCACGCGGCAAGGCACTCGGCTTTGTGCAATGTTTACAATGACTTTGTTGTTCATTAAACAAATTTACCCAGACTAACCCAACATGAAAAAAATCATCTTGTTTACAGTGAGATCCTGACAAAAATACGTGTAGCAAAGACAGACAAACACACATAAACCTGGATTGCCGAGTGGGACACGATTTGCTGCCGCATCCAATTTTTCTCATTAGAACTTGTTTTATTTGAACATGACTCAGTACCCCGTGTAAATGCAAGGCTGTTAATCTTATTACTATATGGAAAACAAATTAATTAGTATGCATGCTATTGGAGATGAGTTGTAAGGTCGGTGTTGGAAAGATTAGGAAAATACACTCATTACTCCAAATGATATCTGATATACACGTCTGACTTCCACTTCAAGATCGGTTCCATTATATGGGCAACAAATATAGCTAATAAAAATCAAGCTTTTGTGCTCAGCATCTAAATGTTGGGGTTGGTCAGAACATGCATATTGGCCTTCTTTGTTTAAAAACAAAGGTCAGTGTGATGAATGACTGCCTGTCGCTCTCCTCCTGCCCAGACTCACCTGCAGCACGCATGCACCGTCTCATGTCCTAGCTCCCGCTCCAAACCAAACGTGGCTAAGTGACATTCTCTTTCCTCTACATGGCCACCACACTGCAGACACTCCTCCCTGAGCACTTTCTCCCTTTCCGCAGTGATCATAATGAGCACACCTAGTTTTCCCAGGGGACTATGCCCCTTGAGGGAGGAGACTCTATTTCAATGGGAGATTCAAATGCATCTTGATCAGAATACCATTCTGGGGGGGGGGGGATACAAAGAATGAGGAAGCTCTTTATGTCCCAATGGGGAACAATCACCCAGATATATTAAGTGTGCACAAATGGAATATATATGTGGAAGTATGCTGGCAACACTGATTACCAGATTACCAGAGAGGGAACCCCGGGTAGTTGAGGGACAGAGGTAGGAAGAGACTTCCTCAGATTCCTTTTGTACCTTTTGAATTTGAGCCATGTGTACATATCACTGACTTAAATAAATAAATAAAGCTAATACTAATTTAAAAATAAAATCTAGTGAAAAGGAAATATTTGCTCAAAAGAAACCCCCAAAACACCAGAACAAATAAATAAGAACAAATATCATTCGGGGTATTAAAGGCTTCGGGAAGTTCTTTAATAAATAGCCCCCGTTTAGGGGTGCCTGGGTGGCTCAGGGGGTTGAGCGTCCGACTCTTGATTTCGGCTCAGATCACGATCTCAGGGTCGTGGAATCAAAGCCTGCATCAGGCTCCATGCTCAGTACCGAGTCTGCTTGTCCCTCTCCCTCTTCTCTTCCTCTCCCCCGCCACCTGCTCTCTCTCTCCAATAAATGAATAAAATCTCAAAAAAAAAAAAGACTTTAATTTTAACTCTGTGTTACCAAACTTGTATCACCAGAGAGCTCAAAAAGAAACATAAGGTATCCAGCGTTTCCCAAATGATTTTGACCCTGAAATCCTTTTTAACATATTCACTTTTTAATATCTCACAAAACACACGTGACCCACCTGTGCTCTAGGCAACATTTTATTTTTATTTTTTAGGATTTTATTTGCAACTATTTTCTACACCCAGCTTGAGGCTCAAACGCAAAACCCTGAGATCAAGAGTCACATGCTGGGGGCGCCTGGGTAGCACAGCGGTTAAGCGTCTACCTTCGGCTCAGGGCGTGATCCCGGCGTTCTGGGATCGAGCCCCACATCAGGCTCCTCCGCTATGAGCCTGCTTCTTCCTCTCCCACTCCCCCTGCTTGTGTTCCCTCTCTCACTGGCTGTCTCTATCTCTGTCGAATAAATAAATAAAATCTTTAAAAAAAAAAAAAAAAGAGTCACATGCTGTACCGACCAGCCAGTCTGGCGCCCTCCTAGGCAACATTTTAAATTATAGGGAGAAAAGAGAGTGGATACTGCCTCCGCTGTCAACTCCGTGAATGCACCTGGACAAGTCCATTCTCTTCTCTGGGCCTCAGTTTCCCCACTCTAAAATGAATTAGCTGTATGAGATCATTCCTAACATTCCTTCTATCTCGCAAGTTCAAAGATTTCCTGGCAACAATACAGCAAAGATCTCCTCCAAAGCAAGCCCACGCTTTGAGTAGCAATTAGAGGCAAGGAGCTTTATGAAGCCAAAAGAACTTACAAATGCACCTGATATGAATGTATTTTCCCAGCTTCTCCCAAAACCATGGGGATAACAAAAGCAAAAACAAATGAAACAAAACAAAACAAAAAGACCCTCCCCTCGAGAATATTCCAGGAGGTTATAAGAAGCCAATGCAATCATCTTTGGTTCATCACGGCTACCGATACTGCCAAAGACTCAGCACTTCATCTCCTTGGGCAAAACCGTGAGTCAAGACTCTGTTTCCTCAGCTACAAAGTGGGTATAATCATCGCTTTGCTGCTTTCCTCAAATTTTTGGTAAAGACATTTAATTTATGACACCAACAAAGCTAAGAGAATACAGAGCCAATGGCAGGTTTGTCAAACCATTTATTTGATGAGTAAGAATGTTGCTAAATCAAGTTATCTTTCATTTTTCAGAAGATTTCCCTTGGTTGGGGCAAGACTGTGGTGTGAAAGTATCACAGTCACCCAGTACTGGAGGCAAAATAAATTAATGAAAGGCTTTCGCAAAGTGATTTGTCCATATACATCAAGAACTGGGCAAGTTCTTGAACCAAGAAATCTAGATCTTGGGATTTTAGGGAATAATTTTTTTTAAAAAAAGGAGATAATGAGAGGTATGAAAATGTGAACTTTGAGATTATCTGTGACAGTGAAAAATTGAGTCTTTCTAAATATATAATACTAGGGAATGATATACCTACCGAGAAGGGTATTAA
This sequence comes from Ursus americanus, assembly GCF_024610735.1. Classification (NCBI taxonomy): domain Eukaryota; kingdom Metazoa; phylum Chordata; class Mammalia; order Carnivora; family Ursidae; genus Ursus; species Ursus americanus. Next base: position 33,861,319 of record NC_142144.1, read on the forward strand.
GCAGCCATTAAAATAATTATTAAAACATTTCTTTTAAATAATTATGAAGACCATGTGGCATTATAATCATAAACTGTTAAGTGAGAAATGTGTGAATACAAGCTGTAATTGCACTAACCAATTACCTATGTAAATTTTTCCAGCATGTAAATAAGAGCAGAAAAGGAATGCTGAACAGTTCATTTGTTAGGATGGTAGGATTACAGATCATTTTCTCCCCTTTTTAATTTCCTTTATTGTTATAACAGCGTAAACTGAAAAAAAAATCTGGAAAAAAATACAATGAAAGCAACAGATAGGTACATTTGTCATATCCTTTGTAAATCCTTTCATTGAAGAAAGGGATTAAATGTGGTTTACCATAGAAAATGATAAAAAAAAAAAAAAAAGAACCACATATTGCATTTCTTCTAGACCCTTCTACCCTTCTGAGAATAAATTAAAATTTAAACACCAGAGTTGATTTTTTAAAATCCGGGATTATCTCATCATTCTATTTAAATCATATAAAGAAGGAAAATGCACTCTTTTTTCTTTTGGATGAAAAATTTCCTTAGCCAAGTTCCATATGTCTGTTCTTCTCTGCCGGTGGAGCTTGGTTCCTTACTCCTACATTATGCATTTCCCAACCTGTAGGACCTCCATTCGGATGTGTAGACACTGATGGAGAGCGTCCAGTCGCATTGAAGGAACCCCAACTGCTCCTGCTTTGAGAAATGAGCATGCTCATGTCTGCCCAGGCAGCAACCTGGGTCCCTTCTCAGGACCCCCTGAGATAGTGCGCGTAGAGCGCTGCAGAATTGCTTCGTGAACCCTCCAGAACTGCGTGTAGTTGGATCTTTTTTCTTTGGGAGTCAGTGCAGCATAAAGGGAGACACACAGGGGTAGAGTCTGTGTGGGGGTGAGGGTAGGGGCTGGAGGAAGAGCAGGTTTTAGGGAAGTGGTATAATGTTAACAGTTAAGAAATTTGACCGTAAAGTCAGAACGGGCTTTCCAATTCCAGCTCGGCCTTCTCCTAACTGGCTGATCCTGGGCAAGTTTCTGTGGCTTGACTCATGGTGATAATGTTGTAAATGGTGATGCAGAGTAAGTAGTGAGCACTCAAGAAATGTCCAGTACTCTCATCAATACTGCCCTTCCCAGTAACTCCCTGTGGCGCCTTTGGCAAGCCTATTTCCTTCTCTGGGCCTTAGTGTCTCCATCTGTCAAATGGGGCAAGGGGTTGGATTCAATGGCTTCTCAGGGCTGTCTTAGCATAGCCAGGCCAAGTCTGTGGTTTCACAGTGGTGTTTGTACCAATGTCCTTTTAAAGATAAATATACATGGGCACCTGGGTGGCTTAGTCGGTTAAGCGGCCCACTCTTGATTTCGGCTCAGGTCATGATTTCAGGGTGGTGAGAGTGAGCCTCCGAGCCCCTGTGCTTGTTGTGGAGCCTGCTTAAGATTCTCTCCCTCCCTCCACACCTCTCTCCCTCTCTCTCTTAAAAAAAAAGAAAAAAGATAAATTTACATAGGAATCTATACCTGGTAGGGATGCAGCCATGGGAGTGGGTTTTCAGAAATTTTCTGCAGCCTGGGCTCTGAGTCGCATAATCCTGCTTCTGCTTTACTCCTTTTTTAAAAAAATTTAAAAAATGTTTTAAAAGTCCTCTCTGGATTCAACATGGGGCTTGAACTCACAACCCCAGGATTAAGGTTTGCATGCTCCACCGACTGAGCCAACCAGACACCCTCTGCTTTACTCCTGAATGTGCTTCCCTCAGCTGGCATTACAAAACCACTCTTTTTGGCTGGGATTATTCCTACAATGACACACAGGGGATGTTGAAACTCCCCACCCACCGTTTGAGCAGATAGTTTCACAGGAATCTTCACTGTGTTACTTTGTTCTTTCATGAAGGCGATGACCCCCAGAGGGCAGAACTAGGACCAATGGACAGAAGTTGCCTGAAAGCTGATGTGTGCTCAATGAGGGAAAGGAATTCCTGGCAGCCATTCCACAATGAAAAGAGCTAGTGAGCTCACTGTCCCTGGATGTATTCAATCTCAGGCCGAGTGTTTACTGGGATGTTGTAGAGAGACCAGCCTAAATACGGTTCATACAATTTAATGAGGTCCTCTACCCCAAGTGCCCATGCTGTTAATGAACTATTTACAGATTTAACTAGCAATACATTAATTGATAAACTACTGGTTGTACCATCTTAGAGATTTGGCCTATTCTAGTTTCTCTCTGAAGAGAATGTCCACTGGAAGACTCCTGGGATTAGGGGTTTGTGGAGAATCTGACAGAACCCATAACTTATGACTCATCTTTCTATGCCCTCTTTCCCACAGAGTGAAATTCTTTCTATAATGTACAGGTGGTGTGTGTGTGTGTGTGTGTGTGTGTGTGTGTGTACAGCAGAGTTCACCTCATTAATGCACTATTGACTGCAATTATGTCTTTTCTTTTTCCCTCTAGGATCTGAGGCTTTCTTCCCCGTTCAGCTCTGCCCAGCTGCGTGTTTCCCCAGCAATTCTAGATCCGACATTGTCTTTTCAGAAATTTAGCAGCAATATCATGACAGCTGTTAACCTATGGCTCTCGGATGTGCTTGAGTTGAATTTTGTTGTTCTTTGCTTTCTCTCTTGCAGTGCTGGCAAAGGATACTTTGAAAAGACCCATACAATTTTGTAACGTGAGTTCTGTCGGCCTCCTCCTATATAAACCTTCACTCACAGCTCCTGTCAAATGCTGGGCCATCAGCTCCTCTACCAAAGGAGGAATATATTTAGTCAACCAAACAAGATTTTTTTTTTCTTCTCTCTTTCTTTCGCTTGTCCTTCCTTCCTTCCTTCCTTCCTTCCTTCCTTCCTTCCTTCCTTCCTTCCCCTCTCTTTTTTTTTTTTTTTTTGAGAGAGAGAGAGAAAGGGGAGTGGGCAGAGGGAGAAGGGGAGAGAGAATCCCAAGAGGACTCCCTGCTGAGTGCCAAGCCAGATGCGAAGCTTGATCTCAGGACCCTGAGATCATGACCTGAGCTGAAATCAAGAGTCGGTCACTTAACCAGCTGAGCCACCCAGGTGACCCAAACAAAATTTTCTTTAAACAAGATTGGGGGATGTAAGCCCATCCTAACAGTACTTCATGAGGGAAGAGCCTAGCTGTTCTATCATTTGATCCTCACAACAGCCCAGAGACGTAGGCTGAGTGGATGCCGATTAGTCTCTCCAACGTACCGGTTAGCAAACTAAGAGGCGGAGAGGTGACGTCATACTGCTAGGATGTGGTAAAGTGGGAGTTAGAGTTGTGGACTGCAGAGGCCCAGTTGCAGAGAGGATTTCCCCTTTACCACATTTATTCATTCATCAGACTCTCGAATGAGCATCTTTTATGCACAAGTCCCGTGTTGTTCTGGGTTTTAGAGACAAATGAGATACTGTCCCTGCTCTCATGAGAGAAAGGCAAGAGGACGAATTGCTATGATAGTGTGACAAAGGCCATCGCAAAGGTGTAGGACCTAGAGGGACTCCAATAAGGTCACTCACAGAGTGACTCTAGGCATAACACAGACACAAAACCTCACAAAAGCAGGCAATAGTGATGTCTGCTCAGCTAGAGAGACTCAGAAAGAAAGCAGGTCTTGCAAATTTCAGAGGGAAGTTGATATGTTCCCTTGGTACCCACCTGGGAGTGGTGAGTGGGTGGGCCAAAGCTTAAGGTTGCTCTAATGCAGGGGAGTCTGGGTGGCTCAGTTGGTTAAACATCCGACTCTGATCTCAGCTCAGGTCTTGATCCCCGGGTTGAGTCCAAGTCCTGTGTTGGGCTCTGTGCCAGTCATGGAGTCTACAAAAAAAAGTTGCTCTAATGCAGGTTTTACTGTATTTCCTCGGGGACTCCATTTTCTCAGATGGGTTCTTTTTGTTGAATGGAACTGAATGAAAAATGGGAAGAGGAAACAGTTCTTTGGTTCTTTTTTGGACACACTGGGGATGGTTTGCAAATAGAGTTGCTGATACTTTGGGAATCTGGGTACTGGGGATCCTGACAAGCTCCAGATTCTCAATGTCCGGATAGCTGGAGACCTGGTGAAGGAGGCAGAGCTTCAGTCCCTGCCCTAGAAGAGCTTTTAGGCTGGTGCTTCCCAATGGATGGTCCAGGCACCTCCTGCACCTGACTTCCCCAAGGAAGTTATTAAACATTTGGGTTCCAAGCTCTGTCCCATACCATTAAATCAAGCTCTCCAGAGTTGGGGCCCAGGGATCTGCACCCAATTCTCACACTGAAGTTAGAAGTTAATGTTACTAACAGAGCCCTGCCCATGGGAGCTCATAGCCTGGGAGGAGTGGTGAGAACTGGACACAGATGCTCTACTGCCAATGCACAGGGAAAACAGGAAAGGGAGAACTCAGGGGAGGGTGTCCCACAGCTCGAGGACTTACTAAGATGCCTGGGGAACATTCCAGGCTGAAATTTCTTTGTTGTTTTTTTTTTCCCCAAGCTGGAGTTTTTGTTTTTTAATGAAGTTTGCAAATTTCTTAGGTCAAAGTGGATACAAATTAAGCTTTCTTGTGTATCTTTCCTATAGCCTTATGGCCTTTCTCTTACCTCTTCCTTTGACCCTTGGGGTCCACTCATTCCTCTAGTAAGGGGAGAATATCTGCAGCATAAGGGAGGCGTGGCAGAGGCTTGCCCATCTTATTCATCCCCCTTACTTTGCCCCACTCCCCAAACCACTCCAAACTCCTTCCCTCAGAAGCTTTTGCCGTGTCCTCCCCCCCCCCAGCCCTTAGTCAGCTCTTTTTGTAGCTTCTTACTGATAGGCTGACATCCAGTAGCCTCATCTGCACAATGGGAATGGTGCTCTTCACATCCTTATTATGTAGTGAAGTCCTACTCATCCGTCAACACTCATCTAGGTCCCTCCCCCAGAGAGGTCTCCTTTGACCTCCTCCCCTCCACCATTCCAGAGTTACCCTGCTCAGTTCTCGCACAGCTCCCTCTGCTTACACCCATCCTCACACTCCTATGGTCCAAGTAGAGATCTACCAGTCCCTTCTGGACAGGGTCCAGGGCTCAAGCAGCACAATGCCCTGGCTCCTGACACAGGGCTGAGGGCTCCTTCCCAGGGTGGCTGTGAGGGTCCAATGAGTGAGTGCACTCACTGAGGGCTTCCCCGAAAATGTTCTTGCCCTCTTCCCTGACACCCGTGACAGCAGAGGGCATTGGGCTGGCCCATTAGGCCGAGGGTACAGGCACCCCTGCCCCAGTACCTCAGGCATCAGATGGCCCCACTGGGTCTGGAGAAAGAGCGGAAGGCAAGGTACTTGGAGCGTGTGCCCCTCGGGCCTGGGGGGAAGCACGCGGCTCCCCCTCCCCCAGGCCAGCTGGGCGACGGCTTTCGCCTGGGTGGTCAGAAGGGCTTTAGTGGCAGAGCTTTTCTCAGTGTTCCCTTAGCTGCCCTGCTGGCACGACCCGGGCATTTGGCCTGCACTGTGGGCCTCAGATGAAATGGAGGAACCAAGTGCTCGCTAAACGGGGGGCAGGCTTTGGTGAAAGGAACGCGGACAAAACCCAGCCCTGAGCTTAATTAAAAAGAGTGTTTAATCCCTCCCCCAACAAACGCAGATCTCCCACAAAGGAGAACAGGGATGCCAGTGGCCAGGAAGACCCACGGCCTTATAAACAAGTGCTTCGGGCTGTGCAGGGCAGCTCCGCTATGATCTGATACAATGACTATTGTCAAGGAGGGCTGTTTTTCCATGTTTTTGTATCCTTTTCTTCGCATCTTCTTTTGCTACCTAATTTCATGCATCAGAGGTCAAAAGACAAAAGGTCAGTCCTGGTGTAGAGGCAGCAAACTCCCCACCACCAGGAACGTGTGTCCAAAGGAGTGCTTTGAGGCACCGCCTGCGGACACCGGCAGGTTTTCATCCCTGCCTAATTCTCTTGGGTCACTTCCCAGGGTACACGAGTCTACGTGCAAATTGCATGAGAAATGAGAGACGAACTACTGTACCAAACTAGAAAAGAAATCGCCCCCCTTTCAATTTACCAAACTATTTCCGTCTCATACCTTGTTTGTAAGAATTTGTGCCTCACGAGAAGCCCATCTGGAGCTCTTAGCCTGCCTATCCACAGAAACTTAAGTATACGTGTCAACTTATACTGTAAATAAAGAATCTGAATACATATTCCCTAATTGTTTCTCTAGAATTTATAAAGCTCTCTCAGGAAAATTACTGATGCTTGTCCTAAAAATTGCTTTCATTGAAATCTGAGCAGCATTTTTAGTATGAATAATTTGGTATGATTTAGTATGAATTTAGTATGGATATTTTGTTCTAGACCTCCAATTTTTTCAGTGCCCCATTTTTGATTCTTAAGTAGTAGTGTGCTGCTAGTTTCCTTGTGTCATAGGTAGACAGGTGATTATACGGAAAATAGAGCATCATGGTTTCCCATTAGAAATATTTTCATGATTTAGGGGGAAAACGACTTTCCTGTTCTATGTTCTTAACCGCCTCATACCATCTTGGTATGCTAAATGGCTTTCATTTGATTCAAAATAAATTCAGGGGACAGCTTTAATGCTTCCTTCTGTAGACAATTTTTTAGTCAGTTGGCATTCAATGTCTGAAGGTCTGGCCCCCACATCCAGGACAAAGTAAAGGAGAAGCTAAACATTTTGGGAAGTGTCTCTGGTCACTAGACACTAGGGCTGGCTGCAGGGCTCACCTCAAAGGCCCTCTGGACTCAAGCCTAGCCAGTTTCTCTTTTGCATCGCACACTGAGCTGGCTCCTGGAGGAAGTTACCAGCAAATAGCTGGTCAAGTTGCTAAAAATAGGTAATCAGCAACAAATGTGGAAGATTTTTAGAGCCCGGTTTTATATCGGGCTTGTTCTCAAATCCTGTAGTTTCCCCTCCTCCCCCATACCTTCCCCTCGAAAGAAAAAAAATGAAAAGCCGTCCACAACCTTCCAGGAGACTGAGGTATTCACTTGGCGATTTGCAAGGTCACACTACAGGCTCCAGGGAAAGCGCTCCAACCCTGCTGTGATCCTCAGCCCTAGCTCTGAAGTTATTAACAGAAAAACGGGGAATGAAGTAAGTGAGAACATTGAAGGGCCTAGTTACGGGCGCGCCTCATTTCCGTTTAACACTCTGTTCTACGCCCCAAAACTAAAAGAATCGTTTAACCTGTGCACGCACTCAAAATCGCTTGTGAAGTAGGCTCTTTTATGTTCCAATAGTTTATGGAATCAAATTATATCACATTAAAATGTTATTAGTTTAAAACATATTAAAGGGGATGTAAGTCTGGGCCGGCGCATGAATATTTAAAGGTCACATTACACGGAGAAGAAGGGGTGGGAGAGCTAACAGTTCATCGTTTAAATATTGATGGAAATAAAACGTCCTACGTATTAACTTTCTTGAGCAAATTAGGATTTTACTATTTACAAATTATGGTATTGTTAAATTTAAAAGTAACTATAAGAAGAAATAAACTGATTTACACTCGTTCTCAACGTTAACCATTCGGTGCCAGTAAATCTTTTCAATGCCCCGTTTTGAATGCTTAGGTCATAGTGGATTGCTGGGAAGTGTAGGCAAATTTTAAATACAACTGACTGCCTGTTTTCCATAGTCACATATTGCAAATGTAACTCCAAGAGAATAAATTTTATCTCAAAATTCTCCAAGAATTGCCTTCAAACCTTGTCTCTGTGCGTATGTATACGGCATACACTTGACGTCTGCCATGTGTACCTGTGCACTGGAAACCAAGAGTGGAACTGAATTTAATTACTGGATTGAGTTGAAATGAACCCATGCAAACGACCCAGGTCTGCCCTCTTTGAGGCTTCTCTCTATAACGCTTTTAATTAAAGCAAGAAAAGCAGTAAAGTAAGACAATAGCGATAACCCACCATGAGCACCAGGTTCCCCGAACACAGCCCCACCGTGTTTTCCAGCGCTACCCGACTATTTCTGGGTGGCGAGCCGCTAACACATGGTGCTACCAGCAGCCAGACCTCGAAGCACTTTATACGCAGAGGACCCCACTGGCAGCAGAAATGGGCGTTTTACCCAAACCAGTCCTCAGCCCCTTTCTGCCGCCGGCGCCGCTAGAAAACTTGCGGTGGCGACTGGCCTGCGTTACGCGCTTTTTGCGCTCTGCGCCCCGGGAGTTGCCAGTGGAGAGGCGCCTCCATCCACCCGAGCGCCGCCCCTAGGCAAGCCCCAAGCTTATACCGCGAGGGACCTACTCGCCGCGCCTCCGCGTCCACCCTCAATCCTGACACCATCCAGGCCCGGCAAACGAAGCAGGGCGGGGCTGGGCATTAGGGGCGCCGCCTGCGGAAGGTGCGGTGCCACGTGCGCGCTGCAAGGACCCCGAATCCTGCAAGTCCAGCTGCGCGGGCTCAGCTGCTCCCAGAACTAGGCCCCCAGCTTTAGGGCGGGGCCTCCTCCTCGCCTCCAGCCTGGACGTCGGCTCCCACCCACCCCCAGCGCAGGCCCCAGCCCAGAGCCCCAGGGTCAGTGTCGTTCCCCGCGGCTTCTTCCAGGGCTCGCGCGGAGCGAGGCCCAGCGGCGGACCCCGCTGGTCCAACCTTTGCTGGATTCCGGGCTGGGGATCTGGGGGGGTGGGGGTAGGAACCGAGCCCCAGTCCCGGCTCCACACGCCCTGCAGTCCTCGGGCGTTTCCTGGTCGAGTGGAAGAGCCCGAGCCAGGCTCCTCTCCTCCCGATGTCGGCCTCCCCCTCCCTAGACTGCGGCGTCTTAGCTGGAGGGAAGCTCACAGCGTGCCTAGGCCAACCCCTTCTGCGACTCTTTTCTTTTCCTGTCACTCTCTGTTCTCGGTTTCTGCTTTCTCCCTCTTACAGAATACCAGAGCGCGCGGGACCCGGAGAAGCCGCCACACCAGCCCCTTTCCTGGGCCTCCAATCAGCCCTTCCCCAGTCTTGTCTCTCCCTCGACATATTTCTGTCTCCATAGATTCTCCCCGCAGTTCCCTGCCGGTTTAACCAGCATGTCTCTCTGTCTCTCTAAATCTGCCTCTCCCTTTCTCCCTGGTGTAGCATTAAACAAATCCAGGTGTATCGAGATTGGAGAAATTCAGACAACGTGGACAGAAAGAATGCCTTATTCGGTCCTTGCAACATTTCCGGCCACTACAGTTTGGCTTCCCCTTGAGGTGGTGCCAGCGCCGGTACCGCCATGCAGGCCGCAGATACCGAGGAGCCGGCTCGCTATCTCTCGCTCTCTAGCTGTGTATGCGTACGTTCGAGTGTGGATTTATGTGTCTGTGGTTGCAAACCAGGACAGGCTCTCCAAACCGAAAGCTGAGCGGAGTTGGGTTTCTAGGATTCTAGAGCTGCGGGCAAGTGAGGTAGGGGACTTTTCGGGGGTCCCGACGCAGATCTGCGCCTAGACTCCACGCGTCCCTAGCCCTCTGCCAATTATCTCTAGGGCCGAAGCATCAATTCCGTGTGGTCCGAAGAGGTTCTCCACCTGTTCCGCGGCGGGGATCAGCCCCTCGGTCCAACACTGCTGGAGTCGGGGAGGTCCGAAGCAAGCTGGCCAGGCGCAAGGGGAAACCGACCCACAGCGGACAGAGTGCGCGAGGGAACGGCGGCTGGGTCTGGGTACCCCGCGGGGGGGGGTGTCTCTCTGAATTCTGAGCCTGGCACTGGCTCCGCGCGACCCGCAGGGTTATGAGTAGGGGCGGGCGCCCCCTCGGGAACGCACATTGGTTTCGCGTTGGTCTGGAGCGCGCAGAGTACGATGCGGCGGCGCTGGGGTCAGGTATTTCGGAGCACCGTGAACCCATCTTTTCTGATGCTTGGCCTAATCCTCTGTGCACTTCCTGGGTGCAGACAGGAACGGAGTAGTGGCCGGTGTCTCCTCCCTAATCCCAAAGCCCCACAAATCCAAAACACACATGCAAAACTCACCAAAGCATCTCATAAACACAAAAACTAAAGCCAACACAAGAAAACATAAACCAAAACCCGCATCCAAACCCTCGGCTCGTAAAAACAAAATAAAAATCGAAGAAAACAAAACACAAACACAAAATTCACCTAACACAAAACACACAGACGACACCCACTAATACAAAATCAAAACACATCAAAGCACCGCGCAGAAGCAACAGCCTTCCAAACGACACACAAAAAGACAACCTCCAAGGACAAAGTACAAAACACATAAAAATTGAAACCCACAAGACAGAAAACAAAAGCCACCAAAAGACCAAGACTCATAGAGCCAAACCCTCTAAAATGAAATCCACGAAAAAACTACACGCAAAACACCCGAAACAAAAGACTCTTTCATAGATAATGAAAAGAAAATTCACGGGAAACAAACAAAAACAAAACAAACCCTCTAAATAGAAAACAACCCCAACTACTCCCGCCCCCAGCCTGGGGTGAAATGTCAATTCCGGGAGGGCTTTTGATCTCTAGGCGCGGACAGGCCGCTCCTCCTCGGCTCTGCCACCCCGCGCGGGCTAAGCAAGAGGGCGGGAAGCAGGGGCTGGGGCTGGATAGCGGAAGCAAGAGTCCAGCGCTCGGAGAGGGCCAAAACTCAAATCGCCGGGGCAGGGACCCGGACTCCAAGGCTGCAAGAAAGAGGCGGCGCAGGGGGACTGCGCAGATTACTTGGTGGGGGTGGGGGCCGCCGGGGAATCCACAGCCATGTTTCCGATTGTGGCGAAATCGGCTCAGTGGATAAGAGATGTCCGGTTCCCGCCAGCCTCCCCCCACCCCCTTTTCTCGAGCTCTGGGCTCTTCCCCCTAGGTTGCGGCCCAGCCTCGTGACCACCCCCTCCAAAAAACAAACAACACTCTCGCTGAGGACGATTCACTTTCCGAAACTGCCATTGTCCCGAGCGCCAAGAGTCCTCCTGCAGAGCGCTCCCCCCGCCCTGGAGAACCTTGCCCCTGCGACCACCCCACAGCGGGGCCCCACAGACACCCAGCGGCCAAGACTTGCAGCTGGACTCGGGACTGGGGAGGGGGGTAAGGGAGTGAAGTTTTAAGCCTGAGCCGAAGAGAGCAGGCTGGACATGCCACACCACTGCCCGTTCTCTCTCAGGCTGATTTCCCCTCTGGAATCAAGTCCTGGGGCTCGGACACGCAGCAACGCCTCCGGGCTTGAGGGAAAAGGGATTCCATTTATGGGCCGGGGTAAGGTGTCCAGGACTCCCGCCAATCTCCAGGACCTCCTGAGATGGTTCTGCTCAGCCCGAGCGTCCAAAGCAGAGGCTCGGATTTTATCTCCAGCATTTCACATATGCTCCGGGCCAGAAACGGACATGATGTGGAAGGAAGCTCTGGGACCAGGAGGCTGAGTGGGGGACCTGGGCACTTTAGGGTTCTGGCCCTACCCTGAAGTGAGGGACCCGGCAATGGTATTAGAGCTGCAAATTTGGGTGGGGGTGGGTGGCTGAGAACTCTGGGGGCGGGCGCCGCCCTAGGGGTGAACCTGAGGAAGCTGGAACGCCCGCCTCTATGCCTGGCGACACTACTTGCCTTTGCATCCCCTTCAAAAACACCTGCTTGGCAGGGTGGTTAATTTTTTAAAAAACAAAAACCCGGCCTGCACCCGCCTACGCGGCGGGGCTTACACCTAGCCCGGTCACCCGCCTCGCGCACCCCGCACGGGGCCGCGACACCGAGACGCAGGGATTTGTAGAACGTGCGGCCACGAGGCCAGGGCTTCCCGGCTTGCCTTCGGTCCGCACCTTCCCGTGGGCGCGCGGGCTAGCGCCCGGCTCCGTTTAAAGCCTTCCTTCCCTCCCCCCAACCCCCTATAAAAGTCCAGGGCGGCGCGGCAGCGGCACTGCTGCTTTCCCGGCCTCCTGCACTGCTCGGCCCGGCCCGGCCCGGCCCGGCCCGCCCCGTCTGGCCAGCTGAGCAGGCCCGGCCGCACAGCGCGGACACCCTTTCCCTGCTCCGGCCGGCAGTGCGGGGCGGCACGCTGGGGGCGCGGCGTGTCTGGGGACATCTTGTGATGTTGGCGAGAACAGGACATGATCTCACATGGCGAGAAGCTCTTTAGTTCCTTAATCATTTCACGGTGCCTTCGGACGCTTTTTTTCCACCTAAAACGTTTAGTTTCAGCTCAGTGATCAGCTACCCCAGCTCGGCGGGGGAGCGGAAGGCTTGAATTATTCCGACCTGTGAGCGGCCCCTGGCACCAAAAAAAAAAAAAAGGGGGGGGGGGAGAGAGAGAGAGAGAGAGAAGAAAGAAAGAAAAGAAAAAGAAAAGGAAAAAACACGAGAAAAAAGAAAAAGAAAGAAAGAAAGAAAGAGAAGCACAAAAAAAGTGGAAACTTTTTCTCCCCTGTCCACTTCAAGTTCTGAAAAATCAAAATGGATTTAGAGAAAAATTACCCGACTCCTCGGACCGGCAGGACAGGTAGGACCGCGATTCGGGCTCCAGGCGTGCTAATTTCAGGACCCGGGCAGCTCTGGTCCTCAACGCACGTCGGCCCTGGGGGAGGGAGGGAGCCGCATTTTCTCAGGGATTGACTGCGTGTCTGTCTGCGGCGCGTTTGTATGTCTTTTCACCGATTTGTTCACACACTTCTGTATCAGCCCAAGTGTCTGTGAGTTTGTGTTTTCCTCTGTTTCTGAATCTTTATGTGGGTGACTATCTGGGGGTCTGAAAGTTCGTTTGGGTCTGTGTGTTTACATAGGGGCTCAGAGTGTGCATGAGTGACACTGAGTTTGTACGTTCCTGTGTATGTATTTTCAAAATGCGTGTGTCCAAGAATTGATGTGCCCGTGTGTATGCGTATCCTTATACTCATCAGTGTGTTAGTGCGTGTTTATGAGTTGGTGTTTCTGGGTACTGTACTCTGCGTATCCAAAATGTGTGTCTGTCAGTGGAGTATATGTACTTCGGGTAAGTGTCTGAGTGTACATCTACTCTTTTAAGGACCTGTGTTCCCCTGTCATATCCCAAGTGCTTTTGGAAGTGAGAATGAGGTGGTTACACTGTCCTCTCCATTTCTGGATGTCAACAGCTGTTCACTGTGTCCATGCCAACATACAAAAGTGCCTGTCTCTAGGCACAGGGATGGGTCTAGGGCCGTGGGGGTCTGTTGTGCTAAGCCTGTGACTAGTCAGGCTCAGGTCACATTCTGTCGGGAGAACCAGGAGCGGAGGTGTCATTTCAGGGTGTGCAGCCCCTCGGTGTGTGGTGTGCACTGCTTCACTCTGTGGACACTGCGGGGTCTACCATTTGTATAAAATCGTCTACTGTGGCAGGCACAACCTCGGCAGGGGAGGGCAGGAAACCCATAGGCTAGTTGTGACATTTCTAGGGACCTCCAACCTGCCTTCACTTTCACCTAGATGAGCCTCTGACAACGGTGTGTGTGTACTGTGCGCTCAGGTTTTACCTTGTGGGTGCTGCTCCAGTGGAGGAGAGCACAAGTGGGTGCACATGTGTGCCTAGCCTGGGCATCCAACGCTGGTGCCTGTGTGCACACGGCCTTCCTGGCACAGGGACCTGCGTGCCACCCACAGGCCCAGGCAGTGGGTAGCAGAGTGTGTTTCTAGCAAAGAGGAGGTGGCAGGCAGCAGGAGGCCTCAGTTTGTCCTGAGATTAAAGCTGGGTGTAGGAGACTCTTTTACTGATTAGACCAAGTGTACTAACCCCACCCAAACACACTTCTGGCCCTGCTGGCAAGAATTATTCCATTTCCCTTATCCCTGTGGATCTTTGAGGCCTTACCTCCACCCGAGCCCTAAATACAGGTCAAAAAGCAGAGAGGGGGGGTGGATTTATACTCCAAACCCAGGACAACTCTCTGGGCATAGATAGATTTCCAGAAGTGTAACAAGTGAGTAGAGAAATCTAAGAGGTGGGGAATTAAAGAGGATTCCCCAGGGTGAGGTGTAAGAAAGGGAATCTGGAAACTCCCTCTGCTCCATCCCCACTCCCCTCCCCCCTCAGGTCCCTTGGGAGGTGGGACTCCCAGAGTAGCCCTAGGTGTTCTGTGTACGTTGGGAATGGGTCAGAGGCACGTGAGTGTCTGGGGAGTGTCTTCGTGGCTGGCGCGAGTGCCTCGCCCTTCCAGAGCTGTCTACCAAGAATGTAATTCAGGGCGGTCGATGGGCTCTTTGATTAGTTCAATCGCCTGAATAATCGTTTAATCAATAAAGCATTTCATTCCTCAGTAAGGCGGACCTGGGTGGGGCTGGGGGTCCTAGTCTGGCCCCAGTTTAAAAATCTGGAGAGCCACGCCCCCTCTTCTCCTTTGGACTGGGGTAAGGGCGGAGCTCCCTTCCAGGTGACACTGCACTTCCCCCTGTCTGCACCTGCCTGGGCTCCAGTGGGGGAGGGAGGGGGGAGAGCTGAGAAACTGGCCAGGAAGCGGGGGAGGGGGCAACCATGTCCTCTTTTAGGGGTTTTGTGTGGGCTTCTCCATCTCTCCCAACTTGGAGGCCTTTTTTGGGCCACTTGACCTCCTTTTCCTTCCTTCAGAACTGTTTTCCATTCCCTCTCTTGACCTTAGTTTCCCCATCTGTACAATGGGGAAGGAGTATATATACCTTTTTAGCTCTAAGCCCAAGATCAAGTAAGGTGAGCCTTAAGCACAGAGTCACTTAAGGATCCTCCTGTCTAACCTCTTCATTGTGGTACCAAAAAGGAAAAACTGATGTCCAGAGAGGGGCAGGGATTTGTCTGATACCATACAGCAAGGTGTATGGAGGGAGTAGGACCAAAAGGTGACTTCTTTGCCCTTAGACCCCTCATTCTTCCTGGGAGAGGAGGTAAAGCCCCATTTCCCAAGACCCCCTTTGGAGAAAAAGGACTATTGGCCAAGCTGGCTTAAGGAGTCCCAGGCCAGGAAGGCCAGGAGAGGTTGAACACTGTCTGGGCATTGGCATCCAGCTCCCCAGCTCTGGAATGAGCGTGTTGGAAGAACAATCCTTCCTAACCATGGATCTTCATCTTTCAGCACCTTGGGAAAGTTCTTCCCATTAGACATATAGGGAAGCTGAGCCCTAGGAGAAGGGGCCCGTAGCCGGAAGTCTTTGGGAGAAAGAAAGATAGTGCCAGAGCCCCTGGCCTGCAGGTGCACTGCTAGCGATAACAAACTCTGACAAAGGCAGTTGACATGGTTCTTGAAAAATTTGGTTAAATTCTCCTATTTTTCCACCTACTTCAACGATGCCTACAGAAAGATCCTGATCCAGGTGCAGGAATCCCACAAGAATCCACTCCGCCCAGCTATCTGTGTAACCTGGGTCAGTTGCTCTCTTTCTCTTTGATACTTTAAAAATAAGGGTCAGAGAGGGGGCACCTGGCTGGCTGAATTGGAAGAGCATGGGACTCTTGTGAGCTGGAGACCCATGTTGGGTGTAGAGATTACAAAACAAAACCAAACCTTTAAAAAAAATGTATATATATATATAATGAGGGTAATGAAGAGAGGACCTACCAAGTTAGGACTGTGATGGGAGCAGCATCTCTGACTCTCCCAAATTGAGCAGCTAATCTGAGCCTTGTAGGCCTTGCTTTGCCTGAAGCAAGAGCAGGAATATAGGCTGGAGGAGTCGATTTCAGGCCCCTAGAGCCCTATAGCCTCCCCAACTTCCAGAAGCCTGCTGGAGGGGCCGGCGGACTTCAGGGAGAGAAAGGGGAGGCAGGGAGGGAGTATGTTCTGAGCGAGGGCCGGTTGCTGACTGAAGATCAAGGTGGACATTCCTCTGGAGGTATTTTGGCTTCTCAATTAATTCTCAATGGGCTTTCTTTCAACAGAAAAGCTTTCAAAGGCAATTCAACTTCTATAAATTGAGTTTCTCCCGGATGGTTTCCTTTCCCAGTATCTGCCTCCAGCGCTTAGCACAAGGCCCTGCCCAAAGTTGTGCGTTCGGGGGAAGGTAACCCCGTGACGGTTGCACGCAGCGAGTCCGGACCGGATTCAGCGATAGGGCGTTGAGACCATCTCCCTACTAGTCTAGTATATCTCTCATTGCTTGTCTCCCTGCTAGTTTCACTCGGGCTCGTGGGCTCGTGAGCCCTCGGAGGCAGGACTGTGGCGCGGAAGCCCGGCTTCGTCATGAAATCGTTGTGTAATCTCGCGCTCGTCGCGTTACTTCTCGGCACCGCCGTTTGGTGGCCTGTAAGGCTGGGCTAGGTGGCCAAGATGACAGGTCTGGTGGTGCCTCTTGGCGTTAGAAGTTCCCGGAAGACAGCCGGCTTGAAGGCTGGAGGCGGTGAAGAACCCCTACCCAGAGGGAAATTCCCTCTGTCCTGGGCACCTGTCGCCTCACAAATTAGGCAGCTCAACACCGTCCTGAAGCCCGCACACTCTCTGTGTGAAATGGGAATCCATGCTATTTCTGCTCGGTTAATATCTAGGGTTCCATCCCACTCCTGCAGTTCTCTGAGGACTCTGCCCAAGCCGCACAGGTATCGGAAGGAAAACTGGTTTGTGCCGGCATATCATACCTAACTGGAACCTTTTACTTTGGCAGCAGACACCCCCTCACTCCACCCCCAAACTCCCTGCCTCCCAAGAGGGGCTCTGTAGAGGCACTTTTGAGAAAGAGGTTCCCAGCCCACACAGCCTTTCCTCTACCTTGGTCTTTCTATGTGACCTTGGACAAGGCACTCCTCGGCCTCAGGTTAGGCGTCTGTAAAATGGGGAAAGCATTGCCTCAGGGCCCCTTTAGCTCTAAGACTTTAGAATTTGGGTTTCTAGGCCTGAAGTCAAGGAGTGGGGCTGGAGGTGGAGGTGTCACTGGCTGCGTCCCTCAGGGAGTCCCCACATTCCCTCCTCTCCAGGAACGCTGAGCCTCCACATCCAATTCTCGTCACTTTTTATCTACCGTGCGCCATGGGGTGGAGAGAACCTGGGAACCCTAACTCATCCGGGTTCCTCTCCGCTTTTACGTTCTTCCTGCTCCGAGGCGGAGGTGCAGTTGAGGGGTTGGGGGAGGGACGATGGGGAGGGGGCCGAGGATCCGGACCTTCGGGGTTCCAGACAAAGGAGAGAGAACGCAGCCACTCCACCCCAGTGCACACTGCAGCCTTCTGGGCCCCGAGAGGCCCGCCTGGGGCCGTTTAACGCAGCTGTGCCCTGGAGGGGGTGGGGACGGTGTCAGCACCGGAAACTTATCTACCGGTCAGGGGCAGCTGGGTTTGGGACAGTAACAGAAGATGAGACCGAGGTCTGACCCCAATGCAGGGGTGTGAGAAATGGGGCAGAGGTAGAGAGAAGGGAGACTGAGGCAGGGAATGAATAAGGAGCCCTCTCAGAGTCAACCTGTGCTCTGTCTTCATTATAAGCTCAGGTCTGGAGCAACCATCTCAGTCCCTCCCCCCTTTTTTGTGGACTTAAGTTTAATACTAGGGGATCATTACTTGTGAATTAGAAATGGTGGGTCTTGGGACCACTCCCATGAGCCCCTGGGGCAGTAGTCCTCAGTGTCTTTGCCAGTGCCTCATGGGTGTAGAATGGCTGTCACAGCTTCCTTTTCAAAGTCCATTCCTTTGATCGTGGTCCCAGGGCCCCATACCCCCGAGAAACAGACTCACTGGTCAAAACTCTGCCCTTCTGGACCAGGAGAGTCTGCTAGAAATCTACCCATTTTGTCTTAAAAGCAACCAGAAATTCCCTGGAAGAGGGAAGATGGGGTTTTCTCTACAGCAGCCTGGTAGCATGCCTGGCTTGGTGCAGCCCTTGCAGATAGAACTCGCCTGCCTACCTGCCGGCTTCAGGGACCCTCATTAGCACTGGACTAACATGACTGTCTTCATTTAGTTCCCAAGAAGCCTTGCGCCAGATGCAGAATTACCCCTGAAAACAGAAGCCTTCAGTTGCGCATCACTAGCCCCCAAAGCATCTGGCAGCTCCTGGTCTGAGGCTGGAAAGAGAGACTGGGGGCTCAGTGCTTGGACAACCTGGTCCAAAGCCTCAATTAGTTTCCTTCCCTAGGAGCACCAACTTTAAAGGAGTGTGAGATTTCTTTCCCCTCAAAGTCTCTGCCTTTCTGTTAGCTCAGAATTGGGGTTCCCTGGGGTTAAAATTGGGGGAGGGTGTGGACGAGAAGGGGACAGCAACGGCTGAGTAGGCGCTTGATAAAATTATGAAATATTTCCTCTGGAAGGAGCCTCCATTAAAGACTAGGTAAGCCAACTCTATCCATTTTACATATGAGGAAACTGAGCTCAGAACGGGGTAAATGTGCACACACTGCGAGTCTATCCCGAATCTGGTGGTGCTTAGGTTGAAAACCGGATCTCTACTGCGCTCGTATTATTCCTCCAACATCCGTGTGCATGTTTTCAGGAGACTATTCCTCCCCCCTCACCCTTCCCCTCCCCATCCCCACTTTGGCTGCTCCCAGTCCCTCAGGGTGCCCCAGGGTCCCAACGCTGCGGCAGGGAGGTCAGGCTCCCGCGGGATCTGCGGCGGGACTCTCCAGGCCCTGTGTGGATCCCCTTACCCCTCCCCCCACCCGCGCTCCACTAGGCCTTCGCCCCGCGCGTTTGTCAATGAACGTGGCGCCGCGGCCTGGGCCCCGCCCCCCATTCTCTCCTATTGCCCAGGTATCCGCTAATCAGGCGGAGCCCGCCGGTTGCTCAACCAATGGGGCGGTGTCTCGGGCCAGGGCCGGCTGCCACAGCTCTGATTGGTTCGATAAAGCGTGATTGGCAGGTTAGCTCCCGCCCCGCCCCCGCCTGGAGGGAGGCTGAGCCCCGGGCGGCGCTGTCCACACGCAGCGGGTCCTGAAAGCGGCTCCGGGGCGGCGCGGTGGCGCACTGTGCGCGCCGAGCAGGCGGAGGGCTAGCGCCGGCGGCGGCGGCTGCAGCGCTGGCAGTCAAAGCCGACAGCGGCTCCATCTGAGCACCGGCAGTCCCAGCGGCATTGGTGGAGGGGACCTTTCACTATCTCCGTCCCTCGCTACACCCCGGGGGCAGGCGCGGCGGCCGTCCCGGAAGAGGCAACTGAAAAACAGTGGAACCAGACCCCTGAGAGAGGACAGGGGGGCTCGAAGAGTTGGTGGGCGTGAGGCGATACTCAGGCGCGGAGGAGACTGTCGCTGTTGTCCCCATTTCTGGTGCCGGCGATGGGGGGGCATCGGGGGCCGGGGGAACTTTGAAGGCAGAGGGTCCGGGGGTGTGAGAGCTGCAAGCTCCTGGGGACTCTGGAGTCACGGCCCCAACGTCAGTGACGGAAGCGTCTCCGAACCCGCCGGGGCCTCAGCGCCGCCAGAGAGGAAGTTCTTTGCAACTTCGTCCGAGACGTCGGAGAGCCGAGTGGAGAGAGGCTGGGGCTGCAACTCCAAGCCCCAGAGACTCAGAGAAGCAGAGAAAGGATCCGGTGGAGACCGAGGGGTCGAGGAGAGACTCCAGAGGCAGCGAGGCCGCGGAACCAGCCTGGCAGCCCGCGGGCCTCGCTGCCCCTGAGTGAAGCCAAGGGCCGTGTGTCCCGCAGGCCTCCTCAAAGCTGCTCCTACCCGAGTCCGGGGGCTCCTTGCCGTCCCGGAGACGGGCCCGTACGCTATGCCCCCAAAGCTGCGGGTTCCTTGCCCGCAACTACTCCGGCCCGGGTCCGCAGCCGCTGCCTGAGACAGCCCAGGAGGGAAGCCACCAGGAGTTCGGCGCCCCACTCCCAGCCAGACTGTACTAGCGCCGTTTCCCGCCTCTAAGCGCAGCTCTCGGCGATCTCCAGCGGAGCAGCTCTGAGAAAGGCCCCGAAGCTCCAGCAGCGTTTTCTGAGCCCAGATCGCACCGTACCCTGCCTGGTGGCGCGGCTCCCTAGCCGCGCTGGGCAGCCCCTTGGCGCCGGGAGGCGGCGGCGTGGGCCGGCCTGCAGTCTGGAGCGCCCCGATGGAAATACACTGTAAGCACGACCCGTTTGCATCCATGCATAGTAAGTAGGCGGCAAGCTCGCTTCTCTCACTCTCCCGCCGGGACGGGGTTGGGTGTGCCGGAGCGCGAGGCAGCTACCAGGGCCGGGAGGACTCAGGGCTTCAGTAGCAGCGCAGTCAAGTTGGCAAAGTGCAGTGCTCCCAGGTAGGGCATGTGGAAGGACGCGCCTGGTTCCTCCGGCCAGAGGACCTGGCACCGGGAATCCCGCCTCCAGCAACGGGTAGTATAGCCTTCGAGCTGCAGCCTCTGCGGGTGTTCCCGCAGCAACATCTCAACATGTTGGAAGCATCCTGGCTCGGACCTGAAGAGGGCTCCAGGACTAGCTAGTTGGAGGGCAGGAAGTTGTAGGGAGAGGTCAGTCTTAAGTCTAAGACAGCGTCCCACACCCCATCCCCGGTGGCGCCTTTTTCAGCTGTGGGGCTGATGAGGATTGATGCTTGGAGGGAAATTGGGGCCCCAACCAGTGCCTGTGTGCATATATGTGTGGAGGAAGAGGCTGAGAGGTAAGCAAGGACACCAAGTTCAGGGCTCTAAAGGCGTCCTGGAGTTGAGTAGTGGGATTTGAAAAATCAACGAAGTGGCAGTCGGTCAGCTGAGCTTAGAAGCTGCCAGTTCATATGGAGAGACCGTTAAAGACACTATCAAGTCCTTCTCTTCAGGACACTTGCCACATGATGTCTTCTCCCCTTTAAAAAAAATCAAGAAGTCAGTCAGTCATAACAGGCGTCCCCCTCCCTTTCTGAAAGCCGTGGCGTGTGTAGGAGACGGGAAGGGTCATTCTGGGCACCAGCGAGGCGGACCGGGCTCCCTGTCCCTCAGGGATCTGCCAGTTCACCCTTTAGCACAGCCTCCTGTGAGATGAGCGCTCCTCTCACGGTGAGTTAATGCCGGATTAGATTTGGAGATTTCAAGGAAATTCCAAGTGGAACGAATCGTGTTTCCCTTCTGCACGCTGCAGAGCTGGGCCGGAGCAAGGCGCCAGGCTTTGGCGGCATCCAGCGGGGTGTCCAGCTCGAGTCCCCACGGGCGGTAGGTCAGGGAGTTGCTTCCAGACTGGGAGCTTACCCCAAGCCAGGTTCCCCTCAGACAGCCCAGGATCCTGCTTACCCAGCCGTGAGTCCCCTATTTAACAAAGGCAGCATAGACCCGGCTGGAGAGAAGGGAAGCTTCCCAGGCGAATATGTCAGTTTCTGCCCCCGAGGGCCGAGTGGCCTGATAAGCAGGAAAATGCTGATCTAAGCCGCTGGGGCTGGTTGCGGGCAGGTCAGTTTCTCTTTGTGTCAATTTTCTGAATGCAAGGTAATCCACCGAAGCAGTGGGGAGATTTGCGCAGAGAAGCCGCTTGCACCGGTCCTACTCCAAACGATTCCTCGCCATTTGGGGCCTGTGCCAAAACGGTTTCCAGTCCGTGGTGACCCCAGCGCCCCCGGCAGCCGTCTCCTGTGCAGACTTGAGCCATGCTCAGGGAGGATCTGTTCTCGCAGAGTGATCAAGAAAACAAACGAGTTGGGGTCAATACTCTGAGAGGTGGGCAAGCCTTTAGCTCAGCCAAGGAGCAAGGAGCGAATGGGGGACAAAATGGGGAGGGCTGACCCCTACACGTCTCTCCTCGCCAGCCAGAATCCACAGACCCTCACTGCCTCCTGCGCAGAGCCAGGAACCCTAGGGGTCGCCGGACCCTTGGGGAGATAGCATCAGAACCAGTGGTCTCCGGGCAGTGCATAAGGGTGGAGAAGGTGGTTCCTTCCAGGTACGGTTAGAAAACCGAAAAATGCCTGTGTCTCTCTCTCTCCTTGTCCCGGCCTTCATCTGCCCCCTCTTCGAGAAGTGCTCCCTCCTCCTGTTTTCAGTCTTCCTGGCAGCATGGTGGGGGCTGGGCCCCAGCTAGCCTAGCTTTCAGAGCTGGCTTCTCTGGAAGCGCCCTTAGTTCTGACGCCTAAAGCTATTTGCTTGTACAATGTAGGCCCACCCTGGGCCCCAATTTGTTGGTGATTGAGGGGGGTGCACAAGTAGATCCTGAGAGGTTGCTGGTGTAGTAAGGGCTCAGACCAAGTCCCACTTCCTCATCTTCCTGCCTGGCCCTGGTCAGTTTCTTCCCTCTACTTCCCGGGGCCCCCACCCCCTTTGGAGCAGGACAGCTTCTGTGGGGAGGTGATATTGGGGGAGGGGAAGGCACTGCTGGGAAATTGGCTTCTGTGTTTTCCTGCCCTTACTCCTTAGTCTAGATTCATCATTTTCATCAGCACAATGGCCTCCCACCACCCCCGCCTAGATGTTTCCTTTCCTCAGATATGGTTTCCAGTTATAAAGGACTTTTATGGCCAGCCTCCTACCTGAGGGTCATCTAAACCCTCAGCTAAACCCATTGTACAGAGTATGATATTGAAGTCAGAGAGACAAAAAGACTGACAGGAAGTTCACATGGGCAAAGCTGGAGCTGTTCTTAGGTCTTCCAGGATTCACAGAAGGGAAGGGGGCGGGACTCAAGATTCCAGAGAGAGGGCAGTGGACTGTTTGAGTGAGTACACACATGTGCAAGGTGTTTTCTCTGGCTTAACTATATCTGTCTCCATGACCCGACTGTCCATCTGTGTCAGCGCCTGTCTGCTGGTTTGAGCCCATTAAGGAAATTTCATCCCTGCTCTTTCCCTGTGTGTGCCTTCATTTATCCTCTCCGGTGCCACTAGGAGGAATTTCAATAACCCTGTGGGGTTTTGGAGGTGGGTCGTACCGCTGAGTCAGCAGAGACTCTCTTCCTACAACCCTTTGGGGTTTGGATAGGGCTGCTTGTGAGTAGTATGTACTTATCGGGGCCTAAGGAGCTTCTGTACAGGCCAGCCCTCAGAGACCGGAACCACAAATCTTCAACCCTTTTCCCCCAACCCTCCTCCAAACCCTGCTTGCCCTGCCCTGTGGGGGCGGGCCTGTGTTTCCCCTTGTATCTGTGTGTCTGTTTCCTGGTCTGTGCCTTGATATGTTTGTATCTGTCTCTGTGTCAGGCCCTCTGAATATTCTACTTGGTCCTGGGAAGTGTGGCTGAGAACACGGACCCCTCAGGGGATGAACCCTCATCCAGCTGGAGTCCATAGGAAGTAGAGGCTGGGACTTGGGTTCTCTGACGAGATGCAGGGCTGGAGCTGGGGTCCCAGAAAGCAAAGTTTCCTCTCCACAGAAGTCCTCTGTCTTCCAGATGCCCCTTTACTGGGCTTCCTCCATTTTCTCTTTTGGTCTTCTTGCCTCCCACCGTACACCACACTCACCTTTCTTTTCTTTGCCTGTATTAGCCAATCCATTCCTTTCTCTCCTCCTCTGCCTTTCTAACCTGAGGCTTCCCTTCCACGCTCTCTGTCCTTGCTGTCTGTTTCATTTAGTTTCCATGCTTCGCATCCTTCCCCTCGCTTTTCCTCTTTCCCCATCCTGCCTCCCTCTCTCAGGCTTCAGGTTTTACTTCTTTCCAATCTCAGGTTAAGAGGGAGACATTGCCTTCTCAGACCAGGTAAATTACCTCCCTACCAGCCTTGAAATGCTCTATTGGATAGGACTGTGACTGAGGCAGAGAAGGCCCAGCCAAGTGAGTTTGGGAGCCTTTCCAGGAAGTTGAGGGAGATAGGGGGTCCCAGGTCATCCTGAGTCTGGTGTCAGCTGTGGTTATATGGATCAGACTCAAGAAGAACATAGGTAGCCTTGTCTTTGTGGTCAAAAGTAGAGGGTTTGGGGGCTGTCACCTAGAGTGTCCAACCCTTGGGGTTTTTCCATGATGCAAACGGTCCCAAAAGCTCACAAATGTCCTGCAGGACTGGTGTTGAAATTTAAGTCCTTTGAAGGTTGCCTCTGCATTTTGGGCAGAAAGTTTAAATTGCCAGGGGTATAGGGAACAAGCAATTGGAAATGGGTCACAAGGCCTGGACTAATAGGTTATCTCAAAACTGTGCTGGATGCTTTTAGCTTCCTTTTTGTCCTCTTAGACGAGCTCGTACCAATTTTGAATTTACTTTCTTCAGTTCAGCCTATTCTTTAACGATCTGTACACCCCTTTTTTTTATCAGGTGCTCCCAACCCCAGAACAAAGCCTTTCTAAGGCCCTTGACCAGGGGTGGCTGTCATCTTTCTGTTTTAGGTGAACTATGCAGTTTTGTTTCTAACTGCGAAATCCTGTTTGGGATGGTTTTCCTTTTTCTTATGTCTGGGGTGTTTTAGAACAATCAAAACCAATTAAAGCTCATTTTGAAAATCAGAGAGAAATTCAGCTAAGAATTAGAATTAAGTACTGTCATTAGCTATTAAATTGTGTTTTTCCTTGAAATCAACCTCAGAAATTTTGGGAAATATTCAATTAGGACCCTCATGGAAAACTTTGGTGAATTGCTTTGGCAGTTTTAAGGAAATAGATTATGTTATGGGTGTTTTCCCCCTTTTATTTCGGATGTTGTTTATGAACATAGATAATAATTAAGTGCTGGGGGGTTACTGGAGATGAGGTGGCTATTTTATGTTTTAGAATTGGAGTGTGTGTGTGTGTGAGAGAGAGAGAGAGAGAGAGAGAAAGAGAGATGTCTGAGATGCCCTAGCTTCCCTGGTACAGTCTAATCCCAGGCAAGTCCTATTTTGGATGGAGATTTCCCCATCGTTGGCCTCTGAGCGGCCAGTAGCATTGGTAAATAAATACTTGGACTTGGGTTTTGGCTTTTGACCGTCCTCAGCGGTGTCAGTTAGTGGCTGATTTACAGCTGCAAGGTCAATGCTGCTGCTGCACTGGATCACTGTGTTTACGGTCTGGCTCTTCATTTACTTAGATCCCTGTTTCCCTCCAGATGGACTTTGATGTAAGAGAAGGGAGCTTATTGGGTGGAGAAGACACTTTCCCAGACTACTTTTTCTTAAAATCCACCTCAGAGCACTTGTAAAACCTGAGACTCGGAAGCCTTCTCCAGCTTCTTTATTTTCCCCCGAAACCAACTTAAAGCTGCTTGTCAATTGCAAAAACACTCCAGAAATTCCAGGGAAACTCCTGTATAACAAATCCTGATGTGGTAGAGTGGAATGTGATCCTCTGACCCATTTCTTTTGTGTGCTCCGAGAGGGTACAGTGGTCAAGTCTGCATGTCAGCCTCACCTTTTTTGTTTATTTTTCCCCTTTATTGAGGGATGAGCCCCATCTTTTTAAAGAAAGAGTTGTTTTTTTTAATCAAGGCAGCAGTTGGATTTTGTTTCAGTACTCTGCAGACACTATTTAAACAATTTTTTTAAGTCCTCAGCCCCTGAATCAGATTGCTGATTTAAAAAAAAACAAACAAAACCCCATTTTTTTCCCCCTTGAGATCTAGGTTTATTGGAGTAGTCGTTTTCACTTTTACAGATATTTGTTAAAAGGAAAAGAGTTTTGTTTTTAAAAACCTCTTTACATTTGATGTATTTTAAAACATATTTTCTCCTGAGGATCTTCCTTAGACCTCAGCATCATGCAGGTAGTAAGTTAGGTCTCTCGTGTAGATTGGGGTCTATTACACATTCCATTGTTAACAAAAAATTACAAGGCAGATGCTAGAAACTAAAGGAAACATAGCATGGGGATGCTTGTTATCAATAGCCCGATTGACTGGCTGAAGATGGACAAAGGCAAAGGTTAATTTTAAAAAGCAATCTGAGTTGCTTGTGAAGCCTGCACGGTCAGACCCCGGGCTCAAGATATCCAGCCTGCGGCCATTTCTGATCAGAGGGCCTCTGGGTGCTTATAACAGCGGTTCTGGTACTGTGTGACTGGTTCTAACCACCCTTTCCCTCCCCTTTTGTTTCTGATCTGTTTCAGGACATGGAGGAGTGAATCAGCTTGGGGGGGTTTTTGTGAATGGACGGCCACTCCCGGATGTAGTCCGCCAAAGGATAGTGGAACTTGCCCACCAAGGTGTCAGGCCCTGCGACATCTCAAGGCAGCTTCGAGTCAGCCATGGTTGTGTCAGCAAAATTCTTGGCAGGTAAAGGCAGGAGCTGCAGGCTTCCCTTGATTTTTCAAATAACGACCTAAAACATGACCCAGCAGCTGTCCAATGTGCCTGCGTCATATTGAAAATCACGGTAGCACTTCGCTAACATGCATAGTACTTTAGAGTTTGCAAAGCCCTTTCAAGGCCATTCAATTCAAAGTAGCCCTGGGAAACCCCTGTTTTGAGTGACATGTGGAATGGGGTGACTCAATCAGGAGGAATGACATGTTTTCTGAAAGCCTGGTGAATTATTCCAGAGGACCCACGAATAAGAGGTTCTTGGGAATTTCCCTTACACATCTTGGGTGAGTCTGGGGCCTGAGCAGGGCTGGGTGGAAAATCCACAAGTTATAAAATCACATAATCAAGTTCAATGTTTTATTTGAATGTAAAGCACGTTCCATTTTTAAAAGTCAGCTGTCATTTTCAGTTTTGGGGTACCATCAACCTTCTTATGTTGGGTTGTAGTATTTTCCTCCTTATATGTTTTGTTTTCTTCATAGTGACAGGCATCCTAACCGTATATTAGAGAGGGAAAAAAAAAAAAACCAAACACACACTAACTCTCAAATCTGACATTTGAAAGTTGCCACTTGACCCGTCGATTTACTCCCAGCAAAATATTAACGATGCCAGTTCTCCCAGAGGGAGAAATAGCCCAGCCTTTGAGCACTCCTGCTTATTTTCTCTGGAGAGCCTCAGTATGATCCAGCAACGCATGTTTTAAGAGGAGGAAACAAATCTACAGAGGCCAAGTGACTGACCCAGGTCCGTCCAGCCAGTCAGTCCTCTCGGACTGGGAGGAGGCCTCATGGACTCTTAGACCATCGGCATCCCATCATACCCCAAAGCCAAAGCCACAGGTTTTTTTCTGGGCATGTGAAGCCTTGGAAGCTGGAGTATTCTCAGGTCTAGCTGTTCAGTGCTCTCTCAGGATTTTTCTCCCTGGGTCAGAAAACAACCTTGGTCCTGTAGCTTGCATTATGATTTGAGAACAGTTGCCTGAATAGAAAATACATATTTTAAAGCATGTCAGTGATATATTGTGATTTTCTGTGTGCTCTCTCCCTCTCATCTGCTGGAATTTAAGAACTTCTCTTAGATGGAGGGAAAAGCATTTTCTAACCTTGGGGAGCCTTGCTGGAGGCCAAGGGAAGAAGTTTCGAAGGCAGGGGTCTGGCATCCCCCTTGGGGACCTTGATCCTTGTCTTTATTCCTTATCCCCTGCCCACCCAGCTCACCTTGCAGCCAGGGAGGCTCTGGGCTCCACTCCTGTTTAGCACTCAGCGGCAAATGGGCCCCAGCCAGAGTTCAAGGAGGAAGGCTGGACATCAGCATGGTGTTCTCGTTAGACGGTGGTTTTCGGCAGGAGGATGAGAGTGAGAAAAAAGAAGAAAAATAGAAGAAAGGGAAATGAAGAGAAAAGAGAATGATTGATTTTAAAACAGAGATTAGAATAGAATAGAGCAATGAAGATAAGACAGAAGGAGAGGGAGTGAGGAAAATATTTTAGACTCTCTCAGTGTCAGACTTTGAGAGCCAAGTGGATCTTAGCTATCTTCTTGGGAAGCCTCTTCATTGCACTGAGGGCGAGAGAGAGAAAGAAGGCCCTTCCTTTGTTTTTGCTGAGACATCGTTGCTGAGCCGACATCTTGCTTTGCTATTTGAAATCTTCTCAGGGCAAGACGCCGAGCCCTTCTCAGAGGGGACGTCCAGATGCCCGGTCCTCATGTTCTGGTGCCCGGGAGCCGTCCAGATCTCCCCTGGAGACTGAAGGGAACAAGGACCCTCCCAGGCCCAGCCGGCAGCCTCCCGAGGCCCAGAATAGATTTGTCACTAGGTAGAGTGGCACTCGGAAGTTACGCGCCGCTCCGGTGCCTGGCCGTTTAAGTTGTCAACAATAAATTGGAATTTCATAGCTCATTATTTTCATAACTAAGAACCACAGTGGACAAAATGTCACTCTAATTAGAACTGCCTTTTAAGAAACAAGTTCAGCCCTAAAACAGTGTGACTGGGAATTTCTGAACTGGGGCTGTTCCATCCACTGACTTTTTTTTTTTTCGGTCATCGAAGAATTTGATGGGCGCACTCGGAGTGACAGATTATAGAGAGTGTGTTGTGTGTGGTGGCCGTGGTTTTCAGAGGCTGCATGACAAGGCAGGCAGAGTCCCTGGGGCAGGCAGAGACCTCTGTCATCTTGGGAAGGTGGCGGTTTGCCAGGAGTGTGGGCATTCAGTCCACAGAGCTCGAGGCTGAGGAGGGGCTCGAGAGGCACAGCCTGGTGGCATGTGAGGCCCATTTAAATCCACCCAGAAAGCCTGGCTCTTGTCTTCTTTCACTGGAGCCCGGCTGGGAGGTTCAGACCATTTGGAACTGGGTGGTATGTTACACAGTAATAAACACTCAGAGGATTTTAATCCGAAACACGTGCTCTTTATGTTTTGCAAAGCTTTTTCTTACCCATTCTGCATTTCTGCCTGCGTCCTGTGAGGCAAGCTGGGCAGACATCCTCCCCTTATTATACAAATGGGGTAACAGAGGCCCAGAGAGGCTAAGTGATTTGGCCAAGGTCACACAGCTTGTTAGTGTCAGAGGCATGGACTACCACGTCCACCTCTCTGCTCCCAACCTAGTGTGCCACGTGTTGGCGGCTGCCGTCTGTCTGTTGTGTGTAAGCCCAGAGGCTGCGCGGCTCTTTCGCTGCAATGAAAGCAGTTCTTCAGTCCGATTCCTCACTTTACGTAGTTGCCAATTGGGGTTTTGTCTGGGGTGTCAGGGTTGCCTTCTAAGGGCCTGGCTGATGGGTTAGGCAAAAGGCAGACAGAGAGGTCTCGTGTCAATACCGAGGCCTGCTGTGGTTGGCGCTGCTCAGGTGAGATGGGTGGAGAGCCCTGGGTGCTGCCACCCCCGGCCAGACCAGCGGGACAGGTGCTGGGGGAGGGGCAGCTCCCTCCTGCTGCTCTCTCCGCTGCTGCGGAACGTTGCAGTCTCATTCCACTAGAAGGTTTTGAGCGCTCAGCCCAGGGCTGTGTGTGTGTCTGTAACCTCTGCCTGTAACAGGCACTCCTTGACTAGTGAGAACTGCCTGGTAAACAGGAAAGCTTTCTACAGTTGCAAGGGATCATCACCATCATTATTGTTTTCATTTTCACAGTCAAAGCAGAAGTTCGCTCTAGTGGGAAGAAGACTGGGTTCAGAGTCAGATCTGAGAGCTGGGACTGCCTCTAACTTCCAGAAGCAAGTTGGGCAAATCACTTATTCTTCTAATCATCAGTTTGCCCTTCCATAAAACCCCGCTGGCCTCTTAGGACTGATATGAGGATCCGGATAATTTGAGGAAGAGCTCTGTAAACTTTAGAGCACTGTGCCTAAATAGGGAGTTACTCTGTGGACAGTAAGAAATGACTTTGTACCGTAAAATCGGAAGAGCTGCAGAGATTGCCGTGTGCCTTGATTGGGGTGCCTTTCTAAACTTCTGGCAAAATAGCATCTTGGATAGCTCTTAAAGCCTGTTTGTGACTAATTACAATTTTTTGGTAATTTCATAAGAGGGAGGATAGGTTGAGTTTTGCCTTACAGTCCATGTTTGTACATGAGTCACTCTTCTCAATGAAACACAGAACTTCCATTTCTGCATCACTGTTCCCAAATTATTTCATCTGTTTCTAGAGTATCCACTAACTTGGCCCTAACTAGATTTACCCAGGCTGAGAATTTGAGCATCTCTTTAGTCATTGTTCTTGGGTAACATTTTTCATCCATCCCACAGGAGAATCACCTCTTTCCCTTACCTGTTATAAACTCTTGGTAGGTTGAGAAATTACCAGTCATGGGGGCACCTGACTGGCTCAGTTGGTGGAGTGTGTGACTCTTGATCTCGGGGTCGTGAGTCCTGGCCCCACGTGGGGTGCAGAGTTTACTTAAAAAAAAAAAATTACCAGTCATTTCTAAAATGTCTTCTTGGCTAAACAAATTCTCGACTGCCAGATAATCTCCTAACAAGAGAAGTCAAGAACCCCTCTGTAAATGTGTAGAGACGTCCAGTAGAGGCTCAGATTCAGAAAAGGAATCAAGTAATTTCTTTCCCCTGAAATGATCTTTCACGGCACTCTTCTCCCTGGTCTCGGTTTTACTGTAAAACCCTGACATCCTATTTGTGTTATAACGAGGAAGAGCTGATAGCATGGAAATGTCCTTAGAGACAGCGATTTACCTCAGGGGAGGTCCCTGGAAGAGCTGCAGTGACTTGTGGTTGGTTTTTGTTGATTGCTTGGGTTTTGACTTATACATAACACGTATTTCCAGTTAATTCTGGAATCCAAGACTTCTTTTAATTTTACACCAGGGTTATCATTTTCGTCTTATGGCAAAAAAAAAATTGCATTTTAGGGGACAGTTTCGCAGAACGCAGATAGAATCTGCTAGAGGATGTGAGTGCTGGTAAATTAAAGACACAAGCCAACTTTCTGGGGAGATTTTAGCTCAGGAGGGCGGGCCTCCGTCCTGGTTTGGCCAGTGGGTCTTGCGTGATCCTGGACAAGGCGTTTAATCTCTATGGACCTCTGTTTTATACCGACCAATGGGGACCTATTCATTTCCCCCCCCCATTCATTCGTTCAAAATATTTATGTGCTTTAGAACTGTTGTGGAGATCAAATGGGAAAGCTGACTTGAAAGTTTTCTGTGAACTGTAAAATGGTAGATAAATGTGATAGAGTTAATTAATTAATACATAGCATCCGGACCAGCAATGTCCAACAGAAATAGAACGTGAGCCACGTTTGAAATTTAAAATTTTCTGGTAGCATATTAAAAAAGGGCAAAATAAACAGGTACAACTAATTTTATATATTTTATTTAGCCCAGTATATGAAAAATGTGATCACGTCAGCATATAACTAATATAAAAAATATTAATGAGATATTTTATGTTCTTTTTCTTCTACTAAGTTTTGACAATCTGGTGTGTATTTTATGCTTATAACACACCTCAATTCAAATGAGCCATATTTCAGATGTTCAAAAGCCCCATATGGCTAGTGGTGGTGAATTGGACGGCATAGATCTAGAGGGTTTCTGGACAGAGTAGCTATTTTATTGCAGATATCCATTTTGCTGGTTCCTCATGGCTAAGCTGCTTTCTCCTTGGGTCCTAGGTATTATGAGACGGGGAGCATCAAGCCTGGGGTAATTGGAGGATCCAAACCAAAGGTCGCCACGCCCAAAGTGGTGGAAAAAATTGCTGAGTATAAACGCCAAAATCCCACCATGTTTGCCTGGGAGATCAGGGACCGGCTGCTGGCGGAACGGGTGTGTGACAATGACACAGTGCCCAGCGTCAGTTCCATCAACAGGTGAGGGGCTGGTGTGTGTGGGGGGCTAGGGATCTGGGTGGAGTGGGCCATCCTGGAGGCTCTGTGGGTGCCTTTCCTAAGGATCTCGTCTTTCCATTCATCAAAGTCCCTTAGGGTTATTGGACAGGAGGGGGACTAATGGGGCTCGATAGATCTCTCTATTGCCTTTCTCGTCTTTCCAAAGTGGGCAGGAGTTCTTGGCCCAGGGAGGGAAGACATGTCAGCACCCAGGCTGCTTGAGATACTTCTGAGCCCAGAGTGATTTTTATCGCTCCCTTTCCCACCCGCCTCTGTTGTGGAGCACTTAGCAGTGAATTGTCCTGATTGGGGCCTACAAATGTCACTTCCATGTAAGCCTGTGCTCAAAGTCTTAGCACTGGCCTCTATCAGAGCTTCCCAGGAGGAAAATCCCAGCCTTCGGTTTGGGCAGAAGTTGAGTCACTGAATGTGGAAAATAGAGCCTGGACTTGAAGTTGGAAGATTTAGCTCCTTGTCCCAGCTCTGCCACTACCTCCAAGAGTGACCCTGACAAAGCTCTTCCTGTCTCTGAGAGCCCCAAACTTGGAGGTTCTGATGTGGGTCTGTGATCTCCAAGAGTGACATCCAGGACACTAAGATGCTGTGCTGTTAGGGGGCTGCCCTCTACCCAGTTGCCCTCAATCTCGCCCATGGAGAGAAAGAACCAGAGAAATACCATGAGTACCAGGCATGGGATCTTCCTGGGAGCCGCACGGGCACCTTCTTGTCTGCAGTCTGATCCAGGATATCTCTAAGGGAGCTCTCGGGGCTTTAAAAACTCCTGAAAGAAAGTTTTCTATTGTAGATGGTACAGTCTCAACTGCCTCTAAACCCACAGAGGTCAAGGATGAAGTTGTGAGATAAGCCGAAATGATTGTTGTCTTAAACTCCACAAAGAAAAGAGAAGCCAGCAGACCGAAAGCTTGACCGGTTCCCATTTCTCCAAGGTCACAGGCGACCCTTGTCAGTGTAGAGCCTATGTGGGTGCAGGAGACCCCTCACCCCCGGCAGAAAGAGGCGGTGAGACGAGAATGTCTCAGAGATCCCTTCTGGGCCTGTTGGCTGTCCCTCTGTCGTGACTCAAATGCACAAAATCACCGTGTGAGGTCTGCATGGATGTTTCGAATGTGCTATTACATTACCATTAGCCTGTTTTTTCTTTTTTCTTTTTTAAGATTATTTATTTGACAGAGAGAGAGAGAGCGAGCGAGAGAGGGAACACAAGCAGGGGGAGTGGGAGAGGGGGAAGCAGGCTTCCCGCTGAGCAGGGAGCCCAGGACCCTGGGATCATGACCTGAGCCGGAGGCAGACGCTTAACGACTGAGCCACGCAGACGCCCAGCCTGTTTTCTTTCTCTCAACAAATCTTTACCTTGGCCCTGACATCATGCGAGGTGCCGAGAAGAGAGAGGGGAAATGGGCACATGGTCTCTTAGTCTGTGTCCTGGAGGGCCTCCTTGCCTACGGTGGGATTCTGCTGCGTGTTAGAAGTCTGCTCAGCCAGCATTAGCTGAGGAGGAAGCAACTGTTGTGGTGGGTTTGGAGGGGGGTACTCCTGTTCTTTTTCTGGATTATGGGGGACTCCAGTGTGCTTTGTGAGTCCCCTGCTTCCGGCTCATCGCAGGATTTCCATCACGCAAAGCAATGTGATTTTTTCCTGAGGTCTCGGAAAGCCCGAACGTGAAGTGAGGCCTGTAGCAATGAAGCCGCAGACCCCTGCTCTGCGGAGGAACATCTCCCAAACCCACGGGCAGGCTCTGGGGGCCCACGGAGCTCCCAGTGTAGGGTGTACATGTAATTGGTTTGAAAGATAAATTTAGGTTGCCCGTGGGGGTCCCAAACTCTAATGCCTCTTGTGTCCAGGCAGTAACAGGTGAAGCACGCTGGGTGTGAGGTGATAGGGAAAGGTGGGGTCTGTGGCAAACAGCGCCGCAGTATTGAAGGGGCAGGTGCTTCTCGGCGCCAGCTGAATGCTGCCAGGAATGCCGGCCCAGGGTCTGTCAGAATCTTTCCACTCTTAAAGGGAATCTGGAAACTAGGATTTGTGTGTGCATGTATGTATGCATGTTTGTGTATATAAAATTTCCGTATTTTTAAATGGTGGCAACTAATTTCAGTGGAAAAAAAATGCCTTACAGGACAAGCATAACTCATTTGCAGGGCTCCAGCCCTTCTGTAATACAAGGATGGGAATTATTTTACAACGAGTTTATTTTAATGGATTTTAGAAAAATCTAACTAGAACACCAAGCCAGTCAGTGTGAACTTTATGGACTATCCCTCCCTTTCGTAGTAAAGAACTAGTATTGCCTCATGAAAGAAGTCCATTTAAGTCAAAAAGTAAGTTACCTGAAAGGAACATACGAAATAAATAGAGCACATAGCTTGGCGGAGGGGGTGGAGGCTGTAAGGGGCGCTCCGATGAGTGTCTAGGGAAACCGTGGGCCAGCTGATGTTTTGTGCTTGGAGCTGCTCTGTGCAGCTCTGCCTGCTGGTTGCCCGGGGCTGGGGCCTTGGCTGGCCTCGGGGCCTCCTGGGTGTCCACAGTGGTGGCTGCGCCTCTGAGGTGTTTTCGCACCTGTGGTCTCCCGCAGCCCTCGAGGCTTAACGCTGTTCTGTGGCAGGTAAAGGAACTGAGGCCCAGAAAGGGAGTGCAGAGGAGTGATGATTTTGAGGTAGAGCTGGGAGTCGAACCCAGGTCCCCCGATGGTAAGAGGAGGGCCTCTTTGCCCTGCCCTGTGGGACTCTGCCAGTGCCAGGACTGAGGATCTGAAAGAAGAGAGGCCAGGCGGGGTAAAACAGTCAGTCCTGCTCCGTGTCTGTGTACTTCGCGGCCTGTGCGCTTTGCTGCCTGTCTGCAGCTCCCTCTGTGACCCGAAGCCCTCTCCCGCGCACCCCTCTGGGGGCTCTTCTCTGGGAGCACACTCTGGCTCCTTGCCCCATTCTTCACCCGGAGCTCTTGTGGTCTCTAGCCAACCAGCCCAGCAATGAAGATCGACGAGGTGCGAGGTGCGGGACACTGTTGCTGCCTGCCCGCCCCCCACCGCCCAAGAAAGCCCGAGCCATCCCAGCATGCAGTTTTATTTTCCATATGAAGGCAAAGCTGCAGTGTGTTCAAATGGATGCAGTTTCAAAAGAACCGTCTTGCCAATGTCCACAGGTTCCTCAACCAGCCCTGCCTCCCTTGGGGGCACCTTCTCATGATTCCCCTATTTCAAACAGCTAAAGAGGGAGTGGTGGCTGGATTGGTAGCTGTCTCCACTGTCCACTCCCACCAAGGTATGCCTTCCTGCTGTCTTCTGGGAGACCAGCCCGGGAACCCATGACTGACACGGAGTTAAGTGCTGAGCGTGTGGGAGATTTCCTGGGACACAAGTCATCACGTTTCTGTGGCTTCTAAAGGACAAGTAAGCACTGGGTTGCTGCCCAAGCTGCACCAAGGATTTCTAGAATCCAGCCTGAGTGTCCATGGGAGGTGACTGTCTGAGAGCTGACAGAGACAGGCGGAATGGAGCTTGGCTTCTGTTCAAGGCCCTTGGCTCTAAATCAGGGGCCAAGTAGTGGGCACTGTGGGTGGCATTCCCAGTTAGAAGAACAGTTTTCTTTAGCACCGATCGGTTGTTGTCACGTGAGAACGTGGGGTCAGCATTGCTAGGTGTTTGGATTTTTCAAGGGAAGCTACAAATCCATGTATTTTATGTAAAAGCTTCCGCCTTGCAAATACTGGCAACTAATTCAAATAAAACCAAATAACCATGCAAGCCGAGCAAAGCTTGTTCAGGGATGGACGTGGCCTGGGGAAGGATAGTTTATAAACTCTACTCTTCGTCTGAACTTGGGCAGCAAGACTTCTGAGATTGTTTACCCATTCCCTCTTTCTTCTCCACGTCAGTTGCTGGCCTGGGTGTCCCCTGTGGGCCCTCTCCCAGCATGGCCCAGTTGGACCCTTGGTCGTGGATTCTTAGCACAGCTGATGGCCCGAGATTCTTACTGCTCTGTGGCAGGTCCATCAGTGCCGTGGACGTGGGAAGGTCTTCAGCCCTGTCTTCCTAATTTCCTTTTTAAATGTGCCATGATTTTCTCTTTCAGTGTAATTGTGTATGGGGCGGATGGGGGGATGTGTCTGAGAAGACCTAGCCTTTCAAAGAAGTGAGGGTGATGTTGAAATCGGGTCCTTACAAATGCCTCTAATACCTGAAGTCCCTGGGATGCTAGTCCTTCAGCTTCTAAATGGATTTGGAATGCAAATAGGCTTCACGTCTCCTATAGGAAATATTTAGCAGAGGGACCGCTTCCTTGGAATGTGGTCCAAAGAAAAGTGCTCAGGCATGGGACCTGGAAGTCTGGGTTGACCTGCGGTGTGACCCCGAGCAAGTCACTCAAGCACTCTGGGCTTTGGTTTTCCCTCCTTTGGAGGAACTGGTTGATTGCTGAACTCTCTTCCCTGTCGGACCATCTAGGATGTTCACATGGCTAGACCTTTTAGTGTTAAGTGCCAGTTAGCCAGACTGTCTCTGGTTTAGAAAGTTCCGGAGTGTGACTCTTATTGTGACAAGGCTTGAGGATTGCTTGTTAATTTTAAATTTTTAAAGAATTGGTCTGATTCAGTTAGCCTTGTTCTTCCCACTACCTTTTCTTCTCAGTGGAAAATAATGCTCTTTGTTCTTTTTTTTGGCAGCCGCTGCAAGCAGATGGGCAAAATCTCTATCCCCGGGGACAACTTTGGAGGGTTCCCTAACTCTGGTCTCGCCTATAAACGACAACCCCACTACAGCCTTAAAATAAGGTGTGGGGATGGCTGCTTTCCCCTCCCCAACTCCTAGGGGGGAGCCCATGTGTTTTTAAGGCATTTGTGGAAAATATGAACTTTTAAGGTTGAAGCTGGTCTTTAATCGTTATGAAGATACTACTGAAAATAATAGCTAACATTTATAGACAATTTATTATGCAGGAGCTACTATTCTAGATAATTAATTAGTTTAATTCTCATAATAACCCTATGAGGTAGGAATGACTCTTAGTCCCACTTTGCAGATGAAGAAACTGAGGCAGAGAGGTTAAGTAATTTACTCAAGGCCATGCAGCTGGCAATTTGGAAAACTGGGGTTCAAACTCTAGTAGTGTGATTCTGGAGCCTGTCTATGTATGTATGTGTGTATATAATTTTTTTAAAAAGATTTTATTTATCCATTTGACAGAGAAAGAGAGAGTGCATGAGTGGTGGGGAGGGGCAGAGGCAGAGGGAGAAGCAGACTCCTTGCTGAGCAGAGCTGATCATGACCTGAGCCGAAGGCAGCCACTTGACCCCCACCCCCCCCGGGCGCCCCTTGAAGCCTGTGTATTTAATCAATATACTGCAGCTGCCTCTCGATGATTTACGATGATTGATAACGTCTTAGCAAACGATTTAGAAATATTTTAAAAGAAAATAAGGAAAATAGAATTTTCTTTGTTTGTTTTAATTTAATGGCCAGGCAATACTTTGGAAAGTTAGGACTTTATGCTGGAAGTAACGGGAAATAGTTTTGATGTATTTTACCATGTTTTTGTGTATACTAAACCATAACATAGATAAACTATATTTACATCTGGGGTATCCATATATTCACACTGAGCTATGTCTCTGTAGACACACATGTGTCCACAGAGAAGGTGACTTACACAAAAATCAGATCAGATTCTAGCTTAATTCCAGGTGGTCCAAAAGTCTACTTCACTCCCGGGTCCTTGTAAATACGCTCCACATTTGCGAAGTTAAAGTAAGCGGTTCGAATGTTGGAGAAAACACACACACACTGAATGCATTTGATGAAACACTTACACTGACTCGCAGGAAAGGGCAAAGGACCCTGGAGGTTCAGGGGCCTGGACTCCAGAGGACCCGCGCTTGGGCTGTGATGTGAAGGGAAGTGTCCGTTCCAGGCCCTCAGCCGAGCATGCTGAGCAGCCTGGGTGCCCACCACTGAGCTGTGAGATCGCGGAGGGCAGAGGCCATAACCCAGTGAGGGTTTCCTCACTGCTCCCCATTTGTACAAGCTGGAGACCCAGTGCAGCTTGAAACTTGACTTCCAGAAATAATGGTCCGGAATGTGAAAAAGCCTCTCCTGTGGCATTGAGTGAAGAGAGCAGGATACAAACTGTGTACATGGTTTAATCTTGATTTTGCTAACAGAAAATGGATATTTCCTGATATGCATAGCAATTTAGCATAAAGGAGATACACTGAAATGTGATTTTATTTATTCATTTATTTTAAAGATCTTATTTATTTCTTTGACAGAGAGGGAGAGAGGGAACACAAGCAGGGAGAAGCTGGCTCCCTGCTGAGCAGGAAGCCCGATGCGGGGCTCGATCCCAGGACCCTCAGGTCATAACCTGAACCAAAGGCAGACGCTTAACAACTGAGCCACCCAGGCATCCCTGAAATGTGATTTTAGATGTCTTCTTTATATTTATTGTCTAATAGTCTGCAATGAGCACAAAGTGCTTTTATAATTAAGAAAAACTCTAGCTGTTCTTTTAAAAGGTAACAGTTGGAGGCTGGAGTAGAACTTTTCCAAAGAAGCTGAACATTGTCTTACCGCCCACCCTTCTCCCAAATGGCAGGGAAGGAACTTTCGTGTAGACTCCACAGGGGCTTCTGGCCTGGCCCCGGTTGGTTACTCTGTGACACACAGGGCTTGGGGTCTCAAGGAGGAGACCCATATGGGTGTGTTGTTCCAGAAAAAAATTTACAGACCAAACTTCCCAGAGCCCAGCGTTCTGCAGAGGCACATCAGAGCCAGCAGGTCCAAAGGGAAGGCAGTACCGCTATTACCCCTTTTATACAGTGGGCTTTTCTGGAAGATCCCCCCCCAAAAGGATTTAATTACTTAAAGTAAGTAGAGTGGTCTGTTCCAACTCCCTCAGTGTATTGAGGCCCATAACGGAATGGACTTGCCCAGGGTCACTATCAACTTCATCATATTAGAACTAGAGCAAGGTCTCTGGAAAGACAGCCCAGGACACCCCTGGCTCCTGGCCCTGTTGGAGCCTATCCATGAGATTTTGTACAAGGCAGCTTTGGAGGGTTCCTCGAAGCAAAGCCACGCCAGCACTTTAACCCTTTTTATGTTGAGAGCAATGCACATCCACTTCCTTGAGAATTTTTAACAGGTGGAGATGCGACCCCTCCTGTGGCTCTCTGAGGCAGAGAAACCGAGAGCACGTGGGCCCCCAGCGAACAGAGAGGTCACCTGGTTCAGTCCCGTCATTCCACTGAGGAGGGGCAGAGGTCCAGGGAAGGGAAGAAACTCCCGAACGTCACTCAGGGAGTTCTTTATGGAGCTGCAGCTGCTCCAGAGGAAAAGATGGCCATTCGTAACATGAACAGATCATCCTTTTTCTACAGAAGAGGCCCTCGCATCCCAGACAAGGGTGCGAGTTATCCAAAGACACCCGGGGAGGTAGGGGCTGAGTTGGGACTAGTCCGTAGCTCTTCTAACCCCCTAATTCCCCCTCTGGGGTCATAACCTCCCTCCTCCTCTGCCCCAGCTTGATGGGCTTTTCTGGTTGTCTGTGCATAGCTGGTTGAGGCAGCTTCTCCATAGTGGTAAATAGCCGTTTATTTTCTTCCCAACTGTCCACAGGATCATCAGGACGAAAGTACAGCAACCGCCCAACCAGCCGGTCCCGGCTTCCAGTCACAGCATAGGTAAGAAGAACTTTTAAAAAAATTTAAAAATCTAATGGGCTCCAAATATTCTAAAGAACTTTTAATCATTCTTATGGACAGATAATTCTGCATAAAACACTTCGGCACACGTACTAATGCGCCTTCTTTGTCATTCTCCAAGGGCTGAACCTGGTAAATGAATTTTATAAATACTGCTAAAAGGTTTTGAATTTTACTGATTATTATGATAAATAGCTTTCACCATGAGACAGAAAATTGAAATCTAAGCCAAAAAAAAAAAAAATCCACTAATGGGGGTCTATAGAATGTCAGATAATTAAAGTAATAAATCAAGAAAGGGATACTTATTCATAACATTTTCTGCATCATTAGTCAGTAAGTAGTTTTGAATGTGTTTTTTTCTTCTATCAACCAGCCCTTCCACAATTCTTTGTGCACTTGCAGTCTTGAGTGAAGATGCGGCAAAACTTCCCAAACTTTCTCTTTCTCTCTCTCTCCCCCCTCTCGCTTCGCTCTCATGTACTCCGTGAGCTGTTGAGGGCTGCAGTGGGGTTTTTGACACTCACACGGGAGAGTCTGAGTGAGCGTGACTTGTAAGCGTGGGGGTCCTATTTCCTACTATTGAGGCGTTCAGAAGTTTCTCGTGCCTTTCCCTTCCCCGCATAGACTGTGAGATGACAGTGACATGTGTCTATTTAAGGCACATTATTTCTCCACTTGGGATAAGGAAACACCTCTGGGGGGAAGGTTATTCTCCTATAAGAAAGTGGTGACCATTCAGTAAGCCTCTGACAGTCCCTGTCACTGTCACTTAATAATGCCCGAGACTGTGTAATGTTTCCACATCTTTGTCACTCCCTCTTTACCTGCAAACTTGAACTGGTTTGGTGGTGATGGGGGGATGGGCAGAGGTCAGGCTTATACTTCCAGCTCTGCCATTAACTCATCCAGTGAACTGTGTAAGTCCCTTTACTTCTCTGGGCCTCAGTTTCCCCATTTGTGGACCGAGGTGCACAAACTAGGTGCTCCCTGAGGTTTCCGATCCTCCATGGTTGCCTCTTTGGATAAAGGTAAAAGAGAGATTTATTTAATTAAGAGAGAGAGAGAAAGAGAGAGCATGAGCAGGGAGCCTGATGTGGGGCTCGATCCCAGGACCCTGGGATCATGACCTGAGCCAAAGGCAGACGCTTAACCGACTGAGCCACCCAGGCACCCCTAAAATAATTATATAAGACCGATGAATCACAGACCTGTACCCCTGAAACAAATAATACATTATATGTTAGTTAATTGAATTTAAATCAAAAAAATTTTTAAAAATTAAAAATTCTTTATTTAGTAGTCCATTCAAAAAGTGTTTGCCAAGCTCCTGCTTTGCCGGAGACTAGTGTTTTCAAGGAGGCAGGACCTAATCCCCATCTCAAGGGCTTCTCAGTCTAATGGGGGAATGTAACTAAGAGAAGTTTGCAAAACACCGAGAAGTTTGCAAAACACCGAGATAAGGCTCGAGAAGAAAGAACAGGGCTCTGTGTGAGCCAAAGGAAGGGAACTACCAGCTCTGTTGAGCTGGGGTGAAGAGGATTGAGGAAGGTTCCTGGGAAATGTTTGGTGCTGAGATTTCACTTGTAGCTTTAACTATGTCAGATCACGGAGCAATGAATACCAGACTAAGAGTAACTGATAATATTCGTTCAGTCTGGTTAGAGGAACAATTCTACTTGTAGGTCAGCAGAACGCTTTGCTTTGTCTCAGAAATTTTTATAAAAAAAAACCTATCTTATATGTGTGCAGCCCTTTATAGTTGACAAATTTATGGAGGCCAGAGGAAACGGAAGTTGAGAGGTTAAATAACTAGCCCAAGGACACACTGCTCATAAGTGGTGGAGCCCAGAATTGGAACCTGGGTCTTTTGAGTGTAGTGCAATCACAAAATATCATTGGCTCTGTCAGCAACATGGCGACCTTGGTTATATGTGGTTGTTTTTTAAAGTACCAAATGCCTTGTGATCTTCTTTCTTCCTCTGTTCTTTGCACCTTAATACAGAAAAGGTTGTGAGATTTGCATAAATCTATTTTGAGGAGCTTCTTCTGGTGAAGGAAAAGAGAAGTTAACGATTTCTACTTCTGTGCCTCCTAAGGAAGATCTAAAAATCTAACTCAGATATGAGAAGAAAGGCATTGTTCCCTCTAGGGCTGTAGGAGCAAGAGCTGGATATGCTCCAAGGAAAGCAAGAACCAGCTTCTCATGCGATCACCACCATTTCTTGTAATTTCCTACACTTGAGCGTCAAAGGCGGCTCCACCTGCCTCCAGCTAGTTACAGCCCAAGGAAATGTGTCTGAGATTGGTGTGTAGGTTTTAATGAACCAAGAAAGAATTCCCACAGCCCAGAAATGGAAATTCAGCTGGATAGCTTGTGAGGACCCTGATGACTGACTGGTCTTTCCCTTGGACTCTGGGGTTAGGAGTTAATGTGAAACTTGCACAAAACCTCCCCTCGCCCGTGCTTATCCTTAGGAATGTAAAGACCTGGCCTCAGTCACAGGAAGTCACTAACCTCGGCCCACATTTCCGGACAGGGGAAATCTAGACTTGAAGTCAGTAGACCCGAGGCTAAGTCCCAGTGCGACTGCTCACCGGGTGGAGGACGTTGAGCAAATCCCCTCACCTTGTGGAACCTCATTTATCAAACGAGGAAAATAATAGCACTTTAGATTGTTGCAAGCACCACATGAAAAGCCGTGAACTAATGGGAAGTATAGTATTGTTTTTCATGATTCCTTAACAAGGAACAGGTTACTCTAGGGGTTCAGACTTCAGCTTCTGCGTTCTGTGGCTTTGGGCAAGTCACTTACCTTTCTCTGAGCCTGGGTTCCCTTTCCTTTCCAATGAGATAATAACATTGCTTCCCTTATAAGACTGTTCTTAGAATTAAATAAAGCAATGCCTCAGTAATGCCTGGCACGGAGAAAGTTCTCAGAAAACATTGGTTATCATTATGTATATCAATATATATGATGTGTGCACAATATATATTCAATATATAGTATATCATTATTACGTAATTAATATTACATATTAAAATCTGGGTTAACTGGAGGAGAAACGACAGTGAGGAACTATAAAAAGAAGGAACGGTTTGCCATTTGGAGTTTTGTTGGCTGAGTGTATGAGGGTGCAGGTATTTATGTCTGCACGGATGGGTGGGTATGTAGCAGGGAATGAACCTGCTTAATGAGGAGTCTAGGTCCTTTTTTTAGCACTGGCTGGTGGTGGGCCCCCGCTCCCCCCCCCCTCTCTTCTCCATTCCCCTGCTTCCTGCCTCCTTGGACAGGCTGGGATTTGAGCTAGTGCCCTTCTGACACTGTCCCGTGCTCCCTTCTGCACCGCCAGTCCTCCTAGCTGCCCATCTTCTCTCTCACTCTGACCCCCGGGGAAGCAGAAAACCTGAGCAAAGGGCCCCGGAGGGCTGCTCGCATCGCCCAGGTGGAGCGGCGGCCTCAGGGGGAGCGTCCGCAGCGCACACTCGCCCCGTCCCGCACTCCCGCGGCTCCGCGGCCGCATCAGCCCAGGGTAGGGCGAGTGCCTTTGTTCGGGGGGCGGCCCGCAGCGCCCTGACCGCCCCTCTCCCTCTGCGCAGTGTCCACGGGCTCCGTGACGCAGGTGTCGTCGGTGAGCACGGACTCGGCTGGCTCCTCGTACTCCATCAGCGGCATCCTGGGCATCACGTCCCCCAGCGCCGACACCAACAAGCGCAAGAGAGATGAAGGTAAGAGATGTCCAGGCATCTGTCCGGGATGGACG
Organism: Ursus americanus; assembly: GCF_024610735.1. Classification (NCBI taxonomy): domain Eukaryota; kingdom Metazoa; phylum Chordata; class Mammalia; order Carnivora; family Ursidae; genus Ursus; species Ursus americanus. Next base: position 33,904,048 of record NC_142144.1, read on the forward strand.
CGACCGGATCTGTTGTGGGGCGCTCAGTCCGGGGCGGAAGCCAAGATGCCTCCTGAGCGCCTGTTTGTCCGTGAGCACCTGAGTCCCCAGGCGGGGTGGACACGGGAAGGGGCCGAGTGCCCGGGGAGAGGCAGGCAGGGTGCTAGCTGCGACTGGGCGTTTCTCACTGGCCCGCCCTCCTCTTCACCCCTTGGGTGCAGGAAAGTGGGCCTGGCAGAACCCTTGTGGGCTGAGCTTTGTGGTGTGTAAGAAGACCTGTGTGCAAATCCGATGCCTGAGGGCAGGGTGTGCAGGGTGTGAGCATACTGTTGTCCCCTCTGCGGGGGAGCCTGGGAGCAGAGGGGGTGCAGGGCGCCCTGCAGTGAGAGGTCAGCGGGTGGGTTCTTGAAGGGCTCTGCACACTCTCCCAGAAGGCCTCCAGCAGTGGGGATGGTGGGGGGTTAGGAAGTGAATCATCTCATCTTAGCCCTTGGGCCCGGAAGGAAGGAGCACTGTGGCCTCCCGGGGATTACAAAGATGGTAATCTTCCCAGTTGGATTTCCTCAGCCCCTGAGCGCACCTGCTGCCTGGGTCTCTGGAGCGGGCGTCTCCGTCCCGGACACGGGCCCACCTTCACCTGGCTCTCCTGGACAGGCTGCCAGTGCGGCTGACGTTAATGGGTTTGAGAGGAGAAACGAACCCTTGGGAATCTGTAAGACCTTCGTCAGGAAAGGAAAAAAAAAGCCGCCTGTGGTCTAGGGCCTGAGAGCCGCGTGACAGAAATCTTGATTCAATTATTCTGTTCTCAGCACAATTCCCTTTCTCGGCTCCCTGTAAGGGATGGATGTTCTCGTGAGCACATGCCTAAGTACTTAAGATCTGTAACTAGAAAATTGAGTCGGCCCAGCGGAGGGCTGGCCTGTGGTCTGCGTGTTCCGGGCAGAGCAGAAGCTGGGCCTGGGGCCTCCGCTTGGAGCTGAGGGGGCGCGTGGGGATGGTTCACGGCTTCGGAACCTGCCTCACCTCTTTCCCCTGTTCTTGACACTCGGAGCAGACGTCAGAAGTCTTTAACTCAGCGGGTGCTGTGCTGTGTTGCTGCAGGAGGCAGTGGGCCTACCATCTTTGTTGGTTTATGGGGTTGATGCTGTCATCTTTTCTCCCATTGTCACCTGGACTCGCAGCAGATGCGCCCAAGCTGGGGCCCAGCTGTGTTTGATCACGGTGGAGGCGTGGGTTGCGTGACGCTCCCTCACGGGCTGAGGGATCCCGGCAGAGATTTTCGGAGAAATTAAAAAAAAAAAAAATCTGGTTTGACGTTTACCACCAGACAGGTCCTGATTTTGCGGGGGGGGTTGCTTACTGTGTTTGTGGAGCACTGTACTGGCGTTCAGTCTCTGATCAGCGGCCACTGTTTAGCTTCTCAGGCTGCTTTACAAGCTCTCGAGGGGCTCCTGGGTGGCTCAGTCGGTAGAGCCTGCAACTCTTGATCTTATGGTTGTGAGTTCAAGCCCCACGTTGGATGTGGAGCCTACTTAAAATAGATAAATTTTAAAAAATCAGTAAAATGTATTGAGTGGTCAGCATGCAGGTGTGTTGTTGGTCTAGACTGCTCTGTGCCATCAGATCATTCCTTGAGGTTGGTGGCCCATTTGGGGTGTTGACCTTTAAGAAGGACAGCGACAGATGGAGATGTGTCCAGGGGGGCGTAACCTGGATGGACAGGGATCTGGATATCATTGCACCTGGAGAACATCTTAAGGCTCTAGGGTTGTTTTGATACAATGAAGAGAAGAATGAGCAGGACTGGATTATTGCCTTCAAATATTTGGGGGGCTGGCATGGAAGGCGAGAGGAATGGGACTTTGCTGCATGGCCTTCAAGGCCGGCATGCAGCAGATGCCCAAGAGATTTCAGCTCAGTGTAAGAATGAACGTGTAAATGTGAGAGTGGTCTGTCGCAAACGGGGACTACCTTGAAAGGTAGTGAGTACCCCGTCACTAGAGGCATGGAAGTGGAGCTTAGGTGACCATGTGCTGGGGCTGCTGCACAAGAGAATCGAGGATTAGATGCAGGCTTGGATAATCTTTGAGATCAAGTCCTGATCCTCAGAAAGACCTGGGAAGTGATCTAGTCTGTGGTCTGGGGGCTCAGGGAAATGATTTGATGATGGTCCTGGAAGCTGACAGGACTGGGCAGAGCGGGAGGCACAGTTGGCAACCAGAGCCTCCCCTTCTCCCCCGCCTTGCATCACCAGGAGTGTATTGAGTGGAGAGGTGGGCAGAAGCGCCCTTGCTCCCACCAGCACACCGCCTGGGAGGAGTACTCCCGGGTGCTCCCTGCTGCCCTTTCCTGACCTCCCTGTGTATCTCCCTGGATCCTTGCATTGGCTTCAGGGGGAGTTAAAGAGGTAGAAATTGCCACCGCCATCTTAGAGGGGGAGGAAACCACGGTCCCAAAGAGTTCTGTGACATTGGCAAAGCCACACAGCCGGTGTGGCCTGGGGAGTCGGGAAGAGCTGGAGAGCCCCCGAAGGCCTCAGCTCCTGGTGTTTTCCCACTATCTGCTACCCGCTGGCCCCTCCAGAGAGATGCTTTGGAGGCAGAGCGGCCTGCGGCTGGGCAGAGCCTGGGAACAGCGTGAGGAAGAGTTTCAGGCAGAAGGGCCTAGACGCAGGTTGGGTGCCCCTTGCCGCAGACCATGCCACTGCTTTCCTCAGAAGCCCTTGGCAGCCTGAGGGAAGGGTCATGAGGGAGAGAGGCAGAGAGGGCCATGGGGAAGAGGCCAAGAGGAATCCTCACTCCCATTTCTCAGATGAGGTGACTGAGGCTCTGTAAGGTGGAGTCACTTGCTCCATTCCACTTTGCAGTCATCTCCGGCTAGGACTTGGGCATTTCCTGGTGCCACTCTTCTGCCCAGGCTGCAGGGCAGGGGGTGGCGGTACTAGACTCTAGTCACAAAGGGCCTGACCTGTAGAGCGCATGGGCAGGCCGGCAAAACCAGCAAGCCCAGAGGCCCTCCAAAGGGCAGCGTGTAAGGTGGTGCTGTGATGGGCAGTGGTTCCAGAGGGGGAGAGCCAGGCAGGGAGGGGCTGATGTTGACCAGAGGGATCCAGAAAGGCTCCCCCTAGGAAGTGGCCCTTTATCAAGGGAAGAATATTTTACATTGCTTCTGTCTTTAAATATAAAATAATTAAAATCACATAGAATTTACAGTGAGTCCCCCAGTTACCCTAGCCACACTTCAGTGTTCAGTTGCCTCCTGATGTGCCTGGTGGCTACTGTACTGGGTCATGTGGCTTTGGCACATAATAGGTGCTCCGTAAGTGCTCCTTGGTGGAATGGGTCCGTCACATGCCTGTGGAGGGTTCGTAATTAGTAAGCAGGGGGAGTGGGTAATCTCCTCAACCAGAGGGTTTCTGTTTGGTATTTTGGGCTTCCACAGAAAGCTCTATTTGAATAAAGAGCTCTGTAGCAAAAACAAACAAGTTAGAACAACTGTTGGACTAGTGGGTTGTCAAGGGCCCTTTCAGTCTAGAAATTCGAGGACTTTCCCCAGAACGTTTGCCTCCAAGATTGGCTTTGGGGATATGGCCACTGTGTCCAAACCTCAGATGAGCTGCGTGTGGCTCAGGTAGCCGAGAAGGCCCTGGGGCCTCTGAGAGCAGAGCTGGAGCTGGCTGAAGGAAGCCACGGGGAGACAGAGTACAGCTCAGTGCGAGGAACAGCTTCCAAACAACAGCCAGGCTGGGCCAAGCATGGGAGCATAGGCTGGTAAGGTAATGAGCATCCTGTCATCAGATGTTGAGCAGGGGCTAGACAAAGGAGAGGCAGGAGAGCCAAAGAAGGCATTCTCATTGGACTCCATGACTTTCGAGGCCGATTCCCATCCGGGTAGCACGTGCTTCTCTGACTGTCTGTCTGAAAGCGGTTCTACTACTTGTTTTCCTGTCCTGCCACCCGACTTAGAGGCGGCCGTCCCCACGGACTTGACTGGGCAGAGGCCGCTCCACACATGTGTCTCTCCCTGGCCTGTTCCCTGGCACAGGCACAGCGCCCAGAGACGCTCAGGAGGCTTGCGGATGGTCCTGAGGGTCAGGCTGCCCAGACGTGGGACGCAGCCTCTTCTCTACTTGGGCCAGCCCGAGAGTTCTCACGGAGAAGTCTCTGGCATAGGCCTCGGGAATCCCACTGGGCTAGGGGGACAGAGCCCGAAGCGGGCCTTCCCTCCCCAGAAGGCCCGGAGGAGGTAGTGGCAGGGCCAGACTCGGTGGAGCAGCCAGAGCTGTGAATAGCGGCCATGGGTGAAAGGGCAGCCCCAGACCCTCTGTTTCTTCCTGGGCCTTTGATCTCTGGTGGGGCCTGTCCACCACCTCTGGGGCCCCCATTCCAGTCCCCTTGACTTCCCCTCCTCTCATCGCCCCAGAGTTTGAAAGGCCCCGAACACACCAAGCTCAGCCGAGTGAGAAGCCCTTTCACTAGCTCAGAAGCTGCCCAGTCGAGCACCAGGGTGGACTGGGGGAGCCTGAGCTGCTTTTGGGGCAGTAGAGGCCGCATCGCAGGTGGACTTTCTGGCCTCTGGACCCTGGACTGCTCTCTGCCTGAAGAGGGCACAGGAAAGGCGTCTAAAACCCCCAGGTGGCCTGTCCTTTCTAGGAGATGGCAAGTCCAGCAAGACCCTCAAGGAGAGGTTTGGGGGCATTTAGCAGGGGCTCCTGAAATGACTGGACCTACCCCTCTTTCTGGAGGTGCCTGTCTCTTCTCTGTCTTTGTGTCCCTCCCCGTGTCTTTCATTTGGGGGTGCATCTGCCTCTGTTTATGTTGATAGACTTTTTCTGGGTCTGCTTCTCTCTCCTGGTCTAGTGCACACTCTCTCTCTCTTTCTCCCCCCTCCGCACACACTCTCTGTCACACACTGTCTCTCTCTCACACATACACACACGCACGTCCTCTCTCTCACACATGTACTCTCACAACACTCGCTTTGTCACACAATCTCACACACATATACTGTCTCACACAAACCCTCTCTCTCTCTCACATACACACACACACACACACACACACTTTCTCTTTGTCTTACACTCTCATCTCATATACAGATACACTCCCCCACACCACACACATTCTCTTTCACAACACTCTCATACACTCTCACACACATACACGTAACCTTTTACACACACACACACACACACACACACACACACACACACCGCTCTCTGTCTCTCATTCCTCTCTCTTTCTCTCATCCATACTCATTCATTTTCTCTCTTATATTTGCTCTTGGTCTCCCTCTTACCAGCTCTCTGCTCCTCTCTCGCCCAGGTTGGAAGCCCCAGCCCAGCCCTGCTCTGCAGACCTCCATGGGGACCACTGCAGGGAGGGAAGGCCTTTCAGAAGCTCCCAGACCACACAAGGCCCAGGGCCCCCCTGAACGTGGGCAGACCCTGATCTTCTATTAGGACCCTTTTCCTTGCCGGACACTCGGACCCTGTCTACTGCTCCAGGGCTTGGGATGGAAGCTTGGACCAGAAGGTGCAGACTCTCAGACTTCCTAGAAGGGAATGGGATGTGTGGAAAGGTCAGGATTCCCGAGTTATAGGCAGCCCTTGATTCCACAGATCTCCGATCTCTGGAGAGCCCCAAATAAGATGGTGAGGCATTGAGGCAAGGACACAGGCTCACAGGCCAGGGACAGACTGATCTGAGGACTTCCTGTGCTGATATCTTTGGCAAGTTACTTAATCTCTCTGACCCTCTACTCTGTCATCTGGAAAATATAGGTAGCACAAGCCTGGTGGGTTATTGTGAGGATAAAATGAAATCATACCCTTAAAGGGTTTAGCCCCAGGGCCTGGTCATAGAAAAAGCTTAATCAGTGGCCACTGAGGGAGACTGGGGCTGGAGGGTGTGAGGCCAGCCCCACACGGAAGGCAAACAGGCTCCAGCCACAGCTCTCTTTGGCGGCTGAACCCAGTGGATCTGCCCACCGCCGACTTCCTGTTTGTGAGACTACTGTTGTGCCATCAAGACTGAACAACAGTGCCCCCACGTGTCAGCAGCAAAACGAAGGGCCACTTGCTTTCCTTCGCTTCCTTTCCTCAGGACCTTGGTCTTCCAACCCTTGATGGAAGAATAGAAGGATCAAATCTCAGTTTTCCACAAAAAGAGGCCCTAGGTACACAAGAGAGGTTCCAAGATAGAGGGCAGAAGGCAGAGCGCCTGGGCCTGGGAGGGCTGGGGGTGGGGTCACCAGCTTGGACCTCAAGCCTCCCCTGTTGGAGTAAAGGGCCTTGGAGAACATCTAGGACAAATCATTCCAGTCATTATTCAGCTGGGAAAACAGGCTTGGAGAACAGAAGGGGTCTGACTGGGTCACAGAGTAAAAATCTGGAAAACCCAGAGGGAGAGAATGGACTCCTCAGAATCTCCTTGGTATCCCGCTGCTATTCGATGTGACAGCTCTGTTTCTTCTTTCCCATCTCTCCCATTCCCCTGGGTCTGGCTACGGCCGCCACTGTGGAAAGCCATCAGCAACCCCATCAGCCTGTGCTAGGAGGCTGGGGGAGATTGGGGAGAGGGGGGCTGACCCCTAGTGATCTCCCAGGGATGACCTCAGCTCTTGACAATGAGCCCTGACCTTCCTGCCTTGCCTCCCATTCCTCGTCTTCATCCCTTCTGTGCTCCCACTCCCTGTGCTTTTCTCTGAGCCTTCCCGTGTCTGGGCCATTATCCACGCAGGGCCCTCCAACAGGAATGCCGTCCTTGAGGCTGGTCTGTTGACCTGGCCTGGTTCCCAGAGCCAGCCCATTCCATGAGGGGATTTTCAGTGTTGGACCAGTAGTCCCTCACAGCTGGCTGAGGCCCTCAGGTTCATCAGGCCCAGGACAGAGCAGTGGAGGCCAGACAGGCTCTGCAGAGAGGGAAACAAGTGACTGCCATTTTGGCTCGATCTTTCTGGGGGCTTCATGAGAGCAGTCCCCATTCCCTAGCCCTCCCCTGGAGATCTCCTCAGGCTGGCCATGCAGGGGGCCCTTCTCTGAGGTCTTTTGTCCGTCTGTCTGTGCAGGGCCCTCAGGACCAAGGTTCTTGTGGGAGGGGGATCCCTTAGAACCCAGGTGGCAATGGCCAGCCAGGCAGTCATGCTTTCCTTGTCTTGCCTTGCATTTAAAATAATTTTGAATTAGTTACTGACATTTAAAAATCGGGAGATTTCATATATGGATGTTTGGCTTTTCTTGGGAAAAAACCCCCAAAACCCCAATCTGGCAACACTGGGCGGACTTTCCCCCATAGCGCCAGTCGTCTGCGGCTGTTGAGTCTGCGGTCTTCAGACTGCTCCCTACTCAACCTGCTGTCAGTTATTCATGTTCCATTTTTCTTCCCCCGAAGGCTTTTGAGTTTCTGGAGTCCTAGGATGGACTCTGAAGAACAAGTATGAATCCAGTCTGGGGCAACGGAAGCCTGTGGAAGGCAGTGCCCTGGCCTGGCCCAATGTTGCTGTGTGTGTGTGTGTGGGGGTGGTCAGGAAAGTGGGCAGTCAGGTGGGTGGGGTAGGGAAGGCAGAAGGGCAGGGTCAAGGAGCCACACCCCTCGTAGCCCAGAACAGTGAAATTGAGGTCATTGAGTTCACACCCACCAATTGGGGTAGTCCAGGCTCGGAGGGCACAGGCTTGGCCTCAGGGCATTCAGGGGGTGCTTAGTGGCAGTGATGATAAGGACCCGGGTTTCCATCTCCCAGCCTGGCTGGCCACTCTCCCCTGTGCTTCTGGCCTTGCAGACATTGGCACTCTGACAAGTGTCAGGCTTCCTTGGTAAAGCAGGGGGCCTGAAGCCAGGTGGCCAATTGGAGGGGCTTCTTGGGCCTTTCCCTAGTGTCTAGGGCCTGTCCCTTGGGTGTAGGGGGGTCAGGTTTCAGTTCCTCCTGGCCCCCAAGACCCTGAGTTTCACTTTGATTCAGTAAGTGAGAGCCTGTGTGAGAGCCGACACCACTGAATACCCCCTCCACCCCTCCCTACCCGTGTTTGCACATTTGCTTTGCCTGGGCCCTCCCCTCCCAACCCCCAGCTGCTTTTCCCATGGGCTGTGTGCTGGTGTTCCAGAGAACCCTGGGAAATGTAAAGGGCGGGGTGGCAGAGTGTGAGGACCTCCATTCAGGGAGTTGGTTCTGAGGTCACTGGAACAAGAGTTGTGGGGTCAGCTGAGGGGACAGCTTAAGGTATATAGAGCCTCAGCCACTGGGGGCAGGCTCCCTGCTGGGAACTCAGGGTGGAATGCACTTGGCTTTCTTCCGTACTCTGTATGTCTGGAGCCCTGTGGGGCAGAGAGTCCCATAGGCCCTTCTCTCTGGCTTTGGAATGCGGTTGAATCCTTGGCCGCAGTCTGCGGTCCGGGTGCTTCACAGGGCTCCAGACTACTAGAGGCTTATGAGACAGGGGTGGGAGCCCGGAAGGAGGGGGAGTAGGACCTCTGGGTTCTTGTCCTGATTCTGTGGCTAACTTACTGGTGACCTTGGAACCCCTTCTTCTCACTGGGCCTTAGTTTCCTCATCTCTAATATGGGATCAAGGAATTCCTAAGGTTTTTTGTGGTACCAAGATTCTGACCCCCTAATCCCATCTCAAGTTCTGTTGCAGTATTTTAGAGCGGTGGTTCTCAAACTTTTCGTCTTGGGACCCCTTTAAACTCTTAAAAATTATCAAAGACCCCCAAAGAGTTTTTTAGTTTGTGTGGGTTAATTCAAACATAAAAGTTAAAATATTTACTTACTAGTTCATTAAAAATGACAGTAATAAACAAGTAACATAAGTCACGCTTGAAATAAGGAAGAATCATATTTTCCAAACCAAACAATTTAGAGTGGCGTTGCTTTACAATTTTGCAAATCTCTTTAGTATCTCGCTTAATAGAAGACAGCTCGATTCTCGTACCTGTTTCTGTATCCGATCTGCCGTGGTATCACACATCCTAGCGCCTTTGAAAAACTCCACGGAATGCTTATGAGAGAGTGAGAGTGAATAAGGCCAATAAAACCTTGGTTTTACTGTGAAAATAGTTTTGGCTTCACAGGACCCCCTGAAGAGGTCTTGGGGGACCCCTTAAAGGGGTCCCTGGCCTAGACTTTGAGAATCTCTGCTTCAGGCTACTGCGAGCCCTGAGCTTGCTTACTTATCACTCCTACAGAGCGGGTGAGCAGCTGAATGGTTTTAGTTAAAAGGAATGGTACCGTCAGTTTCCCCTCTACTTAGATCCTGAAGGCAGTGGGAGCCATGGCAGGTCTTTGAGCTGCGGAGGCGGTAACGAGACATGCCGGGCTTTGGAAATCCTTCTCTAGCACATTGGGGTATGTAGTGCTTGCTCCTCTTCTAAGCCTGAGCTCCCCTAGAAAGGCACAGCTACTAAGGTTTCCCTGATTTCCAGCAGAGTATCTGTAGGGTCGGAGGTCTGATCTCCCTCCAGCAGGCTTCCTTCAGGGTAAAAAGCAGCCACCTCGTGCTCCTTAAGAGCCTGGGGAGTGGGCATTTTGGGACCCAACTACATCTCCCCATCCCAGCTCGGCTCTGTGCTGGCTGGCAGATCCCTGAGACCTCACCCTGGGCACAGTTTTGGTGGGGAGAAAACCCCAGAAAATATTGTTGAATAGGAATGAAAACCAATAAAATGAAATAAAGTAGTAGGTTTGGTATTTATCTTGACTCCTGCTGTTTGAGGAAAAGCAGGTCTGAAAGGCAATTGAGACAGAGGAGATTTCTGTTCTGATTCCATACGGGCTTCTGGGTGTTTTGGAATGCCAGTAGTTAGTCACTGGTGTGTGTGTGTGTGTGTGTGTGTGTGATTTCACTTTGGAATGTCCAGTTTTCGTGTTCAATGGTACAAGTTTATCACTTGTCCTGACTAGGGCTTTCCTTGGACTAATGGACTCACATGGAGGAGAGGGAGAAAAAGAGAATGTCCTAAGGTCATGTGAGAAGAATTGAGAGACGGAAGATTAAAGGTGTCAGAGAAGATGTGTATGAGGAGGAGCTTGCTGGCAGCGAAATGAACTGCGCTGTGTGTGAGAGGAACAGAAAAGCCGGCGGAGGAGAGACTAGGGGGGAAGATGAAAAGCCACAAGGGGGTCAAACACTTCCCAGAACTAGCCACCAGGTGGCACCATTGACCCAAGACAGCTTAGTTGCTGTTCAGGGTTGGGTACGAGAGGGGTAACAGGGCAGTGCGGACTGGCCATGGGTGAGCTTGGTGTGCTTGTAACTCAGTGGGGGGTGGCAGTGGCCAGGGAAGCTGACCATTTCCCTGAGTCTCACAGCATTTAGTTAGGGCTGGGGGGGGGGCTGGACTATCCTTGTTGGGGATCAGTCTGGTCCTTCCTCACCTCCATGGTGCAAATGTCTTGATACAAAGCTTCCTGGGAATCAGGTCCTTGGTTCTCTTCTAAGCCTTTACTTGTGTGATCTTGGCCAAGTCACTTCTTTCTGAGTCTTGTCAAATGTGGAGATTTGAACAAGGGGTTTAGGGATCTTTTGGGCTCTGACATTCTGTGGTGTGCCTGAGGAAACAGGAGAGCTGGAGTTAGATTCAGGATCATTCCCTGTCAGCTGTGTGACCTTGGGCAGGTCACTTCCCATCGGTGGGGGTCATAGTAACCTCTCCCTCGGACTTTTATATAAAATAGCTGGGTGGAAAAGGCTTTGCAATCTTTTTTGGTCCTGTAGGACGGGGAGGAATTTTCCCTGGAATTTAAGTTGGCCGGAGGCAAACATTTCACAGCTTAGAAAGTTTGTGCCTCTGCCTGTGGCCACAAATAAAGGCCTTATGGCAGGTGTTTGCTCGAGGTCACTGCTTCTTTTCAATCTGCTCATTTCTGTCTGTCCCCACTGCTACTGCCTTTGTCTAAGTACTCTCTCCTCTCATTTGGACTGTTGCTGTAGCTTCCTCATGCGTCCCCACCTCCAGTGTCCCTGACTTCTTCAAAGAGTCCACTTTCCACAGAGCAGCCCCAGATGTGCTTCTGAAATACAGTTCTTTTTTTTTTTTTTTCAAGATTTTATTTATTTATTTGACAGAGAGACAGCCAGCGAGAGAGGGAACACAAGCAGGGGGAGTGGGAGAGGAAGAAGCAGGCTCCCAGCGGAGGAGCCTGATGCGGGGCTCGATCCCAGAACGCCGGGATCACGACCTGAGTTGAAGGCAGACGCTTAACGACTGAGCCACCCAGGCGCCCCCTGAAATACAGTTCTGATCAGTGACTCTCCTGAAGATCTGCCTGTTCTTGGAAGCCCCAAACCTCTTAACGAGGTTGCAACGCCTTCCTTCTGTGGTTGGGGCTCCTGCCCATCTTGTGAGTCTCATCCATCTCCACCCTCCTTTTTTCATGCTTATTCCAGTCACACCAAACTTCTTTCCATGCCTTGTTCTTTCCTGCTTGCAGCTGAAGAGCTCTGTGCATGGGTTGCAGAGTCAGGCAACGGGGGCTCTGGTGCTGACTCCAGCCATGCCTGCTCATGTGACTTTGGGCTAGTTATCTGATCGCTCTGAGCCTCAGTTTCCCCATATGTAAAATGAGGGCACCGATTGTGCCTGTGGTTGGGCTGTTCTATAGATTGTATGAGGTAATGCATGTAAAGTGCCCAGGATGACCCGTGTGCAGGACACATGTTCAATAAAGGGTGTGTTTTACTGTGACTGCCTGGAAAACTGCCCCCTCTCGCCCACTATTTACACAGGCGACATTCTAAATCTTCAGGCTCCAGAGTGAATAACACTTCTTCAAGGACAGCTTCCGTGGTGCTCACTCCTGTGAGCTCCCCTGGCCCCACCTGCAGCACTTGGAACCTGCCTATGGATAAAAAGCACATCTGTCAGTTGTCTTCCCCATGAGGCTGTGTCTGCAGTGGTCACCATTGCTGCCCTCGTACCCAGCACGGCGACTGGTTCATGGTAGCAAATATGTACTGAATCGGGGAGGGAGGACTCTGGATGTCATAGAAGCCTGGAGCCCATCTGGTCAGTGGGCGCCGGCTGCTGTGTAGAACCCAGAACCCCGTACATCAAACATCCATCCACTCCTGCGCGACCCCAAAGCCTCTGTCCTCCAGCCTCTGCTGCCTGGTCCCTGAGAAAGGATCTCATGGCAACCATTCTGGATGGGCAGGGAGCTCTCTCATGGTCTAAATACACAGATACACGTATGTGCACGCACACGTGCATACACACACGCACACGCATGCACAGATATGCATGCTCGTGACTTCCGCCCTCGTTCTGCTCGCCTTCCCTGAGCACGTGTTCCAGTGAGGCTAGCTCCTAGCCCCAGATCACACCTGCAGTACGGCACCACTGTAACGGCTGGTACTTACTGTTTACCGTATATATTTGAAATTATTAATGCATTTAATCCTCGCCACCATGGTACCAGGTAGGTACGCTTATCATCCCTGTTCTATAGACTCAGAGAGATCCAGGAAGTTGCCCAAGGCCACACAGCTCCAACACTCCAGAGTGGCAGTGTTGGGACTGGCACCTGCGTGGGTGGTTGGCTCCAGAGGAGGCTTACCTGCCATCCTGATCTTCCCCCCACACAGTGTCACAACAGCATGGCATCAGTGGGAATTCCGCTAGCTCTCAAGTCCACCTTTCCCCCTCCCCCATTTCTGCCATCCCTCTCGTCCTGCCAGACTCAGCCAAGGGGGGCCTTGGCTCAGAACCTGCTTCATTACGCAGGTGCCCCATGTCTGAGTTTCCCCACAACACGTTTGCCATGCACGCTTTGCTGTCACACCTTCACGTCGGTCAGTTTCAAGTGCAATAACTGGCTGGTCACATGTGGGCTTTAAACCTCGGCAGGGTAGTGCAGTGGGTGGGCTGGCGTCTGGACCCGGCCCTTCCATTTGCTAGCTGTGTGGGCTCTGACAAGGGCCTGCTTTGAGTTTCAGTTTCCTCACCTGTCCAAAGGGGATAATAATTCCTGCTTTTCCTGGCAATTAAAAAATGTTACTTGTGATATTTTGATAGGCACTGACACATGGCAAGCTTAAAAAATAGCTATTATTATTTCTGTCATCAAAGAGTTTTTACACTGAATTCAGATTCCTTGATGACTTTGTTGGTCACTTTCTGGAGTCCCAGCTCTTTTGTTTTCTCCTTTCTTTTATTTTTATTTTTTTAAGAAAAGATTTTATTTGAGAAAGAGAGCGAGTGAGGGGGGGAGGAGCAGAGAGAGAGGGATAAGCAGACTGTGCTGAGCGTGGAGCCTGACACGGGGCTCGATTTCATGACCCCGAGATCAAGACCTGAACTGAAACCTGGAATCAGATGCTTAACCGTCTGAGCCACCAGGAGCCCTCTTTCTTTCTTTTTTCCTCTCTTCCTTTCTTTCTTTCTTTCTTTCTTTCTTTCTTTCTTTCTTTCTTTCTTTCTCTTTCTTTCTTTCTTTCTTTCTTTCTTTCTTTCTTTCTTTCTTTCTTTCTTTCTTTCTTTCTTTCTTTCTTTTTAAATGATTTTATTTATATTGCCAGGACTAATGATAGGATTGTTCAGGCAAGAGGTCAGAAGAAAAAGAAAGACATACCCACCAGAATTTATACTGGCAGAACTTTCGCTCTGTATTTCAAGAAGCTAATAATCCAAATGGTGGATGAGGACAGCTTGCAGAGGCGGGATGAGCCTGACATGGGGTGGAGAGGCCTGGGTTCCTGACCCCAGTTCAGCCACTATCTTGTTGTGTGACCTCGGTCAGGTCCCTCCCCTCTGGGTCCTCAGTTTGGATGTGGTGAGCCCAGACAACCCTTCCAGCTCCTGATCCTTCCTTTTCCCTCCTCCCTCCTCCTTGCCGCCCCCTCCCTCCTCCTCCATCTTCTCTCTCTTGGTTTCCTTTCTGTCTGAGACACAAACGCCATCCAGCACTCTTGAATGGGTCTTTTGTTCTGCTAACATCTCTTTTCTGAAAAGGACCTTCGGTCAGGTTTGTATCTTTTAAATGCTGGCACATTTTATCAGTTAAGAACCTGCATATCTCTCTCCCAAGTCGTAGCCTTAAGGAGCAGACAAGCTGCAAAGGGGAGGCTTGTGGGAGACAACTGAGGAAAAATAAATAACAAAATCTCTTCGGGGGCCTAATATATGGTCCCTGCAGAAAATGCCTTCTTTCCCAGGAGCCCTCTTTCCTGCTCTTGCCATGACCTTAAGCATTTTCCAGCTCCACTCCAGTTATGACTTGTATCCCCCTCTTAGCTCCCCACAGAATGGAGAGGGAGGGGGCAGAAGCGGAGCTGTGCTTGAGTGGTCCTGTCTCAAGGCCTGCTTGAGGTAGGCTTTGGAGCACTGGGCTTGGAGTGACAGGGCCCTAGGTGTGAGTGCTACTGATCTGGGGCAAGCCATTCTGGGCCTCAGTCTTCTTCTCGGCCAAAGAGAACAGATTGCCTTCCTCGGAGTCTTGTGCAGACTCCGTGAGAAGCAATGGGTGGGAAAGTGCTTTGTAAACGTAGAGCTCCATGTAGGTGTGAGAGGGTTCTTAGAGTTCATGTCATGAGCCTGTTCTGTGACCTTGAACAATTCCTTTAACTTCTCCAAAGGTCAGCTTTGCCATCAGTGAAACGGGAGCTACCTAGGTCATGCAGTTACTGGGAGGATTCCATAATGGGTATAAAGCACCTGGCCCAGTTCTTGGTGGGGGCAGGCGCCCAGGTCAAGGTCAGCGCCCAGTCCCTTTCCCTTTCTCATTTCTTCACAGCCCTACCCCTGTGAGCCCAGGGCACAGTCATTAAGCGACAGGCTTCTGAAATCTGGCTGCCCAGGCTGAAGGCCAGCTGGCCGCTCCTTGGCTGGGAGATCTCTGGCAACTTCCCTAACTTGGGTCTCCATTCTCTTGCCTGAAAAAGAAGGGTAATAGTAATATTTGCTTTAGACGTTTGTTGAGATTAGACTCTGCTCATAACCCCTCCGCGGGAGTCGGCGCCTGGTGAATCTTAGCGATTTCGCCAGACCTTGCTCCCTCCGCACGGCCAACCCGGCCCCAGGCTGGGCTGCTCTCCTTGCAGCCCCCAGGCCGGTGGTGGAGAGCCAGGCCTGAGCGGAGCGGGAAGGGGTTTCCTCAAGATCGCACCAGGATTCAGATGCCAGGATCTTTGAGGAATTTCCAGGGATGCCGCCGTGCCGCCCGGCGACCAGAGACCAGAGCCCCCTCCTCGCCCGGTCCCCCTCGGCCCGACCGGAGCGCAAACCCCTTCCAGGACGGCGTCGGCATTTTCCGCCGCGACGTGGAAGGAGAAATAAATTCAAACGCGAATTCAGACCGCGGCGCAAAAAGAAGAGAGCGCGCGGCGCCTTCGGGAAGGAGGCGGCCCGCCCCCCGGCTCCGCCAAGCATTTGCAATTTAATTGACATTTGGCGGCAGGAAGCCAATCAGTATAAGTCAATTGACGTTCGGCGATAAAACTACCCGGCGGCCGGGCGCTCCCCCCGCCGGCGGCCTCGGCTGGGCCGCGGGGCACAGCGTGGCGGCCCCGGCAGGTAACGGCGCTGGCGCGTGTCTCGGCCCGCGAGGGGGCGGCGAGCGGCCCGCTGATTGCCGCGCGGCCCACGGCGGCCGGGAGAGGCCCCTAATGAATGACTTTATTTGCCGGGGCCCTGCTGAGAACAATTGAGTTTGTTATGGTAACAACGGATGCCAGCTTTCCGGGCCCCGGGGAGCGCGGGCGCGGCGGCAGCCGGGAGCTGGGCAGCGGAGCAGATGATGCGCGCGGGCGGCGGGGACCGGCCCAGCGCCTGTCAGGAATCGGGGGATGCTGGGCACCCCCCCCCCCAAGCCTGCGGAGGAGAGGCCGCGCTGCCGGGCCGCCTGGGACCGAGGTGGATGACGCACACCGCTCTCCCCTTGCACCATGGTGCAGAATTGGGATGGCAAGATGCTTCTTCCATGTTGTACTGGCCGGTCCTTCTGCTGTCCCTGTGGTCTCTTCTACCCTGGGCCCCTGGGGCCTAGGGGGCTCTGGTCTGGCCGGGTGATGCTTTGACATCCATTTTTTGTCTCTTGCACGAGTGGAAAAGTAGATAAAGGCGGAAAGGCGTCCCTGCTTCGAGTGCCATGGCTTGACAAATTCAGGGCTGGATTTCAGCCCACCGTATGTACCCGCATTGTCTCTATACCCTCTGCCCTGGAAAGGAGGCCTTCCCTGCATCTCTATCCCCAGTCTGGCATCCCCATGCTTTGTGGCAGGGCACTTCCCACAGGAAGCCCTCCTTGCTCCCACAGAGAAGGCTGTCAGCTGCATGGCTGCCTCTGAGCCTCTGCAGCCTTCTGTTGCCTCTCCCATCAGACCACGAATTCCAAGGACAGGGGCCACCGTCCATTCAGCCTCAGCGCCCAGTCTGGAGCCTGCCACGAAGGACAGATGTGAACGGAGTAGATAAGAGACAGGACTTCTTTCTTCCTTGCAATCTTTCTTTTCCTCTGGTTAGAGACATCAGAGTGCCTTCGCTTTTTCTTCTTTTCCAGTTCTGTTTTCAGTCTTGCTATCATTCATTCACTCAACAAATAGTCACTGAGAGCCAGCCGTGTGGTAGGTACTCTGGTACGAACGGGCCACTGCCCTCGGGCAGCTTACTGGTCAGTGAGAGGGGATAATGCACTGCCGAGGATAAATGGCAGGCACCTACCATGTGCTGCTTAATGGCCCAAATTCCGAGGTGACAAAAGCTTAATAAAGGCTTGCGGCGGGCTTTTCCCTCCGTCATTGCATTCAGTGATCCCTAGTGCCACCCTGTGACAATCACCCTCATTCACGGACGGACCCACTGGTGCTTAGAGTGTGTAAGAAGCAGCGTGCTGCTGTGGAAGGAGTCTAGCTTGGGAATCTAACACTAGTTTGCCGTGTGAGCTCTATTTTCTTCCCCTCTGTGCCCCAGTGTTCCCAGCTGTCAAATGGGGGAGCTGCAACTGAGGATCTCTGAGGATCGGTTGAGGATGAGTGGTCTACAGGGCAGATGGAGCCAGGACACAGGTCTCTGTTCCC
The DNA here is from genome assembly GCF_024610735.1 of Ursus americanus. Taxonomy (NCBI): domain Eukaryota; kingdom Metazoa; phylum Chordata; class Mammalia; order Carnivora; family Ursidae; genus Ursus; species Ursus americanus. Next base: position 33,921,034 of record NC_142144.1, read on the forward strand.
AGCCCATCGACCCCTGGTCTGGCCGCGTGACCAGTGGAAGAGAGAATACCCTTTTTTTCTCAGCCTTATGAGGCTGGCCGTGAGACAGAGGCACTCACAATGTGGCGGGCACTGTGCTCGCAGCAGCCGTAAGAAGTGCAGGTGTTGGGGCGCCTGGCTGGCTCAGTCAGTGGAGCGTGCCACTCTTGATCTTGGGGTTGTGAGGTCAAAACCCACGCTGGGTGTAGAGATTGCTTAAAAATAAAATCTTTTAAAAAAGGAAGTGCAGGTGCTATTCTGTTTCCTTTTTGCAGATGGAAAAGATGAGAGATTAAATCACCAGTCCAGGGTCACACAGCTAGTACGTTGCAGGGCTGGGATTCAGACCCACACGGTCTTGTTTAGAGCCTGTGCACTTAGCGGCTCTACTTGTGGCAGAAGTAGCACCTCCTCCCACCCCTCCCCTACTCTTACACCTCGCTGCAGGCTTTGTCCCACCTCTCCAGCTCTCTGAACTCCAAGCCCATTCCGCAAGTTCGCAGGTTCGCAGGATAGCAGGAGCACTGATTTCTCAAGGTGTCTTTCCTTCCCCTGGCCTTTTGCTCTTTCCCTTGTTACAGACCCCGACAGGAAGGAGAGGCTGCTGCAGAACCTGAGTCCCTTCCTGGCTCTGTCCTAGCTGGATTGTTGTATTTGGGAAATGGATTTCTAGAAAGGATAGGGGGAATCCAGGTGTTGTGTTTTAGGAACAACCTCTCACTGTTCATGTCGAGGAACTACATTTATTTTATTTTGTTATCATTTTTTAGAAGATTTTATTTATTTATTTGAGAGAGAGAGAGAGAGAGAAAACGAGTGGGGGGAGGGACTAGGGAGATGGAGAAGCAGACTCCCTGCCGAGCAGGGAGCCCAATGCAGGGCTCCATCCCAGGACCCTGAGATCATGACCTGAGCGGAAGGCAGACGCTTACCCGACTGACCCACCCAGGCACCCTGGAAGTACGTTTATGTTAGAGTTAATTTGGGCACCTGTCTTCCTGTCTCTCAAAAGGGGTCTGGAGAACTCTTTTTCTCTCTGGATATATCCCTTTTTCAGGAAGACAGATTAGGGAAGAAGAGTCCCTAACATGGGACAGTCCTAACAGGTAGAACCAGAGGGGCCTCCGAAAGCATATATAGTGATTACCTGTCAACTCAGCATCCCCTCTTTATTTATTTTTTAAAGATTTTATTTATTTATGTGACAGAGAGACAGCCAGCGAGAAAGGGAACACAGCAGGGGAGTGGGAGAGGAAGAAGCAGGCTCCCAGCGGAGGAGCCCGATGTGGGACTCGATCCCGAAATGCCGGGATCACGCCCTGAGCCGAAGGCAGATGCTTAAGAGACTGCGCTACCCAGGCGCCCCAGCATCCCCTCTTTAAAACAGATATTTTTTGCAGTACTTCCTTTGCTGTCTAAAAATGAAATTTAGGAACAATATAACCTACCCAACACATATAATTTAAAAAATCAATTCAATGCCCCAACTGTGACAAAAGAGGGAAAGGACAATAAAATCATAACAAAATGATGTATTTCATCATGGAAACGCTCAGGCACGACTACCCAGGAAGACGTAATAAAGGAGTCGGTCGCTCGCACTTGTGCACGGCACCACCGTCCATGCAGCAGCTACAAACGCGGAGAGCTGTGCTTTTTGGCGATATCAATTCTTCTGGTGGTGTTGCCATCAGTAAACTGATTTTCTGAAATTGTGAACATGTCTTGATAAAATTCCAACCAAAACAAAGCATAATCTTTCCTCCATTCATGTGATGGTTGCATTCCTGGAGAAGTCCGTGTAAATTAAAACGCCAAATGTGTGTCTGTAAGTAAACCAGTTAGGTTCACGGCTCCGATATTTATAAAGAGAGTTTTCACCAACCTGAATATATGATGGGTCATTCCAAAGACATGTGGGCACCGGGCAGCTCTTCACTGTGCTGGACTGGGCTGAGTGCCGCCCCCCCCCCCCGCCGGCTCTGCCCATGAAATGCCATCATTTCTCCCCAGTAACAGAAACTCACAGATTCCCCACATTTCCTCTGATCCGATCATCTTTGTTGAAATCCACTGAAACAAGCAGTTTCTCTCTGGGGTCCCTTCCCTTGGGAAGTTCTGTGACTCTGTTAAAAGGCAAAATCTGCATATGTTGTGCACCTACTGTGTCCAAGACCTGGCACCAGGGAGATAGAAACATGACTTGCTTCCTGTCTGGGCTGGGCTCTACTCCATGGATGCCAAGCTCCCAGGAGGCCTCACTCCTCAGGCTCAGCCCCCTACCTCTGATTTCTGTTTGGGATACCCTCTGTCTCCTTCCTCATTACCTCCAAGCCCAAATCCTGGCTCAAATGGCACCTCCGCCCTCCAGGAGGCCTTCCCTGACTGCCCCCATCAATACCCAATGAGTTCTCTCTATCTCTGGGCCCCCATTGCCTGCTGTGTGGGGTCCTCTATGGTCCTTGCCCGTGCTTGAATCAGCGCTCCATCTCCAGGCTTTGTCTCCCTGCCGGAGGATGGGTTCCCTTGAGAGCTAAGACTGGGGTCCCTTACGGGGCTATGCTTGCTGTCGGAGCACTGGCAAGAGATGGTTGAATGCTTGAACCAAGAGATGCAGCTTAGCCAGGTACCCCTCTCCATGTACGTCTTGTCCTTTTAATTAAGCAAATGGCTTCTCTTCTCTCCTCACTCCCTGTCCTCATCGGCTGCCGTGAGATGCGTGCTGTGCAGACAGTCCTATCTCATTTGGGGTCTAACAGCCTGCTTGCTCTGACCCAGTGCTTAGACTCGGCATAGTTTATTTATTTATAACAATTTTATTTATTTATTTGAGAGAGAGAGATCGCACACAAGGAGGGGAGGGGCAGAGGGAGAGGGAGAAGCAGGCTCCCCACTGAGCAGGGAGAAAAGAGGGGCTTTGTCCCAAGACCCTGAGATCATGACCTGAGCCGAAGGCAGACGCTTAACAACTGAGCCGCCCAGGCGCCCTGACACGGCACAGTTAATGGAGCCCATTGCACAGATGAGATGAGCTGTGTAAGGTCACACAGCTGGCAAGTGGCGGAGCCCGAGCCGGTGACTGAGGCAGTACTCTCCATGTCATCTAAACACTTCCACAGCTGGGCCTCCCTCCTAGGAAGTCGTTCATTTAGTGGCTCCTGACTCAGTGTTGGGCACTGTGGCCTCCATGGTGGACAAGGCCTGGCGGCCCCCTTTGATTCCCCTTAGGGGGCTCTGTCTCCCAAGCAGGCCAGGAATGGAAGGGAGCGACGGATGTCCTCAGGGAGGGAGCTCCAGCCTTTACCAGCAGGCCGTCCAGGAGTGGCCATCTCCTCTGTACTTGTTCAGTTTTTCACTTTCAGTGAAATGTCCACTTTTATCCATTCATTCTGCAAGTATTTATTTTGTGCCTGTTATGTGCTCTGGGTCCTGGAGACATAGCAGTGAGCAAGATAGACAAAACCCTCTGCCCTCACGAGCGACATTCTAATAAGGGAAGAGAGAATAAGTAAATAAGGAAAATAAACAGAATGTTGCTAAGGGCGCTGGAGGCCCACGAAGCTGGGGAAGGGGACAGAGTGTGAAGCTGGGGAGAGGGGAGGGTACAGGCTGGTGTGTGGATGGTGCTCATAATGATGAGATGACATTTGAGGAGAGACTCTAAGGGAGGGAGGAGGGCGCCAAACAGATATCTGGGGAGGAGCGTTCCACAGAGAGAGGGAACAGCATATGCAGAGGCCTGAGGCAGGGGTGTGCTTGGCAGAATTGAGGGACAGCAAGAAGGCCCACGTGGCTAGAGCAGAGTAAGTAGAGGACAGTGGGAGGAGGCGAGGCCAGGAAGGCCCGGTTGCAGGGCGGGGGACCCAGATTCATCCATTCAGTGGCTCCTGACTCAGCGTTAGGCACTGTGGCCTCCGAGGCGGACAAGGCCTGGCGGCCTGATTTGGTTGCTGCAGGGCCTTGTAAGCTATGATCCACTGTGGATTTTGCTCAGCGGGAGATGGGGCATCAGTGGGTGGCAGCCTAGACTTTCTAATGGGGAACTTCAGAGGCGTGTTTTGCCCCCTGCCAATAGTGAGTCACTAACTCCAGCAGATTTTCCCTCTTGATCGTCTCCTGAACCTGGCTCTGAACCCATCATCAGCTCTCTCCTGGGCAGGAACCTTCATCTGCCCCCTGGGGCCTCTGTCACATCTCCCACTGATGGGGTCTCTACACTGTGGCCAGATCAGACCACATGAGCCCCTCCACTCCACAACCCTTCTGTGTCTGGCATGAATTGTAAGTGTATGAAAATGATCAGACAAGGGCCCGACTATTTGGGAACCAGACTGGGGAATCTGGGGGGGTGGAGATTGGGGTTACAGGAAGGTGGACTGCCATTTTGTGGGTGAGGGAGGCGGCGTGCTGCAGGAGGGAGGCCCAGAAGCCCTTTCCCCACCTTCAGCAAGCCCTCATCCCAGCCCTCTCTCTGGCCTCAGCAATGGCTCCCCCCAGAGGCGCCTACTTTATTTATTGCGTCTCCCCTGCTCCCCGTGGACAGAGGAAAAGTCCATTAGTGTGTTTGCAGACTCTGCCAGGTCTGAGCAGATGCAGGGCTGATTTGCAAACTGTCATTGCCCTGGCCTCCTCCAGAGACTCGCATGCTGGGCTCAGCCTTGTGGCTTCAAGAACCACCTCCCCCAGGCAGACAGCCGGGCAGAGCCCCTGCGCCCTGATTTCCCAAAGCGCGGTCTCGTGGCTTGAAGTTGGGAAATTTAAATTAAATGCCACGAAGGAACCATAACAGCACATTGGGCCATGTTGACAGTGGAGAATGAAGTTCCCTTGCTTGATAAGAGGTCGTTGGCTTGGCACAAATTAGAGAGGTCTCGAGACAAAGTGCAAAGAGTCCTGAGCTGGGCACCTGGGATCCAGGTTTGAGTTCTGGTTGGGCTGCCGAGTGTCTTGGTGACTTTGGACAACTGTTTACTGCCCTCTGGGCCTCAGTTTCTAAGCTGTGCATGAAGCTGCAGACAATCTTAGAATCCCCCCGAAGCTCTGAAATTCTCTGATTTGAAATGTTTCCTTCATTCAAGAAGCCGAGGACAGTGGTGTGCCCGGCATGGCTTGGCAATTCTGGAATTGCCCGGAGGTTGGCAGAGGCACTCGGGAGCTGAGACCCTAGGGCTCTTAGTCTCACCCGGCCTGATAACTCTGCTGGGTGACTTAGGCAAACCACCTTCCCCTCTCTGAGCCCATTTTCCCGTCTCTAAAATGGGGATGATAATCTCTTGCCCTACCCCTCAGGTCATTGTGAGAGTCAGACAAACTGATGAATGCGGAAGGTCGGCGTGAAGATATGCTTGAGTGGCGGCGGTTGTTACCGTTTTTGGCTGCGCCTTACCCTGTGTGGGCACACGCATTAGCCAGTATGATGTAAGAAGATGCCCCTGCTGTGTACAGAGTCCAACCAGGTCGATTTAGCTGTGTCACGGGAGTGCCTGATGCTGCTTCCACGCAGACTGCAGACCCCTCTGAAGGGTTGTGCTTGCTCAGTTCCATGCCGTCCTGAGTCCACCATCGATGTGTGTGTGTTTGGGGGAGAAACACACCATAGACACAAAAGCCTCTCGAGTTCTTTTCAGCTGAGACAGGAGATGACACACATTGGCGGACAGAGGCTGATCTCTGTGTATCCAAGAGGAGTCGAGCCAGTCCGAGTATATCTAACAGGTCAAGCTCTGAAATGAAGAAGCAATAAGCCAGTGAAATGGTACTATCACCGAAACATGATTGATCAATTGAATTCTATCAGAGACAGTGGACAGTGAGATTAACTCAGGCCTGATAGGTTCAATGAGTTAAAGCATGATGTTCATTTCAGCTTCATTTCACCAGTCTTTGCTTGTGAAATTGGTCAATCAATAGAGGTTGAAGATCATATATATATATATATATATCGGGGACCATCTTATGGGGAATATAATCTCAGTAGTTGGCTCCTGGCTGGGGCTGCCTGCCTCGGGTAATGGAGACAGAACAGGGACTCCATCAGCCCCATCAAAATGGCCTGATATCTTCTCCAAATGAAAAGTATTTTTGGATCTCTGATGATTTATCTTTTTTTCCTCCCTCTCACTTTGATCTATGACAAAACCCATACCCATCTGGGAGAAATATAGTGATTTCTCCTGAAAACATTTGTGCAATGGTCAGATAGATACACTTCAAAATATGAACCTTCTTTTTAGTTATATCGTCCTTGGAAAAAAATAAAGACAGTAATTCAAAAAACCCAAATGGGGGTAATGCAAAGATATCAGTGTAAATATGATTTTTAAACCCTTTTATTTATTTGTTTCTGTGCAGTGGAGGATGGGGGACAGACTGCTGTGTGTGGAAGCCAAAAAAGGGGGGTGCATGCACGAGGAGTCCTTCCAGGTATAATTAAAATGAAGCCTTTAGCATTCTTTGATCTCATTTAAAAGCACAACTCATAGAAACAAATCACCCTTTTGCTCCCAGTAATATTTCATTTGCTTTGGAATATTTTCACTATGGTGGTTAATTTAACATCCCTCCTAATTAGTGTGCATATCTCTCTGTAAGGTGGAGTAATTAGGTACTACTGTACAAGGTAATGGACTTGGACAGTGTGGATTAGAGAGAACAGACTTGTCCCATGGCAATGCACAAGGTATTCCTTCCTGCCTCTTCTTTGAGGTCATCTGGATTCAGTTAAGCACAAAGAAATCCCATCTCTTCATGCCAATGCCATGAGAGCTTCAGTTCTGTATTGACACTATGTGTACCTCGGAGTATACAATAGGCTCTGGATAACGGAGAGCAGCGCGGCACAGCTAGACCGAGAGAAAAGAGCCTTTTGTACTTTGCTCTCTTCCCCCTCCCCCCAATTCTTGAATTATAGCCATTCCCCAAGCACCACATTTTCACATGCCTCTGGGCCTTTGCGTATGCTGTTCCTTCAGTCGGAATGCACTTCCTCTCCTTGCCCCTTGCTTTGGCTAACTTCTTCCTACTCATTCTTAAGTCTCGGGCTTCAGTTTTTCCAGGTGGCTTTTTTGGATCACCCCCGCCCCCAGCCTGGATTAAGTGGAGCGATTTAGCATAGGGTTAGGAGCAGACTCTGGGGTCAGACGGTTTGGATCCCAGCTCTTCAGTCTCTTCGCTGTGTGACCATGGGCAAATTACTGAAGCTCCCTGTGCCTCAGTTTCCTCATCTGTAAAATGGGAGGGGCAATAACAGACCTGACATTATGGGATTGTTATGAGGATTAAGCAGATATGGCGCCTAGAATAGTGCCTGGCACAGAGTAAGTTCTGTATAAGGGTCAGCTACCATCATTTGGCTCCCGGGGTGCCTCCACTTCTCAGGTTCCTTGCACTTATCTTGCCGCGTTGGAATCGTTCACTTCTCTACGTCCTCCACTCAAGGGCAGGGGCTAGAACTTAAACCCCTCTCTGGTTCAGATGCCACTCACAGGGCCAGCCAGTCAGCAGGAGTTTGGTGCACGTTGCTCAGGAATGAATGAATCCATGAGGCTTGGAGTGGGCATCGGGGCCTCGTGTGTTCCCAGGTTCAGCTCACTTTGGATGTGCCCTGTGGCCCTGGACAAATCCCTCTGCTGTCCCAGAGTGTGGAATCGTCGGCCCCTTGGGGCCTTTTCCCTCACTGACAGCCTATGACTCATTGGATAACACGCGGCACAATCTGATTCACTCTGGTCGAACCTGAACGTATTTGGCAATCCTACAATTTTGCGTTTTCCTTCTCAGAGAAGAAAGATTGAGTGAGACTAATGGCTGAATAACGGTAGTTCCAATGGAATTTCCTGCACGCTACTTTGATTTTTCTCAGCCCAGTTTAAGCTGGGATTTATACAGTCACCCAGAACATCGATTTTGGTTCTGGGCTGACACGCGACATTTCCAGCCCTGCCGCCCTGGTGCCCAGCACACGGCCTGGCTCACAGTACGTGCTCTAGAAATGCTGCTGGCTGCGTCTTGTCTGCATCCGGAATCCTATCCCCTTCATCTCCACGCCTTGTCTCCTCTGCGAATCTGGGGTCTGGCTTGGATGGCCCCTCCTGCAGGGCCCCTTTCCTGGTGTTAGTCATCTCTAGGTCACCTGAGCATCCGAACACCCCCAGGCAGAGTAGGAGACTGAATGGCATTTTGTCGCTGTTGTTGGGCTCTGAGCAGTTGAACAACTTACTGTGTCTTCCTTTCCGTGTATGTGTCGCCGGGAAGCTTAGAGCTCAGCTGAGTTCTGGTAGTTTATTGTGCGCTCATTTAAAATGTTATGAACTGCCTCAAAGCTTTCCTAGAAGTAGGTAGAACATATGGCCTTAGTCGTTTCACTCTTGCCTCCTCCGGGATCACTGGTGTCCTGGAGGTCACTCCTGAAGTTTTCTCCTGAGTTCTCTGATGATGCCAGAGACTCTCCTGTTGCCGGGTTCCCCCGAGCCACTCAGGCCTGCAAACCCTCAAGCCTTCCTAGGTCATGCATTCAGTCAACAAACACCGACTAGCATCTTCTGTGCTTGAGGTGAGTCAGACGTGCTCTCTGCCCTCAGACAGCTCGTACTGTTCGCAGGGAAGGAAAGAAAGAACAGTCCTAGAAATGGTGCGTGTTTTTCGAGCACGTGCTTTATGGCCGGCACTATGCCAAACGTTTTATGGGTATTCTCCTTGCATTCTTTCATCAACCCCAGGTCTCGTGATTGTCCTGTTTTATAGATGACAAAACCGAGGATTCAGGAGGTTAAAGAACTTTCTCAAATATCATAGACTCGTAAGAGACAGAGCGGGGGATTTGACCCTGGGCCTGCCAGGGTCAGGGTGCCCAGGCTTCCCTGGCATGTGGCTCCATCCACCACAGGGCCTAGCTTTACTCTAAGACATGGTAAGAGGCATGCAGATATTTGCTGTGGCCTCAAACACATTACTTCTTACCTTTGCCGGGTCCCTCAGCTGGAAAATGGGGACTGACCTGACAGGATGGGTTGTGAGGAGTAAAATCCAGGCCAGAGTGGTGGCCGGTGCAGCTTGCTGAGGAGACCCAGAAGAAAGGGCTCTTCGTTCAGCCTTTGGACTTAGAGGCGGGCTTCAGAGAGGAGGTGGTTTCTAGGCTGAGCCTTGATGGGCGGGGGTGAAGGCGAGCCGGCAGAGGGATGAGGAATGAGGAGAAAGTAGCCTGCGGGGATGGCGTTGTGGGGTGACCGGGGGTGACTCTGACTGCAGGGGCGGATCATGGAGGCCCAGAAGCCTGGGGCTTCGTCTTGAGGAAGCCTTGGAAGGGTTTCCGTGGTGAAAGTGATGGTGACAGGAACTAACGTGGGTTGGACACTAACTTTGTGCCAGGCACCGTGCTAAGCACGTTACGGGGATGATCTCCTTAATCCTGACAAAAGCCCCAGGGATTGTCTGGCAGACCATCGTCCCAGTTTATAGATGAGGAAATGGAGGGCATTAGTTTTAGTGGCTGATCCGAAGGGAGAAGGGGAGTGGAGAGAACACTGCAGGTACGAGGCCTAGGCACACATCCCAGCTGAGTGACCTCACTTACTCCACCTCTAGGAGTCTGACATGCCAAGACCCGGCTGGGCCTCATCTTCACTGGGGGAGGCAGGCCTGGGAGCATGGTGGTGTCAGAGAGCCGCGCAGCAGACTGGCTGGCTATCACTACCGTGGAGCCCTGCAGGCCAGATCAGGAGCAGACCTCGGACCTGGGGTAAGGGTGGGGGGCATTGTAGTGCGTGCGTAAAGCAGTAATGGGATCTGGGACTTCTCACAAATTCAAAAAGGTTAAGGGTAAACGTATCCTAGTGAAGAAGAACAAGATTTCTTCCTCTCTGACTTCCTCCCAGAAGACCCCGGCAATGCCCCCACTACCCACCTGTCTGTTCCTAAACCAAGTATTGGCAAAGAGAATGGTATCCCCTGGGTAGGTTTGGGCAATTGTTTAGGATGGGATGGATATTGCAAGGGGGGGTGTGTGCCCTACAAAGACTGTACAGAACAACCAAAATGGGAAAATAAGTTAATGCTCAGGTAATACTATTTAATAGACAAAATCTAGGTGGGTTTTGGAGGAGAAAATGGTTAGAAATGACTGACTCAGCCTCCATGGTGGGTGATAGGGCCCCTGAGGCCCAGAGAGGGCTCACACAGCAAGGAAGGGCAGGGCTGGAGTTAGAGCCCAGGTCTGCTGGCTCTCAACCGTTTCCCACGGGGCCCTCCCACTGCCCTGCCATGCAGGGGAGCACCTGGGAGGACGGAAGAGGTTATCTAAGGGCTGTCTCTGGCTTTGGCTGGGTTCTGTAGAGAAAGGGGACCGGAGAAAGGCTGAAGTCTGACCCAGTGGCTCCAGGCTCCCTTCCTGGGACTCCAGGGCAGGCCTTTGGCTAGGGTTGCGTCCCAAAGGCCATGATACCAGAAGGGATTATGGAGATTCCTGTTTGTTTTTATTTTTTTCCCTCCCAGTGAGCATCTGCAGGCATAAAGTACATGATGATTTTTAAAGAAACAAACCAGAACCCTTCAAGAAAAATGCAAAACCCCTGAATCTGCTGTGCTCTGAAGAAAACGCAATGGGTTTATGATCTTTTAAGACACACAAGAGACAGCTTTCTCTTGACAGATGGGAATCGGAGGCTATTTTGCTTCCTCCCCCTTTGCGTGACCAGACCCGATTGTGTAAAGCTTTTAGCTTCAAAGCCGGGTTGTGAATAACATTGGTTTAACCTGAAATTTAAAGCCAGCATTTCTTTGCTCCCCGAGATGGGGCTTCCTGCCCCTTGCTCCCCTGAAGCTAGCTTCCAGAATGTTAATTCTATGAGCCATGGTTGACTAAGCCCAGCACTGGGTCTATTACATATTATTTGATTTGGAGTAGAAAAAAAGATTTAAAGATACCATGCCCCCTGTATACCTTTGTACTTTTGCCCATGTCTGTCCATATATTTAAGCATACCATTCACATTGCAAGTTCAGATTTTTCTCCCTGGAATAAAATGGGTCTGAGCATTTCTGTAGCTTGTCTCCAAGACCATATTCCCCAAAGAAGTCAGACGGCATCTTTGCAACACAGATGAGAAATGCTACGGAAACGTCCGTGGGAGACTTGGAGGGTCAGACCTGCCCTTGTGCCAGGGACGGTTTTCAGATATTATTTTTGTAGCTGTCTCCGAGCATATGATTGGTTTGTTTGGCTCACAGTTGCTGTGCTGCCACTATGAGCAGTACCGAGAGGCAGGTCATCTGTGTCCCTGGCCCAAGAATTAGGCCTCTTTTTGTCAGAGGGTTTATCCTGGTTGACACGTGTGCCTTTTCTGGTGTGATTATTTTTAAATTAACATTTGCCTCCTCCACTGAACAGAAGTCCATGAGGGCAGGGCTGGGCCAGCTCTTACCCATCACTGATGCCAGCATTAGCATGGCACCTGCTCACTGAGGTTGAGAGAAGAACTAATGGGGGCGTCTGGGTGGCTCAGTTGGTTAAGCATCTGCCTTCGGCTCAGGTCATGATCCCGGGGTCCTGGGATCGAGCCCGGCATCGGGCTCCTTGCACAGCGGGGAGCCTGCTTCTCTCTCTCCTCTCCACTTGTGCTCTCTCCCTATCTCTCTCTCTCTCAAATAAATAAACAAAATCTTTTTTAAAAAAGAGAGAGAGAGAAGAATGAATGATTGAATGAATGAGGTTAGTTGGAGGGATGCTGGCATTTGCAGACCAGCCTGTGGAACGAAGGTGGTCATCACAGATATTACTGACTTGATCATTTATTCCACAAATACTCCCTGTGAAGGAGGCAGAGATGAATGAACTGTGGCTTCCCCCTGAGGTAGCTAATAGTGCAGTGTCAGAGCAAAGGGCCCAGTGGCCTTGACTCCTAAGAAAAGGGAGAGAGTGGTCAGAGCCCAAGGAGTAGATGAAGCAGCTGGTGCAGAAAGGGAGGCATCCTGGAGGAGGAGGCACGCATGCTCACAGGCTGCGTCTGTCCTGCAACAGTGCGCATGTCCGCGGGGAATGGCTTACCTTCCACAGCAGCGCAGTGGATGACCTGTGGGTGACAGCCTGACGCCATGCATCACATTTAGAAGCCCCCAAGTGCAAATTTCACCTTGCCAGCCCTGAGTCTTGCCTAAGGATGAGGCTTGGGAGCAGGGCTTCAAAATCACAGCCAGTCTAAAGGAACGGGCAGTTCAGGTCCGGGACTGAGACATGTGCAGGGTGAGTGTTCCCCAGGCCCTCCCGTGGCACTGCACTGCTCCCGCAACAGGACTCAGATCCTCCCTGTCGCTTTCTGCAGGCTCGGGGCTGCCTGGCCATCCCCCGCCTGCCTCTCTACAGTGCCCTGGGGTCTCTGCCCGTCACCGTCCCGTGCCTTTCATCTCCTTCTCATGTCTAAGCCTTTGTAGGTGGCCTCCTCTGGCCGGCATGCCCTCTCCACCCCCACCCTCTTCGCCCTGCTGACCCCTTGCCCGCTACTCTCAGTTCAAGCATGATTTTCCTGTGGAAGACTTCCCTGACTCCTCCCGGTGCGGTCGCAGCTCTTCCTCATTCTCTATAGTCCTGTGCATATGTTTCTAGACACCTTTTCTACTTGGCAGTAATTACAGTTTGTAGCCATATGTCTGTGTGAGTGTCGACTAAAGGGAGCTGCCCTTTCTAGTTTGGAAAGAGGGTCGTGTCTTAGTCATCACTGTATCCTCTGTGTTTACTTTCTAAACATCGCCTGGACAGAGTAAACACTTTATCCATATTTGTTCAACGAGTGATTATATGAGTAGAAGTGTCCCAGCCTCCTCAGGAAATGACCGACGTCAGGCATCTGTGCAAAGTGACTAGGTAGACCTACCTCACCTTCCTTCCTGACAGAGAAAGTGAGTGGGGGTGCTGGAGGGGCAGGGACAGCGGGAGGGATCATAGGTCACGGCCCACGCCTGGAGAGGTGGCTTTTTCCAGCTGGCTGCCCTCTGCTAGGAGTGTCTGGGTCACCAAGACAGCCTGGACCCTTTCCCGGACTTGGCCCATGGGTGCTGTGGTTGACTTTCAGAAAGCCAGAGCAGGATGCGGCAAGTCTTCTTCCTAGAAGATGACTCAGGTCCCCGCAGGGCTGCCTGTGCCTGGAGTACGTGAACCCGTCCCCAGGGAGCCAGGCTTCCAAGGACCCCCGGGGTTACACTTGAAGTTGGCCGTGTGCCTTTACTCTGTGAGCAGATAGTGACCTTGCCCACAGGAGCCCTCAGCGGAGCCACCCCCCACTTCCTCAGTGTAGGTGAAGCTCTGCCCTTCCAGAACTTTGAGCTGTGCAAAGAGCCCAGCCTGTGAATCCCATGGGGGAGGGATGGAGCCTGAGGACATCTGTGGGAGGACGGCCTTTCCAGCGTCTGATGGAGCAGCCTGAGTGGGAGGAAAGAGGTGGGCCCTGCCCAGCTGGGGGCAGAATGAGACCTTAGTGGGAGTCAGTCCCGACGACTGGCTGGCAGGAGGGAGCCTGCAGCAGGAGTTTGGGGCCTGGCTGGCGGGGTGGGGCTGGGGAGTATAACTGAAGGGTGGAAGAGTGGATGTGGTCTCTCTGACAGGGAGAAATTTGACGGGAGCGCTGGGGACCGAGAGCAAGGTCATACTTCAGCAGGGGTGACTGGGGCCGGCATGACAGGGCAGAGCAATAGCCGAGGAGGAGCGAGATGAGTGTCCTCGTGTGTGTGTATGTGTGTGTGTGTGCACCTTTGATAGTGGGTTCGTTTGGCAGATGCCAACTAATGAGAGAGCACGGACAGGGCTGTGAGCTCCCACATTCTGCTAGTCTCAGTGCCCTTGTAGGAATGGTCCCCGTGGGGATAGGCCATGATGGAGAAAGGGACTCTGAGGATGATGTCCCATGGGCAGGAACAGGGACCAGTCTCGTGGAAGATTCGTGTCACAGGTAGCCAGAGGAGGGGCCCAAAGTCTGGGCTGGGGGACATCAGCCAGAGAGGGCGGCTTCCATTGTGGCCCGCATGTTGGGGTATCTGGTCATTCAGACTGTAGCCTAGCCTATGGTATCCTCTTGGGTCAAAATGGAGGTGTGATCTGTTTTCTCAGGGGACTTTATGAGCTGCCTCTGAAGGCCCTTCCTATAGAAATCCTGGGGTGCTCTGAGCTGTCAGCCTCTGTGGAGGACTCTGGAAGACCAGTATTCATGGAAACGCCCACAGCTGGTGTCTCTGCCCAACAGTCAGACCCTGCATTGCATCTGCCTCCAGATAGGACAGTTGGGGACATACCCACTTTTGGTAGCATCTCAGTGACACAGCACCCCACTGCTTCAGGCTCTTTGGTTTGGCCTCCTTCCTCACACGACATGATGGATGAGGTCTAGGGCAGCATGTGCTGGCAGGGTGGGACATGGGGGAGAATCGGGCAAGGCCTGTGTGAGGGCACCTGCCGTCGAGAGGTCTGATGTGTGCTGGTCTCCCCTGAGGCTCCCCAATGGCGAAGGCAGAGGCCTGGGTTCCAGCAATGTCTGTGGTCAGCCCTGCATGAGCAGCTGGGTCCCAGAGGGCCCCGGGAGATGAAGGCCCTTGAGGCCATTTCCTTGCTGGAAACTTTTGTCCTCCTTGCTGTCCTTCATTTTGAACGGTTTGAGTTCAAGGCTCACCAAAAATATTTCATCCCATTTTTTTAAAAGATATTATTTATTTATTTGAGGGGGGGAGAGAGAGAGCGAGCACATAGGAGCAGGGGGAGGGAGAAGCAGACTCCCCACTGAACAGGGAACCCAACACAGGGCTCAATCCCGGTACCTGGGATCATGACCTGAGCCAAAGGCAGACGCTTAACTGACTGAGCCACCCAGGCACCCCCCCATTTTCTTTTTTATTGGTAACTCATAATATTTTCTTTGAAACGTAAGCGTCATCCCCAGAGCCTGTTACAGCGTGAAGAGCTAACAATACAAAACACATAGAGAATTTCATGTGTACTTTGTTGGTCATTCATGTTTTTGAGGAGGCAGTAGTACATGGAAAGTTCTGCATCAAGACAAAACACAACAAAAAGCATGCTGTGAGGAGTGTCCCTCCCTTCACCTCTACCCACTCAGTTCCGGCCTCCGGGAAAGGAAGGATGAGCGCTCTCAATGTCTCTCGTGGTGCCTTCCAGAGCTCTTTTGGCGATATATACACAAAATGCACAAAAAGTCCTATTTTCTTCCTTTTCCTTACACAGAAGGTTATACGTTATCCATGCTGTGCCGTACCTGGTTTATTTTTCATATGACAGCGTACCCCGAAGATCTTTCCATATCGGCGCACAGCGGCAGTCCTCGCTCCTTCGCACAGCCGCCCGGTGCTCCACCGTGCGAGCACACCATCACTTATTAAGCCAGCCCCCCCAAATAAATTCTTGCGTTGTTTCCAGTCTTTTGCTACTAGAACTTTGTACCTAGATCACATCCCGTATGTGTGAGGCCAGTGGTAAAGCACATAGTTTTAGAGGGGCAGCTGCTCTATTTATCAAAGGGGATGTGCGTTTGTGATTTGGATAGATTTCGTCAAATTGTCTGTCATGGCTGTGTGACCTGTGGGCTCCCACCAGGATTGTGTGCAGGCTGTTTCCCTACAGCTGTCCTGCCACAGCGCTTTACTGACTGGTCATGTGGTGTGGGGGCAAATGTCCTGGGTGAGGGCATCAGCTCTGGGACGAAACCGTACCTGCAAGGGCTGGGGAGCTTCAGTGCAGAAGAGGCAGTGGCCCCTGGTGATTGAGACTCCCGCTCAAGGGGCGCCGGGGCGGCTCAGTCGGTTAAGCATCCAGCTCTTGATTTCGGCTCAGGTCATGATCTCAGGGTTGTGGGATTGGGCGGTGAGTAGGGTTCCACACTGAGCAGGAGGTCTGCTGCTCCTTCTTCCTTTGCTGCCCCCCCCATACGCCCTCTTGCTCTCTCTCTCAAATAAATAAAAAAATCTTTAAAAAAAGACTCCCAGTCAACCTGAGCTCCAATCCTCAGGCAAATTACCTGATCTCTCAGGCCTCAATTTTCTCATCTGCAAAATGGGGGAAACATTATCAACCTCAGGGTCATTGTGAGTTTCAGAAGAGATGATGCCTGTAAAAAAGGGTTTGGCCATGGTGCCTGGCAAGTGGCTCTGGGAGGCTGGCTGCGCTGAGTGGCTGAGGAGCCCCTTGTCTGAGTCCCCTTGTGCTTCCTCTCCGTCAGGGGAGGAGCTGGGCTTGGGCGTTTCTCAGGCCCTCTTCGCAATCTCACTGTCCGACCTGCCTTCCTTCAGCAACTCGTGTAACCTGCACCCCCCCTTCGTCTCTCCTGCTCATCACAGGTATTCAGGATTCTCCAGTGCCCAACGGTCACTCACTGCCGGGCAGAGATTTCCTCCGGAAGCAGATGCGGGGAGACCTGTTCACGCAGCAGCAGCTGGAGGTGCTGGACCGCGTGTTTGAGAGGCAGCACTACTCGGACATCTTCACCACCACCGAGCCCATCAAGCCCGAGCAGGTACGACGCCCCACTCACTGCCTGCCAGCCCCCTAGCTGGACTCAGGCTTGGCTTGCCCCCCACAAGGCGTTTGGCGGGGTGTGGGCGAGGATGCCAGGTTCTATCCCGAGGCCGGCTTCTCGTTGTTCTCGGCCAAACCTGGGTAGTTGCAGCCTCCCACAGGGTCAGGAGGACTTGTCTGGGGTTCTGGCAGCTTCTTGCCTTGGTGCCTCTGTCTCCCGGGCCAGCCTGGTGGGGTGGGGGCGGGGGCGGTGGCATGACTGGTTGGGCTGCTCTGCCATTGCTGCATGGTGTCCTTTCCTCAGGCTCTTTGCACGGGGAGGGGTGGTGTCATGATTTCAGGGCCACTCGAGTTGGTCTTGGGTCATTAGCCTGTCAGTCAGGGTGAAGATGGAAATACGGCCATATGCCACGTTATGAAGGTGCTAGTGTGTGCCCCACTGTCAGCCCACCTGTCAGGTCCCTCTGGCATGCTTTTAGAGTCTGGAAATGAAGAAGGGTGTCACTGGACAAACTCCCAGCTGGGTCATTTGCAAGAAGGGAGGAAAGTAGGAGGATGACCCCTGCTAACCCTGCACAGAGATGCAGTCACTGCCTTGGCTACGGGGCCAGAAAGGCTCTGCCCCGTGAGAGGCTTCTGGGGCCCGGATAAGGTCCCTCAAGTACCAGATCCAGCTCAGGACGCTTTTTCCTGATGCCCAGTCTGGGCTGGTTACCTGGCAGGCACAGGCAGCTCAGATACAGTTCCTG
The DNA here is from genome assembly GCF_024610735.1 of Ursus americanus. Lineage (NCBI taxonomy): Eukaryota > Metazoa > Chordata > Mammalia > Carnivora > Ursidae > Ursus > Ursus americanus. The sequence continues at coordinate 33,938,305 of NC_142144.1, forward strand.
CCTGCAGAGAGCACCCAGCTGTGGGCACGTCCGAGAAACCTGGCTAGCTGCTACGGGCGGGGGAGACTGGCCCCGCCGAGCTTCCTCTACGTGCTCATTAGATGGCACTTGTGAATTTTTCCCACAGAACCATTCCAAACCATGTAGGCTGCCTGCACGAGCTCCCGTGGTGAGGAAAGATGCCAGACGGGATGTTGAGTAGTGAGGAGGGAGCAAAGCCTCAAGGGCCACCATCCTATGACAGTCTGGCTCTCTGAACAGCTCCCGTGAGGGCTTTCACAGACCATCTAGCCACTTTGTTTTCAGATGGGGAAACTGAGGCCCAGAGAAGCAGAGAGACTTGCCTGACACCACACAGCCAGTCATGTATTCACTGAACAAACATTGAGGAGTGTCACCTATGTGCAAAGCGTGGAGCCAGGCACTAGGTACTTTAGTGAACAAGACAGGCTTGCATCTGTCCTCAGGGAGCCTGCAGGTGTGTGGAAGAACCACTGTCAGTAAGAATAACCCAAAGCGTCACAGATTACAGATGTCTTGGGTGCTGAGGTGGGGACGTCTGAGGTTCTCTGAAAGACTAAAGCAGAGGCTGAGCCAGCCTGGAGGCCACAATGGCCCCCTGGGGGAAATGTGTTCGTGCTGAGCCCCAAGGTGTAGGGCAGAGCCAGGAGAAGGGACATCGGGAAGGGGTGTGCCTAACAGAAGGAATAGCAGATGTGTGGCCTGGAGGTAAGAGGGGGCATAGCAGGAGTGAGGAATGGAAGAGAGCCAAGAGAGCCAGTGTGGCTGGGCTTCAGGGCACAAGGGTGTGGGGAGAAGTGACGCTGGGGAGATGGGCCAGGTCTTGTAGACCATGGTTAAGACTTTGGTCTCTCTCCTACAAGTGAAGTGTCCTCTGGGAACGAGGGGGTCCTACGTGTTGGACAGAGCTGGTCGCACCGGCTCTGGATCTTGAACTTTCAGGAGAACAGTCTGTTTGCATCACAGCCTCTCCCACTGCTCAGAGCCCTTCTGAGAGATGGCCAGAGTCACATTCCATCTGACGCAGCAGGAGAAAGAAAAGGAGACTTCTTGGATGAGGCCTACCTTTCCCTCCAGAGCCGGGAGAACATTTATTTTCCAACCATTGATGAGGTCACGTGATTTTAGAGCTAGCAGAGATTGCAGAGACAAGCTTTCAGCCCCCTCATCTTTTAGAGGCCCCGAGAGGGGACAGGGTGTGTCCAAGGTCACACAGTGAGTGAATGGTGAAGAGTGAGGTTCAGGCCTCTACACTCAGCCTGGCCTCTACTGCATGAAGCCTTGGGTGCCTGTATGAAGCTCCTGTACATTTAATGTAGACATTCAGTGTAAGAGACTGGGTTTCCCTGTGTTGCATGTGATTCTCATGGAAGCTCAGGTCTGCGTCATATTTCACTTAACTTAGAATGCCCGGGAAATCTGGGCAGAGACTGTAGGGCTTCATAATTGGGAGTCCAGAAGCCATCCATGTATTTACTCACTTGCTCAGACATTTATATGCTCATTTATCCAACATATTTCTTGCATGCTGGCTATGAGGCTGGCACAGTGCCAGGCACCCAGGGGGTGCAGGGATGAGTCAGGCATCAGCTCTGTCTGCCCACAGTCTCCCAGGGGCAATATGACATGGGTTCAGAACCTGCAAGGTGAGGGAGAAGGTTCTGTGGGCCCTGATGAGTGAGGAGGTTGCCTCAGTTGGGAGCAGAGGAGCGAGATGTTACAGAGGAGGCAATGTTGGGGGACAGGTCTGATAGGCTCATGTAGAGATGGGGCCCAGCAGGGAGGAGCCCTGCATTACACACCCCGCCAGGGCCCTGTTCCTAGCAGTCTGGTTGTGCAGTGTCCTTCAGAACGGCGCGGACATGACCGCGGGCCTGTGTCTGTGTGGGCTCCAAGGCGGGGTGTGCAGGCGAATGTGTGGCGGGGTAATGACTGACTCAGAGCTTTCTGGTTAATCTGCTTCACCTCCCCGTAATGTGCCGTAATGAGGAGAGATGGAAGGTGAGGCCGCGGGGCTGCCAGGCACACACACAGGCACTGGACTATGAATGACATACCCTCGCTCCCGGTTCCCAGTCACTGGACAAATGACAGCCAAAGCAAGGGGCCACAGCCCAGGAAGGGGTGCGTGTCAAGGGTACGAGCTCCTTGAGCCCCCTCATGCCCACTCTCTGCCTGGCCTTGTGAGCCCCAGTGCAGCATGGCCTGGTGGTGGCACCCAGAAGGGGGCCTGGATCTCTGGCAGCCAAGGGGCACATCTCCGCTCTATGTGAGCAGATCCGGGTCTCCACGATCTAGTGGCCTTGGTGGGGTCCCGCTGTTGGTTTCACTGAGCGGCCTGTGGAGAAGGAAGAACTTTTCCTGGCCTTGGGGTTGAGGGAGTTTGACTTGAGTCCACCCGAGTCCCGGCTCTGCCCTGTCGGGCGGGATGCTTTTTCTCTGGACCTCAGTTTCCATACCTGTGGCAGCAGCACCTGTGAATTTGCACACCAACAGCTGCACAACTGTGGTCTTCCTCACTCACGCATGCGTGGTATGGTTTGCAAGGGACTTTTATGTCCATTCTCTCCTCCTTCGGCTCTCGATTTAAGTGCCCACTAAACAGTGTGGGTAAGATTATTGGGCTCCGTTTTACAGATTGGTACATTTTCCCCCCCAGATTGTTTACCCCACGTTCAGCCTGGGGAGTTTCCAGGACTTGTGGAGGCCGCAGAGCTGGGATTTGATTTTGGGGTCTTCTGTCCTCATCTTGTGCTGAATGGTTGCATGGGCCTCCTTGTCCCCGAAAGATTCTAGGAGCGTTTTCTAACTGGCTGGTTCTCAGAACTGGCCTTTTGCGGCCAGAGTCTGTCTGTTATTCCAGAATCCTCAGAGTTTCGCCATGGGCTTGGGTGGTCCAATCCCCCTGAATTACCCAGCGCACCCACTTGTGGGAAGAACATTCGTCTTCGAGGCCAGCTGGGCGTCCTGCCAGTCACGCCCACCCCCACCTTGACGCTCCTCCCACCAAGATCGGCCCTGGTGGGTAGGCCAGGCTTCTGGCTTTTGTGTGGAAACTTAGTAAACCCTGGGCCCTGGGTGTCATGCATTCCCACTTCTGGAGCAATGAAACGCTTCCTTTTCAAAGCGGTTATTGAGAAAGCAGTTCTGTTTTCCCTACATGTGGAGGGAGTAAACATCACCCGGAAGGAGAGCAGGAAACAAAAAGAAAAGAAAAAAAGCTGGTGGCGTGCGTGTTCGTTTCAGTGAAACTGGCGGTGACGCTGTGGCCGCGGGAGCCGCTCCGTCCTCCGGCCTCGGCAGGAAGGCTGAGGCGAGCACAGCCTGCTGTATTTACTCTCGGCAGACTATTAACCAACACCAGGCTATTAATCTGGCTTTTGAGCCTTCACTAAAGCCCATAAAAGCTCACAGTTGTCAAATGGAGTTCATTTTAATTTCCTTTCAATCACAGTAAATTATTCAGGTGATAAATCAGCTGGAGCAGCCTCCTGGCTGTAATAGAAACCCTAATTCCTGGCTAATTATCCAGCCCATTGCTGCCAACAGATCAATACGGGCGCAAAATGGAACCGGCCCAGGGCCCTCCCTCCCATCGGGCCAGAGACAGAAAGACAGCTGGGGAAGGGGACGTGCTGCTGACCTCCCGGGAAGTTCAAAGGTCATGGGGGGTTAAACCGGGAGAAGGCTTGTCCCTTGTCTAAAGGAGAAAGCCACCAGAAATGCCTCCTGCTTGCTTGTGCTGCTGTGCCCTCCGCATGGTGGGACTTCTCCAGGCTGGTGGGCCTGGGCCGGGCACGGCCTCTTCCTGTGCGTGTCCTACTCCTGGAAAGGGGTTTGTGTTTTTGAGCGTCATTGAGCTTGGTCAACGGGGATGGTCTGCAGTCCTACCTGAGTCAGAAACAGGGCTGGGATGGTGGGGAGAAAGATGAGGTGCAGGGCATGTTGCTGGCTTCAGGGAGCTCACTTTCCTCTGTAGTGAGTCCGGGCCCACCAGAAGGAGGTGGGAGTGAGGAGACAAGTATGCTGGGCTGAGGAAGGGGGAAGGCTTCCTGGAGGAGGTGCCATTCGTGCTGTATCTTGAAGGATGGGCAGAATCCAGATCTGTGGAGATGGTGGAGCTGGCTGGAGGGGGCATTCTAGGGGAGGAACTGTGTGGGCAAAGGTATGGCAGGGGACTGTGAGCCGATCTGGGCGGTTGGGATGTACGAGGAATGAAAGGCAGTCAGGGATAATGGGGCTGGAGAAGTAGGAGGTGAGCCAGACCCCAGAGGAATGTGGAGGTGAGGAAGTCTGGCTTTGCTTTTGGGGGTAGTGTATCCCGAAGAGCCCTGCGTCTGTGGCCTGGACCACTGTGCTCACCTGGAAGCTACCGTCACGGGGCCTCCTGCCTTTTGCCCTGCCCATGTTGCTCCTGTTAGATTTCTCTTCTGGAAGCCCATCCTCACTTAGGAGCCCCTCATGGTTTCTCGCACTGGAGACCCCAGCCCCAGCCCTTCATTCCCATCATGACCCTTCACCACCACCCCACGTCCCTCTGCTGGCCCCCAGGATGCTCTGGCTGTGGCCAGGCCTGACCTCTCACTGCCCCTTGTGGGCTGGGCTCCTCCTCCGTGTGAGGGGGCCGCGGACCGCGGGCTGGTGTGTGTGTGCACGCGCGTGTGTGTGCCTGAGCGCGTGAATAGCGGGGATGGCCGCGAGCACGCAGGGCGGCAGGTACTGCAATTACTATGACTTTCTTAATGTTGTTCTCACTCCAAGGGCCTGCTCACCGTTTCCCTTTGGTCTGTTTCTAAATCTCCCCTGGCCAGGCCACCAGGAGTCCTGCTGGCCCTGGGAGGCCTTCAGTGACCCACTTCAGTCCGCGTGGACTTGCTTCGTGTGTAAGTTCGTGAAAGCATCAGGTTCTGATCATTACCGTAGTGATTGCTGCAGCGACGGTGTATTCATCGTTCCCCCCGTGCTGGCTCTGTTCCGAGAGCACCTTCCTTGCCCCATCTCATTACAAAGTCAGAGCGGCGCTACTTCCCCGTTGTGCAGGTGGGATGGCTGAGGCTTAGGGAGGTTAGCGGTGGATCGGCCAAGATTGCAAGCCAGATCCCTGGCTCCAGGGTCCGAGCTGCCAGCCACCAGGGCTGTCCCAGGTGCAGCCCAGCCTGGCTGCCCACTGATTCGTACAGGTGACCAGTTTCCTGGGAACACACCTGGGGGTTCAGTGTACTCATCCTGGGGGGCAAGCACGAGTTAGAAAGCGGTGGGGCTGCCACAGAACCCAGTGTGGCTTTTGGAAGGAGGAGCAGAAGTCTGAGGGCGGTGACTCTGCTGTTCCAGTGTTCTAGACCTGCTTCTGCTCGGCTCTCCCCGGTCCTCCCCTCCCAAGGCTGTGCTCAGGGCCAGCTCCTCCTTTGCAGATGAAGTAGAGAGTGTTTAGAAGAGACCCTTGGAAATTCTTTCCCAGGAGAGGGATGACTGGAGAAGTTAGGGCTATTTGGTCGAAGAAGGGAAGACTTGGGGATGTGAGCAGGGAAGGAGGTAGGATAAGAGAACTTTCTAATAGCCGAAGCTTTCTAACCAGCGGTGTGGGACTCCTTGTGAAGTAGCGAGCTTCCTGTCACCAGAGGCATGTAAGTAGAATCTATCCTTATTCATATGTGCTGTATTAGAAGTTTAAGGATCCACTGAGGACTTGACTAGCTAAATGTCAAGGCTCTTCCAACGTGAAAGAATAATTCTAAGGGTAAGAAGAGCAAGAGGGCTCTGGTGGGAGGAGGGAAAGGAAGAGGGGAGGCAACAAAAGGAGACCTTTAACGCTGCAGGGTGGAAGGGACACTCAAGGGAAATGCCCCCCAGGGACTTTCACCAGGGCTGGCCAGCCTGGGTCACAGGGGCCGTGGCCCTGAGCACAAGAGGCTGGAGCTGCCACATCTCGGGAGGCTGGCGATGACCCCAGCTCCCCTCATGCACAGAGCAGGGTGGGGGCTCTTGGTGAAGAAGCCAGGGCCAGAAGTCTGGGTGGTGAGGCCGCTGCCAGCCTCGCTGCCCACGCACGGTCCTGGGCCTCCTCTGCCTCAGGGAAGGAGGGTGAAGAGGAGGATGAAACAGACCCGCGTCCTGCCCACACGTGCCAGAGCTTGCGGGGGGGCTGGCGCGTGACGTGTAACTTAATAAAGGAATCGCTAATTGAAAACCCCCACAGCCGCTTACGTGGGACTGTCGCTCACCATGGCTCTGGGAAGTAGAGGATGTCTGCAGTCCGATCTTCATGGGGCAGATAAGGAAACCGAGGCAGAGCGAGACTACGTAACGCGTCCTGATGAAGTAACTCAGCCATATTCTCCGCTCCCTGCTGTTTACGGGTGAAGACAGTCGTCTGGAGTCCGTGCCCTTTCCTCTGCGTGGCAGACACTTCCTGATTGATTGGGTGGTTTCACTCAGCAGGGTGTTTATTGGGCACCTTCCCTGTGCCAGGGACTGTGCTAAGTGCTGGGACACAGCAGCAACAAGGACAAACGTGCTCCCCAGAATGTACCCTACAGCAAAGGAGACAGATGTGGACAAAATGATTACATCGGTAAAAATAGGGTGTCATTACGAAGCATCACAGAGTGTGATGGGTGCTTGGAAGAGAAAGACCAAAGGGTGAAGAGTGGGACCTCATCTAGATGGGGGGGTCAGGGAATGTCTCTCTGAGGAGGCATCTTTGAGCTCAAGAAGGGGAAGTGTGGTGGGAATAGTGTTCTGTGCAGAGAGAACAGCCTATGCAAAGGCTTGAGGCTGGAAAGAGTGTGGTCCAGTAACCAAAAATGCCCCGTGGGGCTGGTAAGCATGGACGGCAGAAAGTGGCGTGTGGTGCAGGGGTGGGGTGGTGGGCGCCAGATAGGGACTAGGGCCAGGCCTTGAATTTTGTCTTGAGAGCAAGGAGAAGCCTCTGCAAGATTGCAATCCAGAGACTGTCAGGACCCAGTCCAATACAGGTTTGATTATTCTGCGGCAATGGGGAGTCTTGAAGGGTCGGGGGACCTGGAGGCTGTTGCCAAGGTCCAGACCCTGTCGCTGTACCCCTGGAGGTCACTGTATCCCTGGAGACAGTTGTCAGCCCTGTGTGGGGTGGGCCTGCTCTCCCGTCTGGACTCTAGACCAGAAATTGTGGCCTGTGATGCACGGCTTCTCTCCCCTCCTTTCTGCTTCTCTGTGTCCCCCCGCCTACTCTTAAGGCCCCCAGCTCTGCAGCCAGGCCCCCAGGTTACTAGAGTTGAGCTCAGATTTGATTCTGAGCTTTCTGATGGTCCAAAGTGGGAAGCCGTCCGTTGTGAGCTTCTCATCGTCCACCAGGGGGAAAACAGGACAATTCCCCAAAGGAGGCCACGCTTTTTCTGACAGAGTGGAAAGGAAATTGTCACAGGGGTTGCAGTGGGGGGCCCTGTGGAGGCCCTGGGCTCAGTCCTCCGCAACACGTGCAGAAGAGCCACAGCCAGTTTCACAAGGCTCCGTCCTCCGGGGCGGTGTGATGCCCACGTGCTTGGCAGTGCATTTCTGCAGGGGCTCGCCTGCCCTCACCACAGGGCTTGAGAAGGCAGCCTTGCTGATAGCCCAAGTTAAACCGAGAAAAATCGCAGACGGTCTAGGGCAGCATTCCTAGATTTTCCAGTCTGATGCTCGGAAGTTGTGCTACTATCTTGGGGCTTGGTGACTTCCTGCCGCCCACGGGTACCTCAGGGAAAATGCCCTACCAGAGGGTTTGGTTCTATAAGAATGTACCTCAGAGGGACACTTGGATGGCTCAGTTGGTTAAGCGTCTGCCTTCAGCTCAGGTCATGATCCCGGAGTCCTGGCACTGAGTCCCACATCGGGCTCCCTGCTCTGCAAGGAGCTTGCGTCTCCCTCTCCCTCTACTGCTCCCCCTGCTTGTGCTCTCTCGCTCTCTCTGTCAAATAAATAAATAAAATATTAAAAAAAAAAAAAAAAGGAACGTACCTCAACATCAACTCAACTCTTGATGAGGAGGAGAAGTTAGTAGTTTTGCATTTGACTTCTCTGATGGGGGCTTGGTGTGCAGGAACTTAGGGACGTTGAAGGAAGGAAGAGGCATATGTTTTAGAGATTAAAGACGCAACGGCTTACCCGCACAGTTGCAGATGGACGGGATGGAACTGAGAGGGCATGGCTGGGCCTTCTCATGGGAAGCAGGCACTCTCTGACCTAGTTGTACCTGGAAGCCTGATGCCAGAGGAAGACTTTTTTTTTTTCAAGATTTATTATTAGAGAGAGAGAGAGAGCATGAGTGGGAGAGGCAGAGGGAGAAGGAGAGAGAATCTGAAGCGTACTTAGAGCTGAGCGCGGAGCCCGACGTGGGGCTCGATCTCACGACCCTGACTTCACGACCTGAGCCAAAACCTAGAGTCAGAAGCTTAAGCGACTGTGCCATGCAGGCGCCCCCGGAGGAAGACTTCTGACCCTAAGGCGTGGTGGAGGTAACCCGATGAATGTCCTGGGCTTTGACCAGTCTAATGAGTGACTCTTCCCATGGAAGGAGCCATAAGAGTGGAGAGGGTGGTGGCAGCAAGGAGAAGAACAGGAATTCTCTTCCCAGTTCTTCCCAGCATGTGGAGAGGGGGTAGAAACCCCTTCCCGAACACTGAGATGCAAGCAAGATTTAACTTGGTTGTCATCTTGCCTTCGGAATGAGGTAATAGCAAGGACTGTGCTGGAATTCTTGCTCCCTAGATCTCCAGAGGAGTTGGGTGCCTCTAGACCAGCCATATTTCCCTTATCCTTCTGTTGTCATCATCTCAAAGTGACCCAAAGGTGAAACTACAGGGATGCTGGGGCCTCAACCTTTCTGACTTACTGTACTCCTTAGAGTCTTGCCTAGGATGCCCATTTCTTCCTGAACAGCTTTTAAAATATTTTCTGAACAATGGAATTTTCTGAGTGTTCTTTCTCTTCCTGCGAGTCAAGCAGCAGAGTGGCTTCCCAAGAAAAACCATTGTCCCTGTTTTGCAAGATCAAGGAATGTTTGAGGGAACACTGAGCAAGGTTGCCATAGTGTGAAAGCATGGGACGGGCCCCTGGGCTTGCGTGACGCCTCTTGGGCTACTCACTTCTCTCTGGGTCCTGGTTTCTGCACTTGAGGTGGGGGATTAGACTGGGTCATCCTTGAGATCCATTCCAGCTCTAACACTCTGTGTTGAGGAAAAAAACACATTGGAAATCCATCTTTTATTTTTCTTTTTTAAAGATTTTATTTATTTATTTGACAGAGATAGAGACAGCCAGTGAGAGAGGGAACACAAGCAGGGGGAGTGGGAGAGGAAGAAGCAGGCTCATAGCGGAGGAGCCTGATGTGGGGCTCGATCCCATAACGTCGGGATCACGCCCTGAGCCGAAGGCAGATGCTTAACTGCTGTGCCACCCAGGCGCCCCACCATCTCTTATTTTTATTTTGACTTGTTTAGTTTTTCTTCTTGTCCGTTCCACTCTTTTAGATGACAAGCAAACTCTGTGTATGTGGAGTTTAAAGATTACAAGCAAATTGTCAAAGAGCTGCCTGCACCTTGCTCGGATGTTCTTTCATTCATGTATTCATTCATTCATCCAGGAAATCTTTACAGATATGCCATGTCAGTGACACTGACCACCTGTGCTGTGCCGGTGGCATAAAGTAACAGCAAGAGATGCAGCAAAGGTACTGTGTGGAAATTGACTTTGGGGTAGAGATATTGCCCCCTACCCAAGGCTAGGCAATATTGGCAATAAAAAAAAAGACAAACAACAGACTATTCCACTCCTAGAGCTTGTTTGTGTTGACAGTGCACTTAAAGTTTGGCTTAAGGAATTTGACTATTTACAAAGCTCTTAAGAAAATCGAACTTTACTGTTTTGTAAATTACAAAAAAAAAAACAAAACAAAAAACAAAAAACCAAAACAAAACCCACATAGATTTCTGGTTCTGATAACAAGGTCTCAGTTATTACAGGCACCCCTTTCTCCTCCAACAATAGAAATACTGGATCAAATATAGCAACAAAATATTTTTGATATATATCAGGTTGAATTAGAGATAGGGAAATCCTTGGGAGCTGGAAATTAGGAAGGAGCTCAGAGCCAGAACTTTAAGTGTGTGAGCAAATGTCCCAGGGGCCCAGGGTACTTACCAGTTCTGGAGATAGTTTCTAGTGAACAGGGGCTGGGAGCGTTGATGCTGGTGCTGAGATCGAAGATATGGCCTTAAACCTGTGTGATGTGGGAGTTGGAACTGAAACTTCTGCAAAAAACTTGAAACCTGGAAGGGTGGCACTTTCCCATAATGAGCAATAGGCACATTTTGCCTCCAGGCTGACGAAAGCCCTAGAAATTTTGATTCTGCATGGGACTCGGAGCAGAAGTTTCCCATGGGAGATTAAAATCTCAAGCCTATGCCACATACAAGTATGTGGCATATATATAAAGTATCTCACTTTATATTATTCCCAAGAAACTCAAGAAGAGAAATTAATATAAAAACTGGGCTTCTATCAGTGAAATCCTCGAGATGCCTAACAGAAGCATATGAAAAACCCTCTCCCAGATCCTTCCACAATCTAGTCTGTATAATGTGTCTGCAGAAGAAACAATAACCACTGAAGATGACCTCACAATTTAAAAAGTTGCAAACCACACAAGGAAATGAGGAGGAAATGGAGATGTAACCAGAATTAGTACTGCAAGATCCTAAAATAACAGACAATCTGAAGGAAACTATAAAATGTCTACAGAGACGAAGAAGGGACTGGAAACACTACAAAAGGATAAGGCACCATGAAAAAGGAATACTCAGATTAGAAAAAGAACCAAAGACATTTTCTGGAAATAAAAATTTTATTAGTCATCAAAATTTAAACTTGAATTCATGGATTAAATACCAGATAAGACCCAGATGAGTACAAAATTAGAGATTTGGGGGACAGAGCTGAGGAAAGTGCTGGGAATGCAGTATAGAAGTCTAAGGAGTTGGGAAGTAGGGAAGAGAGGGTTACATGGAACGCCTAGGTGGGGCTCAGTTGGTTAAGCATCTAACTCTTGATTTTGGCTCAGGTCATGATCTCAGGATTGTGAGATCGAGCCCCATATCAGATTCCATGCTGAGTGCAGAGTCCGCTTGAGATTCTCTTTCCCCCTCTCCCTGTGCCCCTCCTCCCCATGCTCTCTGTGTCAAATGAATAAGTCTTGAAAAAAAAAAAAAGAAAGAAAGAAAGAGAGGGTAACAGATAAAGCAGAGTTTCATGAGAAGGTCCAACATGTATCTAAGAGTTGCTCTGGAAAAATAAATAGGAAAAAATAGAGGTGAAGCAATATTTGAAGAAATTATGGCCAAAGAGTATATGGAATAGAACTTTCACAAGACATGTGTCAGTAGATTGAAGAAACATACTAAATTCCAAGCAAGTTAAATAAAAATAAACGTACGTCTAGGCAAAGCAGTCGTGAAATTGAAGAACATCAGCGCCAAAGAGAAAGTTATAAAAGCAACCAGAGAGAAAGTATAACTTTCAGATTGACACAACACTTCTTTTTCAGCATCGGTAGGAATCAGAAGATAGAAGATCTGTAAGTGTTAAGAGATAATAACAGTTGATCTGCATTCAGATAAATGATCATTTAACAGCGAAGGCAAATAGACACTTTCAGACAAATACACGGAAGGTTTACCCCTCACAGACTCTTGCTGAACTGCTGAAGGATGTACTTCAGGAAAAAGGCCGCGAGAGACCTCCAGTTTTAGCTCGCGCATACGAAGAGCGTGGAAGTCGTTACAACAACAGATAAAGCGGAAAACTAAAACCTTTTTAACTTTAAATTTTTTTCCTAATTGTGGTAAAAAACATGTAATGTAGAAATTACCCTCTTAGACATATTGAAGTGTACGTTTCAATAGTGTGAAGCAGATAAAATGGAATCCTAGAACATATTTAATTAAACCCAGAGAAAGAAGAAAAAGGGAAGGGAATGAAACAAAGAACAAGTTCAATGAATAGGAAACAATTACAAACATAGTAAATATTAATCCAGCTAGAACAATGCTTGCTTTATATGTGAATGGTCTAAATATACCCATGAAAAGACAGAGATTGTCAGAGTGGATGGAAAAAACACACAAGACCAAACTATATGTTGCCTACAGGAAGAATATGAAACACAGAAGGAAGGGATGGGATTTAAGGAGCAATGGTAACCAAACACCTCGATAAACAAAGGATAATCTAAATTACTGATGGTAGAAATAATGACTAATTTTGGTGTGTTTAAAAACCAATAGAAAAACGTACAATAATAATATGTAATAGTGGGAGTGAGCTGATCCAAATTAAAAACTCTAAGATCCTTGTATTACTCAGGAGGAGGATAGATATATTGATAAGCTTTGGATTTGGTTGTGTCAACGATGGAGATGAGCACATGAAGGTAATCACTCCAGTCATGGTAACGGAATGTTTAAGTTCCAAATCAGCTGAGGCAAAAAGAGATACGCAGAATACTCAGTGGATCCAAAAGAAGACAGGAGAGAAGAAGAAAGAAGAAAAAAGCATGGTAAATTAAAAATACAAAATTGGTAGATAATAAAAATAAATACAAACATTTGATTAGTCTCAATAAATACAAATAGATTGAATTTGTCAGATAATACAGAAGATATGAGAAATAACCAAAACCCAGAAATATGCTGTTTATAGGAATGAACCTAAAACAAAATAGTACTCAAAGACTGCAAATAAGGAGATAGGAAAACACAGACCAGGCAAATACTAACCAAATCAAACGTGATAGGGCGTTAACACTTTCAGATGAAATGAACTTTCAGGCCCAAAGGATCTGCAGAGACAAAGAGGATCGAGGAGCATCCATAGGAAGATACAGCAATCCTGAAACTATATGTCCTTAGCAAGAGAGTCTCAAAATTTTTAAAGCAAAAAATGTCAAAGAACTGATTTTTAAAAATCCCATAATATATTTTAGGGACTTTAACATACCCCTCTTCCTAATGGATACGTCAAGCTGACGAAAAATTGGTTTGCATATTTATAAGCTCTGTACAACATAATATGTTTGATCAAGTAGACATAGAAAAGGGCAACAATTAACGACTACACGTACTTTTCAAACACATGTGGAAGGAACACTTACAGAGATTGACTTTGTGCTAGTTGTGAAAGCAAATCTCAACAATACCAAAAATTTGCATCATAGACCATGTTCTTTGATCAGAGTGTGCTAACATTGAAAATTAATAGTCCAAACAAATCATAGCCTCCAATCTTCTGTATGTTTGAAAAAAAGAAAATCAACTTTTTAAAAATATATATTTTATTTATTTATTTGACAGAGAGAGAGAGACAGCCAGCGAGAGAGGGAACACAAGCAGGGGGAGTGGGAGAGGAAGAAGCAGGCTTCTAGCGGAGGAGCCTGATGTGGGGCTCGATCCCGTAACGCCGGGATCACGCCCTGAGCCGAACGCAGACGCTTAACGACTGAGCCACCCAGGCGCCCCAGAAAATCAACTTTCTAAAAAAAAACTTTCATGGGTCAAAAAAGGAATCTTAACAGAAATGATGAAATATTAGAACTGAACAACCAAAAAAACCCGACCCCCCCCCAAATAACAATGTTGCATATCAAAACTTGTGCAGTGAAGCTAACGTGGTACTTAGAGGGAAATGCATAGCTTTAAATGCAGTTTGTTTTTAAAAAGATAAAACGAGCTAAGCATTCACGTCAAGCAGTTACAAAAAGAGTAGCAAATTCCAATAAGGCAAAGAAGAGGTAGCACATACGTTTGCGAAAAATTCAAACAGGACAGAATCATACAAAAAAAAAAAACCTGGAAGGTTCTCTTCCTGCTGCTCCCCTAATCTGTGTCTCCTTAGAGAGCCGACGTTGACTAATGAAAGAAGAATTTCTAGACATGTATGTTCTAAAAATAGCAGTGGATGACTAGTTACAGCGATAGCAGGGAGTGGACAGGCCCGGGATAGGAAGGAATCTGTGGTTTCATAAATAATAACTCCATAGTTATATGAGTGATATTTCAGAAAATTGAAGCGAGAGGACATGAAGATAAACAGAAGCACTGGTGAGAAAGATATAGGGGTTTTCGTTGTCTGTGAATTCTGTCATGTGGCTGCCAGCGAAAGCAGAATCCAGACTGCTTTCTTTTGTGTTGATCAGACCACACCTGTGGTGTAGGACTCCAGGTGGGTGCCTTACCTTGGGAAGGATGGCAACTAATTGGAACATGACCAGAGGGGTGACCGGGTGGGGGAAGGGACTAGACCTAAGATCTAGCATTTATAAAGCCCTTAGTATGTGCCAGGGACTGTGCGGAACTCTGTGTAGCTCCTTACCTACTCTCTCCCTGCTCTACGAAGGAGGTGGTGTACAATTGTTCCCATTTTACAAAGTAGAGAACTGAGAAGAGAGAGGACGACTTGTCCAAAGACCCATCGGTGGAAACATCTGTAGCCAGATCTTAAAGCCAGGCAGTCAGAGTCCGGGGCCTATACCTTAAACCACCACTTAGCTTACCCCCCACATTCACTCTCCCGCATCCCACCCCGAGACCTGTCTGGAGGCACTTGTGGAGGAACTGGAACTGGTTGGCCTGGAGAAGAGAAAACTCAATGGATACACGAGAGTGTAGTCTGATCTCAGAAGGGTTCTTATGGAGGGAGAGCAGATGTATTTGTGGGTCCAGTGGGCAGGCCCAGGACCTAGGTGGAAGTTATGGGCAGCTTTCAAATCAGACAAAGGAAACCTTCCAGACAGAACTGCCCACATGTGGATTGGGCTGTGGGTTCCCTGTTGCTGGGAGTGTCTGGCATGGGCAGTGCGGCCATGTAGGAGGAAGGCTAGGAAAGTTTTCAAGCATTGGATGCGGCTTTGGAAGAGATGACCACTAGGGTCCCTTCCAGCTCTGAGCTTCGGCATTCCATGACCAATGTTGTTGCCTTTCCTCTCGTCCGCTTTGGAGAAGAGATGGGTTTGATGATTCTTTCCTGATAACTTGGCTATGAAACACAAGGGTGAATTTATTGAAGACCATCACATCATGCAGCTCAGTGTCAGTGCTTTTTAGGGAAATACAGACAATTCTAGGGGTGGAGTAAGGGAATTGGCCACGCTATTATCATTTCGGGCCACCAAGAGGACAGACAACTTTATCCACCTGTTGTAACTGTTCGGCCTTCCTGGCGGGAGTTGGCTCATCAGGATGAGAGTGTGTTCAGAAGGTGCTTAGAGGCTTGAGGTCTGGCAGGTGGACCAGATCTAAAGGACAGGATAACATCCTACCCATGGCCATCCATGGGGCTGAAGCAGGAGAATGCAGGTTAAGATCAATGGAGTCAAAGAGGTGTGCTCAGTGAGCTTGAAAGCAGATGAAGATGTCAGGGGAGGTCCCCAGGAAGGGGGCATCTGTCAGGAGGGAGGTAGGCAGCTCATTAACACTATGGAGGGACTGTCTGGGGCAGATGGTGAGGGGTTCCGAGGAGATGAAGTGGCTGGATGGTGCGGTGGAGCAGTGGCCTGGATGGAATCGGTCGGTCCTACCTCCACCTTGTCCAGAAGGTGGGGGGAGCGGAGCAAGGCATGCTTCCCATTGCAGAGGGCGTCAGGGAGCAACGTGTGGAGGACTGCTTGAGGCGGCACAGTGCTGCGGTGAGGAGCACAGGCTTCCAAACCAGCTCTTTGTGACTTTGCAGCCTGTTACCTGACTTTTAAGCCTCTTGGGAGATCCTGGTAATACGTGATTGCAGGCTTACCTCCAGAGTCTGTGGGACTCTCTCTCCTGGGGTTTGAGTATATGGGGCATCATCACTTCTAGAACAGACATAAACTTTTCTTACTTTGTGTGCAAAGTTATTAATTTACACCAATTTGGCCTTACCACTGCTCTAACCTCAGTTTTCTCATATGTCAAATGGAATAATAACAGTTCTTGTGTCATTTTGGTTGTACAGATGAAATGAAATGGACGTGAAGAGAAGTTAACAAAAGGCCCAGCCCGTAACAGACACTCCATAAACGTTACTTCTATTATTGCTGCTTTTATCATTATCGACAAGGAACATTTGGCACAGCAGAGGTTCGGCAGGGCAGAGACGGGGTTATGACGGCAAGGGGATCGGGGCTGGCTGGGCAGGCGGGAGGTCGAGAGGAGGCAGGGGGGCTTCTGCTCCGGAGAGGCAGAGAAGTCGGACTTGTCAGGTGGGATGGATGGGAGCGGCACCAGAGGTGCCATGTGACCTGCAGTGGCGGGACATTTGCCCTGCTGAGTTGCTGGAAACTTTCTCTTCCCTAGGCTCTGTTTTTACTGTTTGCCTGGCTACAAATTACACCAGCAAATGAGCTCAGGCTTTAAGGGGAAAATCCCATTAAAGTAATCAAAATAACAATTTGTATCACTTTTAGAACTTCTGCCTGAGGAGCTAAGAAATCTTTGTAATAAATTATTAATTCTGGGTTGTATTGTAAGAATTTT
Organism: Ursus americanus; assembly: GCF_024610735.1. NCBI lineage: Eukaryota > Metazoa > Chordata > Mammalia > Carnivora > Ursidae > Ursus > Ursus americanus. The sequence goes on from NC_142144.1 coordinate 33,954,840, forward strand.
CCCCTACAAACAAGCAAATTAATATTTCCCTTTTGGTGCAACAGAGGACAGGAATTCTCCAGTCTCCTAGATCTGTCTTGAAGAGAGAAGGGGGTATTCAAACGCAGACTTTAATGCTTCTGAGCTCGTGAATGTCCCTCCTGGGAGGAAGGGCTGGGACCTCACTCTCAGGGATGCCTGCCGCTCCCCTTCATGCTCAGCCTGTCTGGGAACTCAGGTGGCACCGTGCTGGTCACCTGCATTGGCCACATGGCAAGGTGGTTCAGAGTGAGGTCTCTGGAGTTGGCTTGGTTCTGGAAGCTAGTTCCTGCACGTACAGGCTGTGTGATCTGACTAAGTGGCCCAACCCCACTGAACCTCTGTTTCCCCATCCACGAGAGGAAGATGGAGATGCTAGTGTGCTCTACGCGGAGTTGGGGTGAGGGCAGACGGGGACTCGTGCGTGAGGTCTTGGACAGCTCTTGGCACATGTTATTTACCCTCATTATTTACATCCTCAGAGAGTGCCCGAGTGGTAGAGATGAGGCAGGAGCCTCGCACAGGGCAGTCTGAAGAGCTGCACAGGGAATGGCTGGGGAGGGGTGTGAGTAAGAGGGCGCCAGGTAGACAAGAGGAAGACCGAAAGCTGGGAGACCTGTGCTTGTGTAGTCTGGGGCTGGGGCAGTGGTTTCAGGAGGCTGGCGCATGAGGAGGTGGGCTTGATGACTCTGGAAAGCCTGTTTAAACACACACACACACACACACACACACACACACACACACACACACACAGCAGCGCACACAATACCATATAATGAAATGGAATATCGTATAGCATATGATGGTATGATACCTGGAGAGTTTACCAGTTAAATACTTTGACTTATTTAATCCTTGTAACAAACCCTTTCTGGTTGCTGTTTATTTTCCTCCTTTAGAAGCTGAGGAAGCTGAGGGCACGATCGTTGATACACAGTGAAGGCTCAAATGCTGACCTGACTTTTGCCCCTGCATGTGGTACGACACATGCAGTAGGCTTGGTGACAGTGTGATTCGTCCCCTCTTTTGAACTTCAGTGCTCGTCACCGTTGGATGCTGGAGTGAGCGTGAGGGTCGGTGGTGGGGCTGATGCGGCTGCATCTGGAGCTGCCAGGAAGAGGGGCACTGCTTCCCTGTGGGATACTCTTCAAGGAATAGGTGTATCCATTTATACAGATTGTTCTCAACAGATCTGGGTGTTAAATTATAACGTGGAATACAACTGGAGAAACCCTTTGCTCTCTGTGCTCAGGGAACAGCGCTGTAGGTTCTCTGGCTACTAACCTAGGCTTCTAATCCTCTCTAGAATGGGTAGGCATTTCCCTCCTGTGTTGGCTCTGGGCTTGGCTCACTCATCACCGAGTCCTTGTGGTTTGGGAGGGTAGGAGCTAGGAAGCAGAAAGTGGGTCATGGGGCTGTCAGATGTTGTTGGGGACTTGCCTACTGGTAGATAAGTTGCCTCAAGGGTCTCCTGGGGATGCCTCACAGCTCATCAGTGAATTCCTAGTATCCTCAAACAGACTCGAACCACAAAGGGGCCTGGTGAGCCTGTGACCTGTCGCTAGCACCCAGTCTTCTCTTCCATCACTCGAGAGTCAGAAATCCACAACTATGCTGGGAGGCAAAAGAACTCGGAAATGTTTACACACAGCCTTGAACGACGAACCCTTCATTGCCTTGGAGAAGTTTAGCTACAGGAAAGTCTTAAGGGGGTCCTAAGACTGGCCATGAGATCCCATGCTGGGGCAGATTTGGGGTCCCAATCTCTAGAGGTTTTAACCTGGCAAATGTGGGCCCAGGTTCTGGCTGGTTCTGGAGAAGTTTATTTTCTCAGCTATACAAACTGAGGTCAACTGTTTGGATTTCTCCAGATCTTGGACAGGTTCCCAGTAACAGCTACTTGATTTAAAAACCCAAGCTGGCCATCTCTGCACCCAGAGATGCATAGAGGAATGCTCAGAGGGGCGCTGCTTGTCAGCACAGGGGTCCTGAAGCTCGGGGGGGGGGGCGCGGGGAATGGCCGGGGGCCCCTGGGAGCCTTGTGATGGAGCAGCACAGAGTTTCTGGCACTCTTCTGTTACTTTGCTGCTTTTTTGGGATGGTGTGTGTGTTGCATGTGTGTGTGGGTGTAGAGAACTCAAAGTTGGATCTTCTCCAGTCCACGGCCATGCTGCTTTATAGTAACAGGGCACTTATGTTGTGCTAAGCGCTGGTATTAACTCATAAATAGGTGTTAACTCATTTCATCCCTTCTACTGCCCTGTGCGGTGGGGACTTTTACGATCTTAATTTTGCAGATGGGGAAACTGAGCAACAAAATGGCTGAGTAAGTTTCCCAGGGCCATCCCGCTGGTGAGTACTTGTGCCGAGATTTGAGGACAGGCTCCTCTACCTCATTCGAGGAGTGGTCTGCACAATGGGATCAGCTGATGCCATTTGCCAGAAAGAATGGCTGTGCGCCACGTCTTCTAAAATAAAAGTTACTATTTTTAGGGTCTGTTTCCTGTGTTTGAACAAGATTTCTAAATAGCAATCCCTTTTAACAAGTTACTTGATTTGGTTATCTTGGCACAGATTTCATCTCAGAAGGTACGGGAAGCAGCACTGATCAAAGCTAGCTGTCCAAAGGGAGTTTTATTTCCTTTGCTTTTTAATGACAGAGATGGGAGTGTGGCTACACCTGCCCCCAGCGTCTTCTGGGACCTAACCCGTGTCAGTGCTAACTGGAGGAGAACTCGTGGGTCTCCATCATCTAGATATCTGTGTGTTGGAGTGGGTCCAAAGCGATTTCCTAAGGAGACTCCTGTTCCTGCCCCAGGGTCTCTGCTCTGCTCATCTCTGTGTGGCTCCAGCCCCAGGCGTCTGCCCAAGCCCTCAGTTCTCACAAGCAGGTGTCAGGGCCGCTCCCAGTTACCAGCTGGGTCTGTATTTAGCTGTGGGCACAGAGTAGCTTCCTTCCTGCCACTTGTTAGGAATCAAACTGCTTTCCATTGTTATTAGTTTGGCTCAGAGAAGCAAAATTTAGGGAGGATTGCTTGGAGAACAAGTAATCCTTGAGTCTTCTGTTTATTAAACTTATTCCCGGATCAAACCATTCAATTGGGTCACTAAACCACACGTGTGGTCCCCTTAGAGTTACCTTTGCTGCATCGCATTTTGGGGTGACGCCTGACTCTTCACGAGGGACACCCTAAGAAACAGCCTGCAGCCGTCATCTCAGGGTCTGGAGGGCATTCACAGTTTCTCAGCTCAGTCTTTAGGGAGGGCTCAGGGAGAACCACCGCTTGGTCTGCGAGTCCGTGGAAGAACCTGCGAGCAATGGACGGTTTGTGTGTCATGGGCTCTGTGAGGTATCACAGCAGCTCTCTCCTTTCCAGCTGCCAGCAAGGGTCCAGATGTGGTCCCTCCAATGGCAAGTTCCCAAGCTGCTAGCCTCGATCTTGGCTGAGAGTGTGGGCTCTAGAGCCACGCTGCCCGAGTTCAGTCCCAACTCCATCGTCTACCAACAGTGCAGTTAGTCTTGGGCAGGTTACTTGGCCTTGCTGAGCCCTTGTTTGTTCACCTACAAAATGGGGGTAGTGAGTTCTAACTTTGTAGGATTGTGCGCGGTTTCAGCGAGGGTCCCCGTGTGGGGCGGAGCCTGGTGCCGAGCATGTCCTATGGGTTCGCTGTTGGCGGGTTCCGTGCTCTCCTCTTGCTTCCCTTTCTGCCCTCCTCGCCTCCTTGTATTTTTTGCATCATTGTGAGCTGCCCTATATCTTTTCTGGAAAGTGATGAGCCAGGAAAGAGTGAATGAATAAATAAAGTTAATGTAACAATTGCTAATAGGAACGGTTGTTTGGGGACTCATTTACTCTTCTCAAAGTCTTTCATGTATCCTTTCTGGTTTCATTATGAAAATTCTCTGGCAGTATTATTTTACCCTGAGTCCTCATACAGAGATCCCTAGGCCTTCTCTTTGGGTATTAAATAGCTCACAAAGAGGTGGCTCTTGTGTGTGTGTGTGAATGTCGAACTAATCCGCAAATCCTCGGTAGTGTCTTCTGTAGAGCTGAAGTAAGCGAGTGACGTCAGCTGTATCTCACCGTGAAGTTCTGGTTTTTATTTTTTATTTTTTTAAAGATTTTATTTATTTATTTGACAGAGATAGAGACAGCCAGCGAGAGAGGGAACACAAGCAGGGGGAGTGGGAGAGGAAGAAGCAGGCTCATAGTGGAGGAGCCTGATGTGGGGCTCGATCCCATAACGCTGGGATCACGCCCTGAGCCGAAGGCAGACGCTTAACCGCTGTGCCACCCAGGCGCCCCGAAGTTCTGGTTTTTAGAAAGGAACGTTGGCGTGGTAAAACTCCAGGCTCATGCTCTGGAGGTCAGGCGTGACCATCTGAAACGAGGGATAGGAAGGGATGGGGAATGGATTGGAACTAGTGCCTGTGGGATGCTAGGAGCCAGCCGGCCAGACACTGGGAAGAGCCTGGGGACCCCGGTTTCCCTCTCTCTTCCAGAGCTTACCCTCGGACTGTACTCAGCTCAAGGCAGCGTCCCTGGGGAGGTGTATCCAGTCATCCTCCAGACAGACCAGAGACCCACAGGGAAGGGGGAAAAGAAGAACGTGAAGCAGTTGAGGTGGGGGATGGTGGGACTGAGATGGAGAATAGACAGGTTTGGCCGAGATGGGGGGGCACCCTGGAGGAGGGGAAGTCTCAGGACAGAACAGGCCCTGGATGGGGGGAACCGAGGGCTGGGTGCAGAGGAGGGGGGCTGGGAGAGGCCAGGGTACTTGGAACCGCTGCCTCCCTGAAGTAGAGTTAGCTGTGCTGAAGGGAGCTTTTCACGGCACCCAGGGCTGCTCTGCTCAGGCACTGTGGGAAAGAAGTCAACGTGTCCTACCCCTGGAAGCTTCTCTGCTAAACACTCTCACGCCAACGTCAGCAGTTGCAGCCGCATGATCTCACTTACAGTTTTATTGTGTGGCCGTGGAAAACTCGCTTCCTCTCTCTGTGCCTCGACTTCTGTGTTGGCAGAAAGGAGAAGTACTAATGACAGCACCTCCCAGATTGAGTTGGAACAGAGCTCAGCACAAAAGGTGGATTGGCAGCTAAGCACAGCATTTGCAGCAAGGAGGGGTGTAAACGTACCAAATGTATCCGCCGTGGAGCTCCCTCTGCACGAGGTGCTGGGACGTTCTCTGATGCCTTTCATATCTGTGACCTTATTTGGTCCCTATTAATACTTCTGGGATGTTAAGGACAGACAGAAGCTCTTACTCCCATTTTGCCAGTGAAGCAATTGAGAGCCAGAGAAACAGAGCCCGTCTCTTTTCTCCTTCCCAACAGCAAGTGTCACTTTTCCTGAGACCCTCACCCTGATTTGGGCCCACGTCCTAGAGCACAGCTTTTGTGCTCACTTGGCCTCAACTTCCTGACAATTGGTGAATGGGGACACCCTAAATCCCTTCCAGCTTAGAGGCTGTCTGGAGCCATGGGCCTGATGTAGGAGAGCCTCCAGCCTTCCCCTGAGCTGAGGAGCGGGCCAGGGTTCTAGATACATGGTGGGCACATGAATTCATGTATGCAACTGCCCGCTGCTCAGCGCGATGCCAGAGAGACTTGTGCCGGACAGGCTGGGTGATGCAGAGACCTGCAAGGTACCCCTCAAGACAGATGAGGCCCCCAGGGGCCCGCAGGCACGGCCATGGCCCTCTTGAAGTCCAGGCAGCACATGCTCATGGCCACTTTCCTAACACTGGTTTTTTATTTTAAAAATGTTAATCAATAGTGCATGGCAAATGGTAAAAATTTCAGACAATACCAAATGTAGACAGTAAAAAATAAGTCTGCCCCCCACTCCTTTCTTGACGCCACCCAGTTCCCCTCCTGGGAGGCAACTACTATTACCAGTTTCTTCTGTCTTCTTCAGAGATTTACATACAATCCTTGAATGAGGGTAAGGTATATGTATGTATATATGTGTATTACAATATAGATAATTCCTTTCTTTCGAACACAAATGGTAGCATTTTGTATGCACTGTTCCATTTTTGTTCTTTTCCATGAACAAATATTTCTTAGAAATTGTTCCATATCGATAGAGGGCTGCTACGTTCTTTTTAACAGCTACGTAGTATTCCACTGCATGGAATATCACAGTTGGTTTAGCAGGTGGCCTGTGGGTCGCTTCCTATCTTTCTCATTTTCGGAAAAGCCTGCATTGAGCATCCTTATCCACATTTGTTTTCGCACATGTGGGACTATAGCTGCAGGATACGTTTCCAGAAGTGGAAAGGCGGGATCCATCTATAGGCACTAAGAATTTTGAAAGATAGAACCCCTGCTCACCAAAGAGTTTCATCGAAACCCTGATGTGACACCTGTTTCCCCCGCCCGCCCACGTAGTGTAGTATCAACTTCTTGAATCATTGCTAATCTTATAGATGAAAAAGGATACATTGTGGTTTTAATTTGCTTTTCTCTTATTATGAGTAAGGTCTGGCTTTTTCTTCTTTTACACATACTTTTTATTTATGGAATAATTTTAAATTTAGAAAACTTGTAAAGGTAGTACAGAGGGTTCCCGTACACTTCTCACCCAATTTCCCCTATCATTAACATCTTCTGTAACCATGGTTCATTTGCCAAAAACGAAGGAACCAACATTGGTACAATACTAATAGCTAAACTCCAGACTTTATTTGGCATTTGAGCAGTTTTCACACTTCGGTGAGCGTAAGGTAGGTGTGTGAGCTGATGGTGGCGTTGTGGGCACCAAAGCCACTCCCCTGCCCAGAGGTTGTGGGTGACTGTGATTTACATTATCCCCGGAACAGTGCAGGCTTCTGGGCTGGAAAGGCAGACTCAGGGGAGAAGTGATTGCTGTTTCTCTAAGTTCCTCTGGGAGAGAAATGGAGTTGTGGTTAAATCACAGTCTCTTTGTGGCTTTCATCAGCATTTCCTAGCTTTTGGTATTCCGGCATAGGAAATAGTACGTGTCAAGGCACAGGTGTATGAAGCTTCATCAGGTTTTTTTAAAGGTTTTATTTATTTTTTTAGAGAGAGAGAGAGAGAGCATGAGCAGGAGGAGGGGCAGAGGGAGAAGCAGGCTCCCCACTGAGCAGGGAGCTGGTTGTGGGACTCGATCCCAGGACCCTGGGGATCATGACCTGAGCTGAATGCAGACACTTAACTGACTGAGCCACCCAGGCACGCCTGAAACTTCATCAGCTTTAAAAATCCCATGACATAAGTAGTACTTCTCTTCCAGCAAATTAATGCATTACGGGTAAGGCTTAAGCTAACAACTCTGATCTCAGTCCCTTCTTTCCCCTCCCAGAGGCCACAGTATGGATGCTTTGGTGTGTATCCTGGAACACACGAACTTTTCTGGAAAGCCTGAACCCAGGGCTGAGGGTGGCTGGACAACGGGCAGGTGTTGGGAACTCTCCTTCCCCTTCTTTCTCTGTCCATGTTCGTCCCTCCCATGCAGACAGCCCTTTACACTAACCATGAGCTTCACAGCATGACCCCACTTGAGCCTTCTGGCTGCTCCAGGAGGCGGGTGGGGACCATCTTAACCCTGCTCTCCTTGGACAGACTAGAGGAGGCTGAGGCCCAGAGGAGTGGGTAGCTTGTCCCAGATCACACAGCTAGTAAGAGGCCGAGTTGTACTTGGACTCATTTCTGTTGCTTCCTGAAGAATAGCAGTCACACCAAAAACGATGCCATCAAAGTATGATCGCATACTAGTCGCTTTGCGCACACGACCTCATTTCCTCCTCAGAACAGCTCTGTGGGCCAAGTACTGTTCTCAGGCTGGTTCTGCATAGAGGAGGTGGGGTACCTAGGGGTGAGGCAGGCGGTCTGAGATGGTGGAGCTGGGATTCCAAGTCAGCTGTATCTGCCCCCTGAGCCCATAGGCTTCGCCGCTCCGCTTGCCAGCCCCCCATCTATGCCTTTCTCTTCCCACGGCTGCCTCGCGACAGGGTTGAGAGTTTACCGGGCATTTCCACTCCCTCATTCACCAGATCAGTGGTACCAGTGCTTCTGGGCACTTCCAGCCTTAACTCCCTTGGGGCCGGTGCCTCCCTCTGTCTCCCTCTACCCTGGTTTCAGTGCTCGTCTCATCTGCTCACTGCCTGGGCCCAGGTACTCTCTCCTCCTCTCTTTGCACTTCTTTAGGGTCTTTCCCAAGCACCCACAGGGTGCCAGGCGGTGGTGGAGGTGAAGGAGGGCACAGAGCAGACAAAGATCCAAACTGGCTGCCCGCAGGGAGCTTCCGTTCTCCTGGAACAAAGACTGTTTCTGACCTGAGGTCTCTGGGCTCCTCCAGGTCCAAAGGCAGTTCTTCCTGGGCTGGCTTTCTGGGCATCCCGCTCTCTTGCCATTTACTGGGATGGTGGCATGTGCTGGCGTCAGTTCTAGAGTCCCCACGTGTTTCCCCCTCAAGGCCTGCCTGCCTCCTCCCATCGTCCCGGGGATGTCGCTGGGGCTCAGGACAGGTCCCCCGGCTGCTCCTGGGGATCGTGTGCCCGCGTGATTTACCGTGCCTCACAGCGTCTCATGTCTTTAAAATTACAGTGCCCATTTCCTGCTGAAATAATTTCCACAAAGAGTGGCTCCTATTACCGCAAGAGGCGTGCAGACGTCATGATTTATTATTATTTATGGTCCCAAGGCCTTGTTTATGCAAGACGGGTTAGGTGCGTGCGATAGAAATGCCATTATGCAAATGACATTGAATGTCCTTACTGCGCCTAAATAATTTCTGTGTTGGACGATTAAACCTCATCTGTTATTGATATGGGCTGCAGTCGGGCTATTACAGAGTCCCAACAGTACTTACTCCCAGTAATGGGAAAATTGAGAGAGAGACACCAACACAATTGCCTCAAGTGGGCCGTGATGGTCAGGAAGGAGTAGAACATCTCGGAGGCGCGCGCACAGGGAGCCCGCCGACTCCTCCGGATAAATAAGGAAGGCAGCGCCCAGCAATAAATTAAGCCTTGGATTTGAGTGGGTGCCTTGGAGGATTTGCGGCCTTCTAGTTGTGTGATTTAGCTGTTTGATTGAGCCAGGGGATCAGGCAGCCCCACCCCGAGTTCCAGGGTGCCCCTCGCTGAGGGAGCCGCCAGTGTGGAGGGGAGGGCACAGGGGAGGAGGGCGGCCGCCGGTGACACTGGGCACGCAATGCGCCGCGCCAACACGCCACCAGCCGCCTGCCGCCCGGCCCCGCACACGACTGCCTGCCTTCGAGAGCTCCCTCTCGCTCTTGCTCTTTCTTTTTTTTTTGACACAGCTGTGAAGTCCCATTTTGATCAGTGTTGATAGCTTATGAATTCCAAAATTGACAAAATTTACAGAAAAATGAGGATAATCCATCTTCCTTAGCAGCCTGTCAGGAGCTGGCCATACTTCATAATCTCCAATTACAGATGCTATTTTCCGACATTTACATGCAGATATTAGAACCAAATGAAAATGAGAAACAAAGAGAGAATGGAAGTGCAGCTATTTATATGTATAAAAGACAAACAGGTAAATTCAAGACATTTAGATTGGATTTGGGGTCCCTTTAGGAGGCTGGAAAGAGACAGCCTGGAGCACGTGGGGTTTCAGAATAAAATGGTAAGACACGTGGCCTCGCCAGGCCTGCCCGTGGTCTGGCGGTTTGGGTTCAAAATGGGTCAACTGTGCTCGAACAGCTGGGGATGCTTGATTTGGGTGGGGGCGCGTAGGGTATCCCTCAGGGTTTTTGGGGGACTCTGGGGACCACCCCTAGCACAGGCTAAGCCATCGAGTCCACACATAGTTCACAAATGAGTAAGTTTAGACCCTTCACCATTTGTTTTAAACAATGGTGTGTGTGTTGCAGTGGGGAGACAGGAAATGCCACTGGAGTCAGCTCTTTCTCCGGGGTAAATTTCAAAAAGTTGGCACATTCTGGTGACCAGGGCATCCACTGGTCCTGAGTAGGAGATGCGTGAAGATAACCACTCTGTCAGAAGGGCTCTGGCCAGGTGCACCGGGAGTTGCACCAATAAACTTTTAAAATGGGATATAAATAATAAAATTAATGGGGAGAGAAGGAGTTCTGATATATGGATCATCCGCTTCCTTCTCGAGGCTAATCTGGCTGAGAGAGGAGGGTCTGGGAGGAGGCTTTGTAATGAAAATGTTCTTCCCATAAAATTGAAGGGAGAACAGCCTTGTTGCCCTCGCAGCTGTATGTGGCACTGGCTTCTGGAAAGCCGGGGATATTAATTAGCACAGCTTTGGATTAAACTCTCCCAACCATGTCGGATGGTACGATTTTTTCCCTTTGTGAGCTTGACACGGGTGGCAAGAAGAAGTCTGCCTGGGTTTTCCCTGCTTCCTATCATGGCTGAAGTTTTCTTTTATTTGGGGATCAGACCTCTTCCTCTCCCAGAAATGAAAATGAGGTATTTCAGGGCTTTCCAGGGCAGTTGGGCAGAGAGAGGCTGTTTTGTTGGAGCAGGTGGAGGAAGTGGAAAATGGTTGGACCGGGAGATGTGGCTTGAAACCTTTTGTTTGTTTGTGTGAAGCCCGTTTCTAGCCAGCAGTGTTACATTATTTGAGGTTTGATCTGTGGGAGCGAGGTGAAGGAAATAAAACCAGGAGGCTAAATGTAATGTATATGTGTGTATGAGAGAGAAAAAGGAATTGTTAAAAATCAGACTCAAACCAGGCTCTCAGAAGTGTTTGTTCACACGTCTGGTCTCAGGGCCAAGGGCTTGCTTATTTAAGTAAATTATAGATATTAACACGCACGAAATTATTATTATGCTTTGTTTCCAGGTACAAAGTACGAGATTCATGAAATTAACACGTAACTGCAAAACATGAACGTATTTTCAATAATTAAAAGCAAAGGCTCTGAAGTCAAGTTAACCCTGATAAAAAGGCAAATAAACAGAAACACTGCTGTCACTGTGCTAGTTTTTCCCCTGCTATCTCCATTAACTAAATTTGGGCTTACAGCTAAAACCTAAGCCTAGCGTCTGCTTCCTTCCGTTTCTGATGTCTCTAAAAGCCAGAATGTTACCTTCGGTAAGGAACACAGGGCTTGAACCAAGCAGTCCGAGGCCTGATTTTTCCTGAATGGGACTAACAATGTCACATGTTCCTGTTTGTTTCTCACTAATGTTAAGATTAATTGCTCGTTCTGACATCCATCAGAGCGTGGCCATCCTCTGAGTCCAAGTGGGGAGAAGAGAGAATAAAGTTAATGGCGTCTATGGCCGAACCCATCTAGAAACATGTCCGCAGGAGGTCATTCTTGAGCCAGGCCTTGCAGGGGTGGATAGACAAGGATAGGAAGAGAGAAGGGGAAAGGGCCCTCGGGGAGAGGGAATGGCCCTGTGACAGGTGCAGGGTCGGGAGCAAGTAGGTGTCCGAAGGGGCTGTGAAGCGTGTGGGGCCTCACCTGTTCTGAGAGTTGCCATCTCTCTCCCTGGGCCCCTGCACCTCTGTGTGAGGCACGTGGAATCGTGGTGAAGAACACAGGTCAGAGAGAACCGGGTCTGACACCCCCCTCCACAGCTCACCCACCTTCCCTACCCTTGGTTTTCTCACCCGCCCCGGGATGGGGTTGATGATAGTGGCAGAGAGGTGGTGCGTCGCGCTGTGAGATCCTGGACTTGGGGTGGCACTGCTGGGGGGTGATTGGGACACAGTAGTTGGGCTCCTTGTGCCTCACTTTCATCTTCTGCTGGGGGAGGGGGGGACGATAATACCCACGGGGTGGTTGTCAGGATGAAGGAGACGACCGTGTTTTAACGCCTGGAATAGCACCTGGTGTAGTCAGCATCCAGGGAGTTCATGTTATTCTGAGGGTTATTAAAAGCGTGTGAGGGTTTCGGTGAGAGCTGATAGAGGCTTCAGACTTGCAAACCACGGAGTTCTGTTCTTCTCAGCTTTTTTTTTTTTTCTTTTTTTCTGGTGCTTCTCTTGCGTGGCTTCTGTTTGGCCCTAGCAAACCTCGGGGACAAGGAGGGCACTCCCTCCCAAAGCTGCGTGTGTGTGCCTTTGCAAAATATCGCTCTTTGGAAGGTTCTGCCTGAGAGGGAGCAGATGGGGCGAGAGGTGGCCTGCAGCCCGAGGAGCGGGTGTGCGCGTGCACGCATGCGCATCACCGCTCCCCAGCAGCCCGGCGGAGGCGGTGGTGGTGGGCAGGGGCATCCGCCTCCCTGCCCCGACTCTACTGATCTTGCAGTACAGGGGGAAGTCTCCTTTCTTTACCTCCCCGGGATGACCTCTGTCCTCCTTCAGCTGGGCAGTCCATCCGAAAGAAAGTGGGCTATGAGCATCTTGAGGTGGCCCCTTCACGCCCATACCAGCTAATCTAGGATTGGTGGGGGGGGGGGTTTCTCTTTGCACGCCCCTATTCAGGGCCTTTGCTAGCCAATAGGTCTGCATTCCTTCGGGGGTGATGGGCCTCCCTGCCCGGCCCCCTTTCTGGTCCTGTGGCAGGATGGGACAGCTAGGCCCCACCATGGGCCACCTAGGAGAAGCCCATAGTGTTTGGCTGCCTAGAGATGGGGCTTTGTTTGGGGGACTCTCTCTCCTCTTCTTCATGTCAGGATCTGGAGGCGCTCATCACACAGACAGGCAGAACCTGAGCAGGCTCTGGGGCTCCCAGGACAGGGTGTCCTCTTCCTCCACCACCACACACACTGTACCGTCTTACCACTTCGGAGGCCTTGACCCCTGGGTCCCAGCTCTCACCCTCCAGGAGTGGAGCTTAGGGCTCCAAGCCTTGTCATTTCCTTTCTTGCATTTGGGAAGACAAGAGCCAGAATGCTGTGAGCCCAGGGCCTTTTCTTCCCCTCTTCTAGCAGAACTCTGAAGGTTCAGGGTGAGCCCTGGATTCCTTTGCCCCTTCTCTCCCTCCCTTGCTCAGTTTCACTCAGGATAGGTCCTGCCCATGCCAACTGGTAAGATCCAGCTTCAGACCAGGCAGGGACGCTGCCTGTAGGTGTCTCCCCATCTCAGAAGGGGAGCAGACACGGTCCTAAATTACTAGAGTGAAGTAGCATGGAACAGACGTCCTAAAGGAAGTGCAGGGAAAGTGCCGTGGGGATTCAGAGAAGGAAATGATCTGTTTCAACCACAGACTGAGGAAAAGCATCAGGAGCAGATGCCATTTGATCTGGACCATAGAGGACAGGATTTTGACTGCGGTGGGGATAGGAAGACAGCATGAGCAAAGGTACTGACGTGGGCTTTCAGGGATTAGTGTGTGTGGTGTGGCTGGAGTAGAGGACGATGTTTTTGGAAGTAGGGTACATTGGAGTGGAAGCTGGAGAAGTAGGTTGGAATTTGAATTAGGGCCTGTAGGGTTCAGGTCAACAGTACCTGGAGGCAACAGGAAGCCTGGGAGAGTTTTTAAGCACCACGGTAGGGGTGGGAGAAATTGAACATTTAAACAAAATCATATACGTAATCACTTTGCATTGCTAATGAACTTGTGGTGAGCTCTGTGTTGATTGAGAACAGCATGAGTCAGCCAGACAATGAGGTCACAAGAAAAGCAGAGGCGAGCTTCTTATGCCCCCGTCAGAGAAAACATGTCCAGAACGAGGAGTGGAGGACATGGGGGCCCTGCATTAGGTCCAGAGCGAACAGCCTTGCCACCTGTGGCCTGAGGACATTTGTTGGAACTGGGGCCACCGAGGGCACACACAAGACCAATGTAGGGAGGCCTGCGAGGACAGATTTAGCACTTCATAGCCGAGCTCAGTGGCCAGGCAGTGGTTGCCTCAGAAAGTAGTGAGTTCTCCATCACTGGTGGGGTTCAAACCTCAGATAAAAGATCAGCCTTCATCATAACTCCTGAGCTCCTTTGGGCTCTGAGATTTGGGGCTCACTAAAATTCTTTAAGTGATCAGGGGGGAAAGAGGGAGCCTCCTGGTTAGTCCTTGCTGGAAGTTTCTCTTGGACAGAAACTACAATATCTAATTTCAGTCACCTCCCCGGGGCTTCCCCTGCTATTCCACACCTGGGAGTGTGTCTGGGGCAGGCTGCAACAGAATAGGGGGTAATGAGTGAGTTAAACTTTGTAAACCTCTTGATTTGATTCCACTGCAACTGATTGTGGCCCAAGCATGGGCACAGATCTGGAGACCCAGATGAATAGAGAGCATGTCTCATCCATGCCTCTAGTACTTTCTGATAAATAAAAGCACCCTGATCTCACTTACCCTCTCAGTGACCCTGGGCAGCACCTCTGGTGCTGTTGCCAGAGTCAGGTCATGGTACCTGTCCCAATTCATTTGGTTCCACGGGCATTTATGTCACATCTGTTCCGAGCTGGGCACTGGGCCAGGAGCTGCTGTCACAAAGACGAGGGAGACACAGCTCCATCCTCATGAAGTTCACACTCCAGTGGGGGGATGAGGACACTAAACAATTAGATGATGCAAAGTGGTAAGTGTAGTGGTGGAGGTATGACTACTTAGATGTTCTAGGAACACAGAAGAGGGGAAATCTGGGAAGGCTTCCTGGAAGGAGAAGGTCATTCAGAATCCTTGGCAGTTCTTTGCCAGTCAATACTAACAGTACCACTGTAGATTAGGGAGTACTTTTGCAAGCATCATTTACAGCAAACTTTTATTTATTTTTTTTAAAGAGAGAGCACACATGCAAGCGGGGAGGGGAGGGGCAGAGGGAGAGGGAGAGAGAGAATCCCAAGCAGGCTCCATGCCCAGCTTGGAGCCAACGCGGGCTTCAGTCCCACAACCCTGAGATCATGACCAGAGCCAAAATCAAGAGTTAGTCAAGAGTCAGATGTTTAATCAACTGAAACACCAGGCACCCCCAGCAACCATTTTAAAATTTTATTTATCTTTAAAGATTTATTTATTTATTTGATAGATAGAGAGTGTGTGTGGAAGCAGGAGGAGGGGCAGAGGGAAAGGGAGACAAACAGACTCTCTGCTGAGCACAGAACCCCACACAGGGCTCGATCCCAGGACCGTGAGACCATGACCTAAGCAGAAATCAAGAGCCAGATGCCTAACCTACTGAGCCACCCAGGTGTCTCAACAAACATTTTTAAAGTTTGATTCGTCTTTATTAGGTTTATTGGGGATGGGATGCTAAAACCTCCTTTTTAAATTAAACTTTGGGCTTGAGATCATTGGTTCACATGTAGTTGTAAAAAATAATACAAAAGGATTCTCTCTACCCTTTTCCAGTTTCTCCCAGTGACGATATGCTGCAAAGCTGCAGTACTATATCACGTTGGGGGATTGGCGTTGGCGGACTTGACACCCAGAACAGTTCCCTCACCACAGGATCTGTCCTGTTACCCTCTGCAGCGTTGGCCAGTGTTTACACGTCTGGCCCTGAGGGCCCAAAATATGAGAATAAAAAGGACTGCCCTCTAGGACTTGACATATATCAAGGGTCATATATCCCCATGTTACACATGAGAGAAGCAGCCGAGAATGTGAGGCGCCTGGCCTGGTTCCACACGGCATGACCTTGGCCTGTCAGATTCGAGCCCCGTCTTTCTGGCCTCGGGGCTGGTAGGCTTCCTTAGCCACACTCCTCCCCTGATGGTGGCCAGGCGTCTGGATTCAGGGGCCTGGGTAGAAGGGGCAACGCCTTCACTAACCCACAGAGTGTGGCCTAAGCCTGACCTCACCACATCAGCGAGAAACCCAGTGAGGACCACACCTGTGCAGAGCAGAGCCCCCCAGGGGAGGCCTCACAGCCAAAGGGGCCCTGATGGTTCTGGTCCACCTCCCTCATTTGACAGGTAGGGTCACTGAGGCCTGAGGGGTGGGGCCTGCCCCAGGTTGAATGGGAGTCCACGGCAGTGTCAGGTCTCCAGGCTCCCTGCCAATTGATTTGATCCACTGTAATCAGGACAGAACTATTCCTTTCTTTTCTTTTCTTTTCTTTTTTTTTTAAGATTTTATTTGTTTGTTTTTCGGGGGGAGGGTTAGAGGGAGAGGGCGAGAGAGAATGTTAGGCAGGCTCCACACCCAATACAGAGCCCGATGCAGGGCTCAGTCTTACAACCCTGAGATCATGACCGGAGCTGAAATCAAGAGTTGGACACTTAACCGACTGAGCCACCCAGGTGCCCCTAAAGATTTTATTTTTAAGTAATCTCTACACCCAACACGAGACTCGAACCCACAACCTGGAGGTCAAGATTTGCATACTCCATCGACTGAGCCAGCCAGGTGCCCCGCGACAGAACTGGTCTTGAACGTATGCTCTGCAGGTACAGTTTTCGTGTACCCAGGTTTAGAAAGTGTGGAACTTTTGTCCTCTTTGCTCGCAGCTTCGGGGCTCTCTCCCTAGCTGGAGGAGTAGAGTTCGGCCTGGGGCCAGGGCACTTTACTGAGGAGGATGTCCCACCGGAAGTGTGTAAGCTTCCCCTCCAGGCTGGTAGTGAAGTCTTCGAAAATCCTAACTCGGCTTCTGGGGTAATGGGCCAGGACTGAGCTTGGAGCTGGCACACCGGGGCTCCCCTCTCTGAGCCCCATCTTTCCAAGGACTTTGCCAACTGGACAGGGCTGGGCAGATGGGAGGCTTTATGCTTCTTGTGTTTGGAACCTTGGCGTCCGTGAAGATGGAGAGATAACAGACTTCAAGACAGCAGATTCCTGGCTGGCCTCTTCCTCTGGGGTGCTCTCATTATTCCGCAGGTGTTTTTCTGAACAGTTAACGGGTGCAGCAAGTGGGATCGTGACTCAATATGTGCTCTTTGGGATTTTTGACTTTAATCACGGAGGATTTCAAAAGTAGACAAAATAGTCTAGTTAACCTGTAAGCATCCCGCCCCTAGATTCAACGATTCTTGACGCACGGCTCGTCCTGTTTCATAGATACCCCTACTGTCCTCACACTCTGCTTTATTTTTCAACAGCTTAATTGAATTTTAATTTTTATATCCTAAAATTCACTCATTTGAGGTATACAGGTCAGTGATTTTTAGTACTTTATGGAGCTGTGCCACCAACACCAACAGCCCAGTTTTAGAACAGTTCCTTCCCTCCAAGAAGGTCCCTCATGTGCATTTAGAGTTAAAGCCAGTTCCCCCTCCAGCTCCAGCCACCCCTGCTCTGATTTCTGTGTGATAAATTTGCCAGTTCTGGACACTCCACCCATATCTGGCATCTTTCTTTTTTCTTTTCTTTTCTTTTTTTTTTCTTTTCTTTTCTTTTTTTTTAAGATTTTAAAAATTTATTCATTTGAGAGAAAGAGAGAGAGAACATGAGCAGGAGGGAGGGTCAGAGGGAGAGGGAGAAGAAGGCTCCCTGCTGAGCATAGAGCCCGATGTGGGGCTCGATCCCAGGACCCCAGGATCATGACCTGAGCTGAAGGCAGATGCTTGACCGACTGAGCCACCCAGGCGCCCCATACCTGGCATCTTTGACTTAGTGTGCTTTTAGGCTCACCTGTATCGCAGCACGCATTGGTGCTTTGTTCCTTTCTCCTGTAGAGTAGTATCCCGTGGCATAGATAGACCACAGTCTGTTAACGGCAGCCAACTTCGTTAACTTTGTTTTGAAGCAGACTCCGGACATCGTATCACTTAATCTTTGAATGTTTTAGAATGACTCTTCAAGAGATGAGACCCTAACAAGCATAATCGTGATACCGTTATCACACCTAAAAAGTTAGCCAATCGATAAGGTCCTCAAATATCTCAAATATACAATCTGTTTTTGCATTTATGATAGTTTCGTAATATGTCATAATATTTTTTTTTACAGTTGTATTTTATACAGTCTATTTATGGGAGTCAGGGTCCACATTGCGACTGACTGATGCATCTCAGGTCTCCTCTAACCTATAGGATCCGCTCCATCTCTCTTTTCTTGCCTTGGAGCTCATCTGTTGAAGAGGAAATCCCTCCTTTGTCATGTGGCTGGTTAGGTGAAGAGCCATCCGCGGAGGCAGGGAACTTGGAGATCACACGCAAGTCCTCAGACAGCTGGGGAAGCAGAGGCCAGGGAAGGGAGACAGCTGCCCTCAGGCCCCGGCTCCACCCCAGCTGCCCAAGGCATCCAGACCCCTCTGTCTCCTCAGGCTCAGTCATCAGGCCAGGCCCCGGGACACGGCTCCCTGTCTCCGGCTCGCGTCCTCCGCTGGGTAGGTGTGTCGGTGGGCAGGTGCCTGGTCCCTCAGGAAGGGAGTGGTTGGCCTGGCGCTGGCCCAGCTCCCAAGGGCCACCTGAGGCTGGGCAGTGAGCCTGGAGGAGCTCAGCAGGTGACAGGGAAGCCTCTTGGGCAGAGGTGGCCATCCGAGGTAGCCAGCCCTGCAGCCTCATCCCCACGCCCCGCCCTTCTTCGTGCTGCCCTCCTTCTCACGTGTCTGTGTTTCTTTTCTCCTCCATGCTATGGCAGTGGTGCCCCGTGCTGATGAGACAATACTTGGTGCAGCCCCAGGCAGTCCTTTTCCAGGTAATTTCCTAGGGACCCAAATGATGCCCAGTACCCACTTTCCCGGGGCACGTGCCTCCTGGAGTCCCTTCTAGGATTCCTTACCCCTTGTGTTGCTTAGCTTCCAAAGTGCCACCCCTGTCCTTATCCTTCAGATCCTCACACACCCTGGCAGGCAGGCAGCAAGGAGTTTTACTTAAATCTCATTTTATTCATGAGGAAAATGAGGCTCCAAGAGCTGGCCTGGCTTCCCTGATGTCACACAGGAGAGAGAGAGAGGCAGAGTTGGGGTGAGAATCCTGTGTTATCGCTCCTGGTTCACTGTTCTTTGTACCACAGGGTCAAAGGTTATACATGAGACAGATAAAAATTAGCCACGTAAGTCCATTCCCCTCCCTGTACCTCAGTTTTTCCACGTCGGGGACGAGGACCTTGAGTGTCTGTCTAGCTCAGACATTGGAGAGTTCAGGACTTTCCATCACCTGGAGCATGGTATCTCTGAGGAGGGTGTGCATACCTGCCGGTCTTGACCTTGAGGCCTTACAGGAATCTGTGGCAGTAGGCAGAGTTTTATCCCCGTTGGTTGCCCTGGAGTGGACAGTCTGTGAACTGCTGTCCTCAGTTCATTTCTCTTTCTGGGTCATGGTCAAGGACGGCACCAGGGGGCCCTGATGGGAAGGGAGCAGAAGCCCCAGATGACATCCTAAGACAGAACCCCAAGAGCTCAGAGGAGTCAGAGGTTCAGAACACAGCTATTGCCTGTGACTGTCAGTGGCGGGGGGGGGGAGGCCGTGTTCCCCAGCGTGTGGGTGTGCCGACACACTTACGCACGTGTGACCACCCGTGTTCCTTCAGTTCAGCCCTTGGCCCCCAAAATAACTGTGAGAAGTGGAAGTACATTGTCGCGGTTACCAGAGACGTAATTATGCCTTCTCTCTTCTCTTTCTCTCTCCTGACCTCCTTCCCATCTTTCTTTTTCTGTCTTTCTTTCTACCTCGTCCAGTCTCCACTTTCACGAAGGATCTGAGGTGTCTTGCAAAATAAACAATTACACGTATCTAAGTTAGTAAGTTAAGGCTGAAAAAAGTTCAGAAATGATGTGGTGAAAGAGGGAAGGTCCTAACGCCAGGTGCCCGCAATGCTGTGGTTGTGGTGGTTAAACACCGAATCTGACTCAGCTTCTTGCAGCCAAAGCCAAAAGGGGCAAACCATGGTTTCCAGTGTTCCTCTTGCTCAACCACAGGCAGGTTAACTACTCATCAGGAGAAAAAAGCATCAGGGGTGCTGAACTGCGGGAGGGAATGACAAGGACTCTGACTATTCTAATGGGCAGTGTCTTCAGAGGTTAAAAAAAGAGAAGTTCTTAGTATGGCTCTTTTATTTCCTCTAACAAATGTTGAATGCCTGAGATTTTCTCACTTCCCCAGAGGCTTTAACTCATGGTGGCAAAGGACGTTGTTTTCTGGTCACCTGACTTGACGAGGGGCGAGGCGGGAGGGGGGCAGGGGAAAGTTAGTGTATCACTTGGGGTTCTTGTTCAAACACGTCTCAGTTAATTTTTGAGTGTTGCGGCTAATGCCATGTTACTGGGCTATATATTCATTCATTCGCCAAGCACTTTGGGGGCTCTAGGGATGTTCCCTGTTCCGTGCTCTCAAGGCAACCTAGAGGGTGATAGACAAATGGCCATTAAACACGGTAGAAGTATGGTAATGGAGGTCTGTGGAAGTAGGCAAGCATAGACGAAGAGTCGTGATTTCTTTGTAGAAGTGGAGGACCTGAGAATGGCTTCACCAAGGAGGTGACATTGGAGCTGGGTCTTATGGACAGTGTAGGAGTTCTCTGTGACTGAGTGAGACGAGTCCTCCAGGCCAAGGTAGGACTGCCAGGAGTGGCTGAGGAGAAGCTGCCGGAGCAAGATTGCCCAGGAGATTGGAGAGAATCATCGGCAGCTCCACGGGACAGGCAGCGACGAGAACTTAGGGAATAATTACATCCCAAAACTAAATGATAGCATCCCCTGGCTCATGCAGGAGCAGACTAACAGCTTGGGCCAAGCCCTGCCGGTTGGTGGTGGTAGTGGGAGGTAAGGTAGCCAAGGGCAGCTGAGGGCCAGTTTCCGAGTCCCCTGTCCCCAGGGCCCCCACTCTTTAGGAAAGTTCACTCTACCTTCTGGCAGCCAGTGGTGGTTGGGAGACTGGATTTTTGGACCTCCTACCACATGTGTAACACAAGTTAAAGATTTTTATCTTGGAAAGGTGGTCCAAACCTAACTGTTAAAGTGACTGGACAAACTTTGACAATGAATTGATTGACTAACACCAAATCAAATAGCTAAAAGACTCTTCCAACTGGACATCAAAGAAATTAAGAGGCAGAATGTCCCCATTGGCCACCCTCTTGCAATTTTCTTAAACCCAGGTTGATTCTGCTTTCTTGGGAGAGATAAAGGCTTCCCCTTGCAGACCCAGCTGCCCAGCCTGGAGTCTAGGAAGGGGGCAGGTCTGGGGATGCTGACTTTTGTTTGAGATTGCTGCCTGGCCCGCCAAAGGGTCACTCTTTCATGTGTTCGTCCATGTGTTCCCTGTGCACGCCCTTCACAGTTGAATCCCGTCTCGACTACCTTTCCGTCTTTGCCTCTTCCACTTTCACTTCCTCCAACAAGTGGCATGTGCCGTTTCCAGATCACTTCTGTCCTCTTACCTCTGTGCCATCCTGCAGCACTTATCAGCCTTGGGGGTTGAGGATCGCTCAGATCCAGGTTTAATACTGCCTGCCCAAGAACCCTGTCCTGACCACTTCCCACTCCACGGTCAATGAATGGTTCTGCTCTCCTGCTCCTCTTGGATAAAGCTTCTGGGCCACATGTCTTTTCCCTCGGGGTTTATGGATGAAGGTCAGAGAGCATGTCTGGTCTTCACATGCCATCTTGTGCACAAGAAAGGCTCAATAAACACTGAACATTCATTATGCTCAGGCCTCCACAAGGGCACTCGGTAACACAGAGTGGAGGGAGCCCTATTCTCTCCCCCAGAGTCCCACGAACTCCAGAAGACACCATCTTGGAAGAGACCCTTACAGAATTGTTTTGACCTCCTTTTTCTTGCTCATGGCAATGCACCAAAGGAGCTGTTCTAGTGAGCTTCACTTCTGAGTTCCTTTTTTTAGCAAATTAGGAGGCTAATGCCATGACCAGGTCCCATTCTGTGGGGGATGAAGTCTAGACAGTGACCTTTTCCCAACAGCTCCTTGCTACATGGAATAAAAACTTTGCTGGTCCTGACCTGAAGCAAGAAAGATATTCTCGTCTCCACCTAGTATACCTGTATCCACTTACATGTGAAACAAAGGTTTACAAAACAGGACTATTCTTGCTGTGTGTGAGAACCTTGGATATTTTATGTTCCAGTCTATTCTAATTTCATTTTTTATTTAATTTCATTTTTAAAAATATTGGCACTAGCAAATTGATTTCACATTTCTGTTTACAGTCAGGACTCACAGTATGAAAATCATTAGAGTAATTATCAAGACTTTGGAGTTAGATGGATCCAGGTTGGAATCCTGGCTGTGGCACCTAGAAGCTGTGTGACTTTAGGCAAGCTACTTCCCTTCTATCATACGTTCATCGTCTGTAAAATGGGGATAACATTGAACCTGTTTCATGGAGTTACTGTGAGGATTAAATGGAACATTCAGGTAAAGCTCCTGACTCAGAGCAAGGGATCAATAAATGTGAGCTTTTGACATGGGTGTGAAGATTGTGGTTCTCATTGCCCTGGCATGATCACTTGGTGGGGCCGGCAGAGCAAAGTCGGGTCTCCTGCCTCCTAAGGAATGGTAGCCAGGAAGGACTTCCTGGAGGAGGAGGCATTGGATCAGGGTGGCAGGATGACTGGGACCCACTCCTGTCCTCACAGTGACCAAGAACCCCGTGTGAGCATCCAAGGACCACTTGTTTCCTTCTGAAGGGCAGGCTTGTTCCCAAGGATTGTTTGGCTGGACCCAGAGCCGACCACGTTAGACGCCTTTGCCTTTCCCATTTAGGTCTCCAATCCACCTGGAATTGATTTTTGTGTCTGGTGTAAAGTAAAGATCCAATTTCTTTTTTCCCCCTTGTTTCTGAATGGATAACTGGTTACCCCCGCACTGTTGATTAGAGTCCATCCTTCCCCGCTGATTTGTACATCCCCTCTCTCATATATCAACGTTCCATATATGCACAGATGTTTCTGGACTCGCTTCTGTTTCATTCATCTATTTATCTGTCCCTGTGCCAATCGCACACTGTCTAATTACTACAGCTTTACAGTGATTCCTGATGTCGGGGAGGCGTGTCCCTATCTTGTCCTTCTCCCTTAGAAGCCTGTGCTCGTCTCTGCATGTTTCAGAATCAGCCTCTGCTGGAGATGATTGAGAGCCCCAGGAGCTCTGGACAAAGCTGTCCTCAGTGAGGCTCGTGGCAGGGCGCCTGGGCCTGCAGTACCTCGCGGACTCACGGCTGCCAAGTTCGAGCTGCCCAAGAATTCTTTCTCAGTCATATGCCAAGAGAAGCACCAGGAATGTGCCTGAGTCTGACTCCTGTCCGCCTGCCACTGGCCCAGGGGCTCCCCTAGTTACGTGCCCTGTGGCTCAGTCCTCAGCATCCTACCCAAGGTGCCCTGAGCCTCCTTTCAGAAGACTGCTCGGTTCCCTGTCCCTCTCTGCCCAGAACATAGGCCTGGACAGACAGGGATGTGCCCTCCATTGGCAATGCCCGGGTCCTGGAGGGAACTGCTCATGCCAGAATTTGGCATGCACACCCAAAGTCTTTGGCTTAGGTGTTTGCAAATATTTTTTTTAAAGATTTTATTTATTTGATAGAGAGAGACAGCCAGTGAGAGAGGGAACACAAGCACGGAGAGTGGGAGAGGAAGAGGCGGGCTCCCAGTGGAGGAGCCCAATGTGGGGCTCGATCCCAGAACACCAGGATCACGCCCCGAGCCAAAGGCAGATGCTTAATGACTGCGCTACCCAGGCGTCCCGCAAATATTTTCTTTACCTGAAAATCGGCCGGGGGTTGGGTGGAAGGAAAAGACCTGGCATTCATGCTTCTCATTTCATCTGTCCTTGAATGTGAAGACCCAGGTTGGTGTTTTCTGGAGACCACTCTGACAGTGGCTCGGATGCCAAGGAAATGACTTGTCACAAGCTTTGATTCCATGAAATGGCTTAAAGAAAGGAGCACGACCGTGGGCCAGGTGCCCAGGGTTGGCGTGGACATGCTCAGTCCGAGGTGTGCGCCCGCAGTTCTCAGCTGACAGTTGCTTACACACCGCCGGGACTCAAAAACCCTCGCCCAACTGTGGTTCGTTTGGTTATACTGTATTGGATTTTGAGTGAGAGTTTTTGGGGGACTACTCCCTACACTGGGATTCTGCCCTGTTGGCCGTGGACAAAGCCCTCTTCGCCTTGAGCCTCAGTTTACTCATCTATGAATTGAGAGTCTGGCATGATGACGTCTCGGACTCCTCTTCACCTTATTTCTGTGATTCTGCCTCTGTGGTTTAAGAGCATTGAAATTGGACACTTTTCTCTCCATCCTCTTGGCAACAAGCCTCTTATTTCTGTCTTGCCTTTGGTTCCTGATCTCTCCCTCCGTGCATGGAAGAGGCCGTCTGTGGCCACCGGGGCTGGGCGGATGGAACCCGCGGGCCACAGGAAGCTGGGGCGGGATTCTTACGCAGCTGCGCCAAGTCCTGCCCACCTCCTCACCCGGCGAGAACGGCCCAGTTTAGATACTGGTCTTGTTCTATTGAGCCGAACCTGCCTTCTCAACACCGGGGGCGGGGTGGTTTGTAAGCCCCCCGTGGGCCCTGGCGCTGGCATGGGCTAGCCCAGCAAGGTGGCTGAACCCCAGAATGTGGTGCTGGCGTTTGGCTGGGATGCTTCGGAGTCTTGATACTGAGCTGTCTCTGTTTTGTCTCCTCTTTCAGACCACTGAGTATTCAGCGATGGCCTCGCTGGCTGGAGGGCTGGATGACATGAAGGCCAACCTGACCAGTCCCACCCCCGCCGACATCGGGAGCAGCGTGCCCGGACCGCAGTCCTACCCCATTGTGACAGGTGAGGGTACCTAGGGTGGAGGAGAGAGAGAGAAAGAGAGAGAGAGAAAGAGACTGAGATTGCCTGCGTAGTGGGACGGGTGGCTTGGTGCTTTTGGACTCAATGGGCCATTTTTTGTTTTAATAAGGTTATGAGGTCCTGGAATTGGGCAGGCAGGAGACTACTGGGGCGGGGGACTATGGTTGTGATGAGACATAGCTCTCTATTGCTCTGCTAAAGCCAGAGGAGAGCAAATGCCAAATGGACTGTGGGCTGGGTCAGATGGCGGGGAGGCCCATGACAGAGGGGCCTCGGTGACTACAGGATCTCCTGTGGGTAGGCCCTGGTGTTCAGTCCCTCTCATGAAGGGCAGCCCTGGCTGGTGAGACTTGAGAAACAGCAGACTTCTGGCAAACTGTCATTGGCATTTCAGATTTCCAGGCAGAGGCTGAGTCAAGAAAGGCAAGAGGTTTAGGCTGGAAGGTGCTTGGTGGATACAAAGTAGTTGCCTTTCTGGAAGGCCCAGCGCCAGCCTCTTTAGCTATCAGCGTAAAGAGTTTGGACCCTGGAGTCACACTGCTGGATTTGAACTTGCCATTGACTGGCTCTGTAATCTTGGGTAAATTATATAAGAATTCTGGGCTGTGTTTTAAAAAAAAATCCCCAAAATGGAAATAGTGTTAGCACCTGACCCATAGTGTTGCGAGGATTAATACATATAATACAGATGTGTTATACGTTCATTAGTGCATATAAGGTGCTTAGACTCTTGCTTAGTACAGAGCAAGCACCCAGTCCATGTTGCTGTCATTATTCCTCCCAGAGCCTTCTCGTGGTGGCCGGGCACCATTGCTGGGCTTGGTGCCGCAGACGGGGCTGGACTAGAAGGGCTGGGTTAGGCAGATACCTCTTCCTGCTCCGGCAGCAGTGGGATAATATGGGAGGACAGACTCTGGAAGTTTGTCCAAGCTGGCAGGCAGGAAGCAGTCTCAGATACCAGACAGACAAGTAGTGGGAGGCTTGGGGGTGACGCTTGGGCCAGAGCCTACGGGTCCAGCCGAGGGTAGCAGGATGTCCCTGTAGGCTGATAGGCAGGACAGGGTAAGAAGTAACAGAGACAGGGGTTCTTAGAAGTACAGGTGGACTATGGTTGTGTCAGGAAGGCTGGGAACTGGGCTTGGGTTAGAACTTTGGGGGAGGAGGCTGGATGTCACATAGGCTCCAAGACAGTGAGAACCCAGCTCTGAGACCTGTGCTGATAGATTGGCCCTGGGGGTCATGGGGTTAGACAGAAGCAGTGGAGGCCCTGTTTGTAAATCCTGACAAGAGCCTGGAGGCAGCTGAGGCCGTGCAGGTGGGGAGGTGTCAGCATTGGGGCAGGAATGGAGGCTGCGGAGTCCCAGTTAGAGCGAGGCTTTACTGACAGCACAGATATCCCACGAAGTCGTCTCCCCCAGCAGGCCGCCGTTGGCCCAGACAGGTCTGGGCATGGATTGGGTTTTCAGGTAAACCTTTGACCAAAGACTTGTTTGTACTCCAGAGTGAAGTCAGAATTATGCTTTATTTTTATTTTTATTTTTTAATTTTGGAGATAATTCTAGTCTCTGACCCATTATTACTCTTTGTGTTGTTTTTAACTTTCATCTTCCCTAAAAACACATTAAATTACATGCTGTAGAATGTTAAAAGCACTCAGGTAGTGGATGGTTACCTTAGAAGAAATATTTTCTGCCTTGTTCTGGGAAAAATAGAGAAAATGGGCTCTTTTGCATGCCCTTCCACAGAGGTGTGTTTTCCTGGGTGTTCACTGCTGAAGGGGTATTTCTGTGGAGGACCACATAGAGCTATGAGAGCAAGATATGAGGTGGCACATGAGAGCTGACGGGAAAAATCAGCATTACATTACATGAAGAACTCTTACTATATCTAGGACCACTTTGTGATCATGTGCAATTCTGAGCTATTTCACTTTATTACAAAATTTTTAAATTCAGGGACACCTGGGTGGCTCGGTCAGTGGAGCATCTGAGTCTTGGTTTCAGCTCAGGTCATGATCTCGGGGTCGTGAGATCGAGCCCCAAGCTAGGCTCCATACTTAGCAGGGAGTCTGCTGGAGATTCTCTCTCCTCTTCCCTCTGCAACCCCCCCGCCCCGGCCCCTGCTCTCACGCACTCTCTGTCTAAAAATAAATAAATAAATCTTGTTTAAAAAAATTCAACCTATTCTTTAAAAGTTCACCCATGTCTTGATTTTGCATAACCATATGCTCGATTTTGAACTATAGAAGTATTCTAATTATAAATACAATCATTAGCTTTCTTGTGAGTAAACAAACAATAGCTAGCTGGGAAAATAATGAAGAAAAGAGGGGCGCCTGGGTGGCTCAGTCGTTAAGCGTCTGCCTTCAGCTCAGGGCGTGATCCCAGCGTTCTGGGATCAAGCCCCACATCAGGCTCCTCCGCTGGGAGCCTGCTTCTTCCTCTCCCACTCCCCCTGCTTGTGTTCCCTCTCTCGCTGGCTGTCTCTCTCTCTCTGTCAAATAAATAAATAAAATCTCTAAAAAAAATAATGAAGAAAAGAGTCCTTTAACAATAGCACCAAAAAAACCCCCCAAATGCTGAGGAATAAACCTCACTTGAAACTCCACTAAGGACATAAAAGAATAAATGGAGAGATATAAGTTGTTCTTGAACAGGAAAACTCAGTATCATAAAGATGTCAGTCTCCCCTAAGTAATCTACTCATTCAAAGCAATCCATATCAAACTAGCAGCAGAGTTGTTTTGGTTTTTTATCTTTTTTTTTGGAATGTCAAAATGATATGAAATACTGGAAGAATAAGCACTCAAGGATAGCTAAAAAATTCTGAAATAGAGAAATGAGCAAGTTGTAGCTTATTTAAAAATATTAAGATAAAACAGCAGCAATTAAAACTATTTTTTGTGGGGTTCTTTTACAGTTTGTTTATTTATTTATTTATTTATTTATTTATTTATTTATTTATTTATTTAAGTAATCTCTATACCCAATGTGGGGCTCAAACTCACAACCCAGAGATCAAGAGTCATTCGCTCTCCAGACTGAGCTAGCCAGGCGTCCCTGAAACTATTTGTAACTGAAACTAAAGTAAACAGACAAATATAACAACAGAGAGAGTCCTTGAATGGATCCAAATATATGTGGATATTTATAAACGTAGTATTTCAAATCGGTAAAGATAGATCATTCGGTTAATGGTTTGGGACAACTGGGCTTGTTGGATACATACCTCACTCTTTATATCAAAATAAATTCCAGGTTGATCTAAACTGCCAGTGTGAAAAACAAAACCAATAATAAACTAGAAAAAAATGAGGGATACTTTTTATAATCTTAGAGTGGGGAAGGCCTTTTAAAATCTGTTCCAAATATAACAGACAAGGAAAAAAATTATATAAATGACAGTTAAAAATGTAAGTCTTTTGTCTGTATGTAAAAACATCCAAAAGACAAATAATAAAACTTGGGTGGGGGGGAATACAAAACATAGATGACAAAAATCTAATTTCCTTAATATATAAAGAGCTTTAAAAAACGAATAACGAAAAATCAGTAGGAAAAACAGGTCAAGAATACGGGAGGTAATTCATTGGAAAAAGTGCAGATGTCCAACAGCATATGGAAGATACGCACCTGACTCATGATTTTAAAACTGCAGATTAAAACAATCATGAGACACTTTGAAAAACCAATGAGCATATCAAAGATTGAAATGTTTCGTGAGAGCTAGTGTTGGAGAAGGTATGAGAAACAACTATTTTCATACACTGTTACAAATCAGTATAACCTGTTTTGGAAGGAAATTTGGCAATATCTATGAAAAATTTAAATGCACACACCCACCCTCTAACTCAGAACTTTCATATGCAGATCACAGATAGCACCAAAAAAACCCCAATTCACGTAGATGCACAGCGATACCTATATCTGTATAATAATCATAGAATTATTTATAACGGCAAATAAATGGAAACAATGCAGTGTCTGTCGATAGGAGCTGGGTGGTCATAGCACAAAATACTATGGAACTGATTAAACCAATTAAAAAGAATTAAGTAGAGCTGTCCGTGCCGAAATGAATAAATGTCCAAGATATATGTTTAAGTAAATAAACAATTTGTAAAATACTGTGTGAAGTATGATCCCATTGGTGTGAAAAAAATATAGAGGACATACACACAGAGGCACGGGCCCACACAGGCAGGTAGGAGCCCTGTATAATGAGGATTCTGTGGAAGATTCCACAGTCCTTCCCCTGTTTTATGGGGCATTGTGATGTTGGGGTTCTCTGACCGGTCCCAGCCAGCATCCCCTTGAGATAGCAAATATTAACAATGCCCCTTTACTCTCCTGAAGTTAAGTTCATAAAAACTGTCTTCCCATCTGATTTCAAATAAAATCAAAATAATGTCTTAATTATGAGATATAGGAAGAATAAAAGTGAAGTGGTTTATAATTAAATACTATGTACTTTGGGGGTGCCTGGGTGGCCCAGTTGGTTAAGTATCTGTGTTCAACTCAGGTCATGATCCCAGGGTCCTGGGATTGAGCCCCCCCCCACCCCCACCCCCGGGGTGGGCTCCCTGCTCAGCAGGGAGTCTGCTTCTCCCTCTCCCTGTTCCCTGGCTGGGGCGCTCTCTCTCTCTCACTCTCTCTATCTCAAATAAATAAAATCTTTAAAAAAATACTATGTACTTTGATAAGTAAATACTCTGCCTGATTAAACTGCAAGACATAATGAAGTAGTTGGGGGCCTGCCCCGTGCACAGAATCAGTGTGAATGCCACAGCCCTGAACAGGCTAGGGACTCGTACTTCCTCACACCGTGAGCGCGATTTTATGAATAGGTGAGGAACTGCTGGCAAAGTTCCAAGTAAAATAAGGTACGAGCTTTGCTCGGTTTACACAGCCGTTGCATTCCTAGAAAATTCAGTGTATATTAAGACCATGGAAATTGCAAGTTCACATTTATATGTAAATGAAGTTCAGTGTTAGATTCAAATAATTATAAACAGATTTTTCACCTGTCCTATTGGACAGGACATGACAGTCGTACAAGATGAAAGGAAACTTCACGGTGGGGACTCTTCCACCACAAGGCAGTGATGCCTCTCCATCTTCGAAAAGCCCCCACAAATTTTCCAAACACCCTCGAGGGGGCAGTTGCTGACCCCGCTGAGAAGTATTAGAACACCTTGAAGGAGTGCCCCCAAGAGCTGTTAGGATGGGCCTCCGTGTGACCACGGGGCAGTGATTGAATTCCACTTGTGTTCGTGGATGTGTCGACACAGTTCTGAACTCCTCGGGGAGACCTTGAGTCTTCCAGGCCTCACGCCTTACCTTCTCTGCTCCCCACAGAGCCCAGAGCAGTGTTGGTGCTCAGCTGGACCGTGAGCCAGCCCAGGGCTCTAGCTGGAATCCAGGGGAGGGGTCGATGGGGGGAGGTGGGGGAGGTGGCCTCCATCCTGCTCCATCTCGGCCCTAACATTCCGTGCTGTGCAGGGAAGATCTCATTAGAGAATGAGTCAATTTCTCTCCATCGTTTATATGCCACATTAAATATTAAGTTAAATGCCTGCTCTACCAGCCAGGGCCGCGGTTTGGAAACTGCTCACCATTTGCAGACCAGTGACATGGCCAGCTCATTTCTGCATCATCAGCAGTTTGGGACCGTCCTGATTGGGACTAATTATCTGCAGGTGTGTTCTTGGGCCACAGGCCTGCTGATGGGGCAGCCACTGTGCCGACCTGCCAGGGAGGACAGCGGGTGGGATGCCAGGCTCCCTGCTTCTGCTCACCTCCCTACTAGTGAAGGACCCAGCAGTCTTGCCCTCAGCGGTGCCCACCTGACCTTTGCCTGGAAGAACAAAGGAACAAGGGCAGCCTGTGTCCTTGACGGCCTTCTTCCCCTGAGGACCATCTTTTTGCATCAGCAGTTAGAATGGAGGGAGGAGACTGTGGGAGGCTTCTTCTCCTCAAATAAGTTTGGTGTGGTGGAGGCCCCTAGGGTATGAGGCTCCCCCTGGGCCCTATGCCCTCTAAGCAAAAAAAGACTACTAGTGGGCTGCAGATGAGCCCCCACAAAGACAGACAGAATGATGCCCAGTCCCTGAGACCACCAGCTCTGATTTGCTGTACCCCTGGGTTCAATGTTTGGAGCCTCAATACCCCAGACTTGGCAGCCCAAGAAAGTCCACCCTCCTCTGCCTTTTTCATCTGAGCAAAGCTGAAGACTGGAGGAAAGAGCACTAGATTGGGAGTCAGAGGAATGTGCATAAGCCTGGACTTTCCCACTTAATTGTCCTATCCTTCAGCAAATAGATTGTCCTCTGAGCCTCAGTTTTCCTGTCTATGAAATGGGGATGGCCATTCCTGCCCTGCATGTGTCCTTTGGCTGTTGCAAAGATATAATGAGACAGCGGGGGGAGACAGTTTGAGGGCCTCCACAGGGACATCTGAGGGTGTGTGGGTAGTTGAGGGAGAAGGTAATCTGGAGGGTCCAGGAGCCAGTGTTGGCACTTCCCAGCCTCCCTCAGGACAAACATCCCAACCACAGATGGGCAGGGTGGGAGGGTCATGCAGTCCAACTGCTCACCTGACAGCTGGGGAGACCCAGGTCTAGAGAGGGGAGGTGACCTGTTCAAGGTCACATCCAGTGAGTTAGAGCTGGAACTAGGGCTCGCTCAGAGCCCTGACCTTTGTGGCCTACTGCTGTTATGTGGTGGGATAGACGAAAGAAAGAAAGAGAGAAAGAGAGAAAGAAAGAAAGAAAGAAAGAGAATTCCCAGTTTAAATTTCCAGAGGGCATTTCTTCTAGCATGTAATTGAGAATGTCAGCAGGAATGCCAGACTGCTTAGCTTGAAGCCCAGTGTCACCATATTCTAGCTGGCTGACCTTGGGCAGGTTACTAATGTCCATGCCCAAGTTCCCATCTATAAAGCAAAGCCCAGACAGACCTCGCTCATAGGCTTCCTGTGAGGATAACATGCGTGGTCCACGCAGAGTCTCAGCCCAGTGCTTGGCACGTGTGAACACTCAACAGATGGTAGTGATTAGCGTGTTTCTGGGCTCTTGTACCAAAAAGTCCGGCCAGGGCCAAGCCACTCTGAATGGCCGGCCGTTTGTTCTTCTTTCCGTGGGGAGCACTTCCTCGGATCTGTTTGTTATGGGCCTTTGAGGCTCAATCAGACCCAACGAAATACCTCAGAGTGAAATCATAATGAACAGCAAAGACTAAAATATGAGAAATTCCTCATGTATCCAGGCTTCCAAAGATGCCTCAAAAAATATAATTAAAGCTACAATACAGCATCATATCTTATAACCAAGGGCTCAGCGATGGAGCCTTCCTAGGAATCCGATGGACGAGGCTGGGGTGTCAAAGTTGTGCGCGCTGGAAAAGACCATTGCGTGAGTACTGTTTACTGGACTCTCGCTGTGTGTCCAGCTGGGAGGACGGTGGTGGTCCTGGTGGCCAGTCCCTGCCCTCACCGGGCTTACCTGCTGGGAAGAGCCAGACAATTCACAGCAAACAGAGAAAAAGAAATGCGCAACTTAATTTCATCATGGCTCGTGTTCTGAAGAAACCAGCTGGTTGAAGAGCGATGGGGGGTGGGGGGGACGACAAAGCAGAGCCTCCCTAAAAGGATGGATGGCATTTGATCTGAGATCCCAGTGATG
This sequence comes from Ursus americanus, assembly GCF_024610735.1. Lineage (NCBI taxonomy): Eukaryota > Metazoa > Chordata > Mammalia > Carnivora > Ursidae > Ursus > Ursus americanus. The sequence continues at coordinate 33,987,078 of NC_142144.1, forward strand.
AGAAGCTTTGGGAATATTTTGGGGAAAGGTATTTCTGACAAGATCCAGCCTCTGTAGACGCCTTTTAACTGTAAAATGAATGAGTGAGCGAGATGTGGAAAGGGTGGGACTGTTTCTTAGTTCTCTCTCTGCTGCTAGTGGGGCCCAGCCCATAATCAGGCTTTGGGGGCCCTTAAAATCAGTGGAAATTAACTTTAGAGGTTGGGCGGCCCCTCTCTTCACCCACCTGAAGATTTTTCTATATCAGGGCTTGGTTACCTCTGGTGATGGGGATTTCACCACCTCAAAGGCGAAGAATCTTCAGGCAGTACTTACCTGAAGCTGTTCTCCACTGAACTGATTTCCTTTCCCACTAGCAACCCCGACCTAAAGTGCCTGCAAAGTCCAGATAGGCATCCACGCTATGAACTCATAGACCCAGCCACAGCCTAACACCTCCCTTGGCTGGCATTCTGTGTACCCACAGTGCAACCCAAAGGTTGTTTGGTCTGCGTAGTGTCTTTTTAAACTTAAAAAAAAAAAAAAAAGAAAGAAAGAAAGCTTAGACTCACATTTTCAAGATCGGAGAAGAACAACCCAAATGTCCATCAGTAGGGAACTGTTGAAGTCAGGAGCAGCTTATCCATCCAACGTACCGTTGTGCAGCTGCAGGAAAGAATGAGGACGCTCTCTATGTCTTGGTAGGAAAGGATCTTCGAGATACATTATTCATGAAAAAAGCAAGACTAGTGTGTACAGAATGCTACCTTTTGTGTAAAGAACAGAAGGACAATGGGAATGCATATATGTATTTGTGCACACATGCATAAAGAAACCCTAGAAGGATACTCGGGAACTTAATAACCATGTTTAGGCAGAAGCCGTGAACTGGGTATGGGAAGATGACTTTTTATTGAATACCATTTACATGTTTAATTTTTCAAACGTTGTCAATATGTGACTATCAGAAAGTTAAATTTAAAAGTGCCTTAAAGTCAGGAGATTCAGCATAAAGATTAAAACGTCTCACTTGTCTTGGAAAATTGAAAAACGTGTTCACTTTGTGTCCACATTGCCACGCAGCCACAATAAGTAGAGCTGAGAAGTGGTGGCCCCTCTTGGGGGGAGGGCAGCGCTCTCCCATTTGCCCGGGACTCCTGGGCAGCTCAGTAATTAATCAGGCCGGCTGCCCCTGTGGGCTTATGAGCTCTTGACTTTGCTCCAGCCCCTATCCTTTCTCGTCTCCTCTTGCTCCTACTGTCAAGCCAGGAAGAGCTGACCACAGGCTGGCCAATTGGCCTTGCCTGCGTCCGACTCCAGGCCTTTGCTCAGGCCGTTCTGCCTGCCTTTCCCCATATGTCAGCTCAGCATGTAAGCCATCCTGTGGGAAAGGCCTGGGGTGCTGAGTGTAAAGTTCTCGAGAACGTGCAACAACACAGCATTTCATCCTAGCGCAGTGATGTCACACTCTCTCCAAACGAGGTGTTGTGCCTCAGGGGACCACAACCCAGAGAGAAAACTCAGCGTGTGAGATTGGAACTTTTCCCAGAGATACAAGGCTATTTGCATTCCAGAAAGATTCAAGGTGAATCCGATTGGGGTTTAAAGTATTTGGTTTGGGATTGTTAAATAGACTTACAGTAATAGATTCCACAGAAACCTGGAATTTTGGAATCTTAGTGTTTGGAAGGATATTCAGGGGTTCAAAGAAGCTGAAGGTCTGATCACTTGGAAGCCAAAATAAAATTCAAGTATCTCCATAATTAAAATGCACATCAAAGGAAAATATGATTTGCGTTCAGGTTAGCCCAGTGTTCCTAAGAACTATTTGTTGAATAAATGAATTAATATTTGTAGAAAGTGCAGTGTCAATTAAAAAAAATAATTTCAGCAGAAAGTACTGTAGTTGTTTCTGACCTTGTATTTCGTGGGATAAAAATAAACAAAGCTGGATGGCCGTCCTGGTAATGCACTCATAGATTTTTACACTTGCGAGCAGCTTGGAAGCCGACCTTTCCAAATAGCCTTCGAGCAGGTCTCTGGGCCTCCAGCTTCCCAGCCCACCCTGCTGTGATCCATCTTCCTAAAATAGCGATTTCATTAGCTTGTTCTCCTGGTCAGAGATCACCACTGCCTTGCCATTTTCTGGAGGAGAAAACATACCAAACTGTAGTGCCTGGCAATTTGCAGAGGTCTGCCATTCATTATCCAATCGCTCGCTCACTCACTCACTCATCTCTTCATCAAAACCCAGCATCTCCTTCCTGTCAGGAGCCTTGAGGGTTGCATGCCCCCAACATGCTCATAGTCTGATGGGGGAGGCAAGCATGCAAAAAAAAAAAAAAAAAAAAAGCAAACAAGAAAAAGAGAGATAGCCTGGGAGAAGCCATGGTATGTGAGGGCACCGAGGAGGGAATGGTGGCTTCTCTTTGACTGTGGGCTTTGGGGCACATTTTATGGAGGAGGCCATGGCTAGGCTGTTCTGGAAGAGCCTGACTCTCCAAGCTTCTCTTCTGAAGCTTGGTTTGTTTTCTTGCAATCCCTCTTTCATAATTCCTTTTTTAAAAAAAAGATGTCTTTATTTATCTGAGAGAGAGCGAGTGTGCACATGAACAGGGGGAGGGGCGGTGGGAGAGGGAGAGAGAGAATCCCAAGCAGACTCTGTTTTGAGCACAGAGACTGATGAAGGGCTGATCTAATGACCCAGAGATCATGACCTGAGCCAAAACCAAGAGTCAGATGCTCAACCGACTGAGCCACCCAGGTGCCCCTCATAATTCCTTTTTAATCACAACATAATATACATCCATGGTACAATAAAGCCAAGAAGCGTGTAAGTGCGAATAGCTGTGTGTGACCATATCCCCTCACCCCATCCCTAACTTATTCTGCTGGTACCATCAGAGTTGATGGGTTGGTCTATGTTCTTCCAGAAGCTCTTCTTTGCATATATATCAGATTATATACATATGGTTTATTTCCTTCAAATGAGTTTTAACTTCTCAAACTGTTGTTCAATTTTTTGAAAAATTTATTTCATGTCAGTAAGGACAGAACTTCCATCCTCTCTAATGTTCTGGATGAATCATCATGAACTTTTCTCAAGCACTATAGGCTAGAGAGTCCGTATTTTCAGGGCTAAAGGGTGAATCCCTCTCAGTATTTGATACTGGGGCTGCAGACGGAGAAGGACAGGGTCCAGGAAGGAGGGCAGGCAGGGTACCTTGTCCCCCAGCGCTGGTGGCTTAAGACAGCTGACTTGGGGCCCTGCTGCTGCCTCCCCTGTGCTCAGGGCTGTGGGGAGAGAGGTGTGGTTGCTAGGAGCACATCAGGGAAAGCCACAGGGGGGCAAGCTTTAGTTGAGTACAGAGAAGAACTTTTTAACAGTTTGAGCTCTGAAACTGGAATAGGCTGCCTCAGGAGGTAATAACAATGATAGTGAATGTTTATTGAGCATTTGTTATGTGCTTTGCTTCATTTCATCCCTTATTCTGTGAAACATAGGTACTATTTTTGTCCCAGCTCACAGTTAAAGAAACAGCTTCCGTTCACACACCAGTAAGTAACAGAGCTGGTTTTTCTCCTAACTTCTGTACTGTATGGTTTCTGTTGGTAGTAAGCTCCACGTCATCAGAAGTATCCAAGCAGAGCTCTCTCACGTTCACCCGCAGCACAGTTACACTAGCAGCCCCTGGGGTCTGTAGGAGCTGCTCAAACTGCACCATCTGTCATACAGACTCTGGAGCCAGACTGCCTGTCTTTAGGTCCCAGCTCTGCCACTTGTGAATTGGTGACCTCAGTTGCTCAGTTGTTTGTGTGTGAGTGTGTGTGCCTCAGTTTCCTCATCTATAAAATGGGAATAGAAACTTATTATATGATAAAATGAGTTGATTTTTTCAAAAATACAAAAAACACTGCTTGGAACACCAGAAGTGCTACGTAAGTGTTGATTTAAGACTTTTTATTAAAAATAAAATAAAATAAAATTTTGGAACTCAGGAAAGCAGCCTGAGCCAGAGAGCCTCAGGGTCCTCCACCGCAAGAGGGTGGTGAAGAAGCTTACTCGGGGTGGGATCTGTCCAGCCTTGAGCAGGCCGCATGGCTCCCTCTTCTGGATGTTCCACTGGCCTCCTGAATTCGTTTTAGCTGCCGCTGTAACAAATTACCAGAAGCTTCGGGGCTTAAAATGACACATATTTATTATCTCCCGTTCTGGGGGGCAGAAGTCCTAAAATCAAGGAACTGTGTTTCCACTTCTGGAGGCTCTAGGGGGGAATCCTTTTATTTGCTTTTCCCAGCTTTTTCTAGAGGTTGCCTGCATTCCTTGGCTCATGACCCCTTACCCCATCTTCAAAACCAGCAAGGTAGCATCTTTTTCTGCCCTTTGTTTTCTGCTCCTGTTGCCACATTTTCTGTGACTCTGACCTTGCTACCTCCCACTATAGAGACCTTGGTGATTATGTTGGGCCCACCTGGATAACCCAGGGTCACCCCCGCATCTCAAATTCTTGATCTAATCACATCTGCAAAGTTCCTTTTGCTTTGTAAGGTAACATATTCACAGGTTCTGGAGATGAGGATATAAGCATCTTTGGAGGGGTCAGGATACTGTCCGCCATACCTCTCCAGTGCTCAAAGAAAAGTGCTCCCCAGTGCTCAATGGAAAAGCTCTTTGAGGACTCCACGTGCTCTCACAACTGTCCTGACTCACCATCTGGGAGGGAATCAGGCCCCTCCTTAGCTCTGTGTCTGCCTGACCTGTCCCCACCACGTCTGCAAGCGCTGCTGGTCCTCACTCGGTCTGCTCATCGGCCCCACTGTAGTGACAGTAGGGTCAAGAGACTGGACTTTTGGTGCTGGATGGGCCCTTAGGGGTCATCTAATGCAACACCCTCAGTGAGCAGATGGGAACCCTGAGGACTGAGAACTCAGGGTCTCCAAAAGGAAGACAGCTCTGGAATCCACATCCCTTGACTCCTATTCTAGTGTTCCTCCCTCCATGCCAGACTTATCCTTCATCCTTCCAGAACGGGACTATTTCCCTTTCCCGTCCTTGTTTCTCAGCCTGACTGGTCACTGCCATCTGTCTACCTCATCTGTGAAGCTGTCCAATGGAAGCCTTTATCCAGGCCTGTTTGTTTTTTCTTCACCACCGTCTAGCTCAGCCATGCCTGGCGTGACTCCAAGCCTTTTGCTTCTGCTGGTTGCTCTGCTCAGAATGCTTGTCATTTGCCCGGGGTGGCGGCAGTCTGCCATGAAAGAAAGAGCGCTGCGCTGACTGGAATCAGGATCACAGACCTTCATCAGCTCTGCCATACTCCTTGCTGGCTTTGGGGACACCCTTCACCTGCCCATGCCTCAGTTTTCACATCTGCTAACGGGAATTACAATCTGGGCTCATCCCTTTGTACGGGACTGTGGTGAAGTGCACATGAGCTATAAGCCGTAAGCCGTGCCCTTTCTTGTGACTTCATGGAGCCCGTGCCACTGTGACCGTGCCAAGTGCTCTGGTCCTGTCTCTCAGCAAGAGGGAAGAGGTGAGCTGATGGAGGGCTTTGCCTGTAAAAGGCTTTCGTGACAGCTGCTGAGGAACTGAGGAGCCAGCAGGCTTGCCAGCAGTCTCTGCCCATATGCCTTCAGGGCTTGTGTCCGGGGGGCAGGCCCCAGATGCCACTTCCTCCAGGAAGTCCTCCTACTTACCCCACAGTCAGAGCGTTGTCCCCCTCAGCTTGCCCCTGGGGATCAACCCACCTGTTATTCTATTGTGTCTTGATTTATAATTCTTTGTGACCAGCCTGACTTTCTCCTTAGATTGTGAGGTTCTGAAAGATATCTGCCTTCCCCACAACAGCCTAGCATGGAACTTGAATATAGTAGGTACTCAGGAAGTGTTTGACGAATGGATGGAGGAACAAACGAGCTGTCCACTGTGATTGGCTGTTACTAAGTGCCCCAAACCCCACCCTCCTAGGTATATTACCAAGATTATCAGCCTCGTATGTTATGATTCACACATTCATATCACTTTGATGAGCATAAGGCACATTTGACTGCAGATATTATCACAATTATTATTTCTTTCCAAATGCATTAACTTCTGCTGGCCCGCCACCTTTTCCCCCCAGTGTTCACAGTCCAGAGAAAGCCTCTCCAATTTATCTCAATTAGCTCCTATTTTCATACACTGAGAGGCTGTAGAACTTCTACTCCCACCTTAGATCTTCTATAAATGTTTGGTAAGGCTGGTTTCAGCATGGATCCTTACGGGCACCTGTCCTCTGTCCGACTTGCCCGTCTAGAGACGTGTTTACCTTTCCAGACCCACTGCTTCCTTTTGTACTCTGTTAACCCAGGTCTGGGAAGGGGTCACATGCTCACCTCCAGGGTGGGGTGGTCACATAGTCTATCTGGAGTCGGCTCTAGGGTGGGGGCAAGGTAAGGGCCTTCTCCCCAAAGCTCATTTCAATCCCGAACAGAGCCACTAGCAGGAGTGATCATACTTGCGTCCCACTCACTAAGCATCAGGAGTCATTCTAAGCACTTTATGTTAACTTGTCTAGTCTGCCTAACTACCCTATGAGAGAATTAGTCTTATTATCCCCATTTAACTGATGCAAAAACTGAGGCACAGAGGAGCACAGAAATTTGCTTAAGGTCACACTGCAGCTACATGGTGGAGCCCGGTTTCAAGTGCAAGTAGTCACATTCCAGTAGCCACACACTGACCACTGTGCCACACTGCTTCTCTCCAACCTGGTGTCAGCGGCCAGCAGGAGATCTGACCAGAGGAGCTCGGAGTCAGGCAGAGCCTCATGTGGAGAAGACACCACAGACAGCATTGATGGGTGGCCTCGTGTGGGGGTTGTGGCTGATGTGGCTCTTTCCCAGCGGGCCTGGCAGGAGTATAGTATCTTTTATAACCAGTAGTGTCAGTCTGGGTAGTTGCTCAAAAAGTATTGCCCAAAAGAAGACCATAGCTGGCACAGGTAGCCATCTGTGCCAAAAAGGGCATAGATTAAAACACACACACACACACACACACACACACACACACACACACACACACCCCTGTGGTTTTTATTATCTTTAAATCTCTTTTGTACTAATGAAGCTGAGGGAGTAAAAGACTCCCATAGAACGCAGCCTGGAGCCACGGAGCCCAGGGTATGGCTCCCCGGCCCCCTTTGGTCCCGCAGCCCATTTCAGCTGGCTCCTACCCCAGGCTCACCGAGCCTGGCTGTGCTGGTCTGGGCTGCCTGGAGACCGCGCAGCAGCTGCCCGGCTTCTCTGTGGGCTGAGCGCTCCTCTAGCAGGGACTGGCCCAGCCCTTGGCACCCCCCGGAGGAATCCCTTCTTTGACCTTTGTAATTATTCCTGTTCAATCTTCCTTCATGTTTTTTTCCTCCCCCCACCCCCCCTTTCCGAGGTGCTCGACTCCTGCACTCTCTCCAGTGTATTAAGGATGTGAGTGAAATTGATGACTGGGATGTCTCAGGTCTTTATGATGATGAATGACTTTCACTGCCAAAGCTTTTATTGTCTGTGATTTGGGAAGAAGGGGGAACTGATATATCAAGGCTGCCTGTCACACCATTTAATACAGTTATAAATCCTGACGTCACTAACTGGTGGTCAGGAGCTGGAGAATTCCACCGGCCGCCGCTTTGCCGAGAGCCTTTATGGATTTTTCCCCTCGCCTTTCTTGGCTTGACCGTCACAATTGTGTTTTTGGGGGGGGGGGGATGGGAACGGCTGGATGATGACTTTAAATATCCCAGGGGCAACCTGGGTCAGCGTGGAAAGTGGGAGTCCTCCCCACCCTAAAGAAAGGAGGAGATGCCAGGCCTTTGTTTCTAAGGTGAGCAAGGAAATTGTTCGGTGAAGCCAAATTCTAAAAGTACACGAACACCTTCCTGTATTACCGTAGAGGGTGAGATGCCCTTACTGATTGATTTCACATCTGTTATTCCTCAGATCTTACTTCCATCCTTGGGAGGGCGGCAGTGAGAGGCTTGATCCCCCTGTTATAGAAGAAGAAACTGAGGCCCAGTAAAGCGAAGTGACTTGGCCAAGGTTATGCCCCATTAGACAAATTCAGAGGGCAGCTCTCTGGGTGAAGCCAACAGAACATCACCATTAGGAACTTCGAGCACAGCGTCAGACGCGCTGGGTTCCAACCCAAGACTCCCCCCTGTCTAGCTACCAATCTTGGGAGGGCCCCTCAATTCTCTGACCCTCAGTTTCCTCCCCTGGAAATGGGAATAGCACTTTCCTCATAGGGTTGTTGTGAGACTAACATGAAATGCTGTGTGTAAGATTCTTATGAGGTTTCTACCCCGTCAGAAGTGCTCAGGAAGGGTTAGAGGTGGAACTGCGATGAGAGAAGGATGTGGTAGGTGTCATAGGAGCAAGAGGAGGGCCACTAGGCCTTCCTGAGGTTGTACGGGGAGGTGGCCAAGGAAGGCTTCCTGTAGGAGGTGAAACGTGAGCTGATTGGAATGAGTAGGAATTAGCCAGGCTGCAAGGACAGGAAGGAAAGCATTTGAGGCAGAGGGAACATGATCGACGCAGAAACCACATAGGAAGTGCAAGCAGCTCTAGGAGCAGGGAGACCCCTGCCGGACCTGGGGGAGGGCTCAGATCAGGGAGGCTTCCATGACCTGAGATCATAACCTCCCGATGTCAGATGTCAGGGAGCCTTGAAGGGCTTTCAGGAGGGAGTAGCATCTTCAAAGAAATCTCTCTGGGGTCTTGACAGAGGGAGGACATAATGAGGACAAGACTCAGCAAGAAAGCCCAACCCCTTGAAGGTGGTCGTAAATGTCCAGGGGAGAAAGGATGAGGACCTGGACCCAGGCGGTGGCGATGAGGATGGAGAAAACAGTTTGAGGGGTAGAATGGGCAATGGTGAAATGTTGGGGACAGGTGAGTACAGGAAGGAGTGTGGTTCCCCTGGTTGGAGTTGGAGGGCCTGGGTGGATAAGGGAGCCGCCAGCTGAGACAGACAACCGGAAGAGGAGCTGGTTGGATACTCCAGCTTTGCGGCATCCCGGGGACACCCAGATGGGAAGCGCCAGCGGGCAGCGGGGGAGGGGACAGGGCTGGGGACGAGGCCTTGGGAGTCCTGCACCTGGAGGAGATGAGTCACCCAGCGACGATGGGTAGGGATGAGCAGAGATCTAGGAAGAGGCTCTGGGGAAACACCGATGACTGGAGAGACGGAGCCATGGAAGAAGCCCGGGACGAGGTGAAATACGAAGGACAAAGCAGGCCACCATTGCCTTCCACCTTGGAGGCTGTAGCAGTCACAGCTCTTACTGGAGGCCGACAGAATTTTCTCCGGCTGCTTAAGCAGAAAGGGGATTTTCCAAAGGATATAAGGACACTCAGGTGGCTTGGAGGCTTCACGGCCAGGAGCCTACACCTCAGGACTGCTCCTGTGGAGATGCCACACCGTGGCCTGTGGACACGGAGCGCTCGGCTTACACTGCTGTCGCTGGACACTGGATGTCACCACGAGACCCTGTGCCTCGGCAGGTGCACTGCATGGGCGCCCGCTTCCTCGTGTCACTAGCTTCTGGATGAACAACTCACACCACGGGTCTACTTGGTAGAGCCAGTAAGGTGCCTGTGCCCTGGCTGCAAGGGAGGCTGGGAGATCAGGCTTCCGCCTTAAGGAGACTAAACTCTTAAGGGAGAAAATTCCCCAATGAGAGGTGTTCAGTGGTATCACGTCACCAAAAACGTTTGAAGAATTAAAGAGCGAGCAGAGATCCAAGATAACAAGAGCTGAAAAGCATCCCTTGTCGGTAGCAGTTAGGAGGGCCTTGTTCTTTGAATCATGTATCGACTGCAGTCAGCCCCTTCCCATAGGATTTGAGGTATCATTAAGTTCAAACCCAAGGACATCTGCAGATAGGCCAGAAACCACTGAAAGTAGGGGGAAATGATTGTACCGGATGCCAGGAGAGCCCCGGTGGGGAGAGGTAGCTGGGCCTGGAGGCTGTAGGGTTGGGCTGTTTTTTCTGGATTTGAGTGATCTTTGGCAGTGGCTGGCCTGGGAAGCAGGAGTAGGGAAAGGGGAGAAGTAAGGGCTCCAAGGCTCAGCTCTGACCCAAGGGGTGGCTGGGAGACATTTCCCTTTGCTAGACCTTGGGGAGCTTCCGAGTTTTGAGTTTTGGCGGCTGGCTTGTCTTCAGCGGGGAGGATCAGAAGTATCACCTGTCAGGCTTGAAGAGAAAGCTTCCTGCTCTGAAGAAACAGGGCACAAAAGTCCCTAGCACCTGACAGGCTGGGCCCAGAAGAGTGGCTTGGAAAATGTTTTCCGAACCAACGAATGAATGAATGAACCAGGAAGCATCTGTTTGGCCTCAGCTCTATGCTGAGCTTTGTGCCAGCACCGTGGGGAGCCGTGAACAGGACCCGGTCCCTGCCCGGGAAGGGCTTGGTCCAGTGTCCACGTGGAGCCAGCCACCACGGGCAGTCTGATGAGCGCCGTGATGGGGAGCTGGGCGCGGCGGCTCCGAGAGCACTAAGGAGGGAGTGTGTAACTTCAGGTGGGCAGGGCAAGGTGGGCATCTGGGAAGCTTGTCTACAGGACGTGACATTGGTGGAGGTTGCTGGTGCTTCCAGGGTAGGCCAGGAACGTTTGCTCAGGCACGGAGGGAAGATGGGGAAAGAGCAGCCTGTTTAGGGCTGGAGTGGGGGTGGGGGCTGGAGGCTGCACTACTCCGGTAGGAATGGAGGGTAGCAAGGGGTTTGGACTTGATCCAGAGGCGGTGGGGAGCCATTAAGGGTGGGAGCAGAGGGTCTGGTACATTGGAGGAGGAGGCTGGGGCCAGGCAGGGAGACAGTGGTGGGGTGGGCAGGGGGGGGTAGTCTGAACTAAGGCCGGAGTTGGCTGTGGATGCAGAGAGGCTGCGACTTGGTCCCTCTGGGGGTGTTGGTGGGAGAAGCTGGGCCTGTGGGTGCTGTGGGTGCCAGGGTGTCCAGGCTGGGCCTTCTCGCCCAGGGCCACTCGGAGCCTGCTGGGTGCCCTCATTATGCCGCTCACGGGCGGCGAGAGACAAGAGCAGCAATCGAGACGCCGGCTGCCTCCTGCTGGTGTGCGGAGCGCCGGGCAAACCACATGAGATCCCATCTCGCGCATAATGTGCATCCGAGGACAAAATTAGATTGAGAAGTAAATGGAGCCGAAAATTTCCAAAGCATTTCCCGTCAAGAAGCTGTTTGATTGCGTGTTTTAATTCTCAGAGTCCTCCTGCCCGGTGAGGTTCATTTTGGTGGGGATGGCTGTAGGCTGAAGGAGATTGACCCGGGGCCCGGGACTGAGGGCGGGGGAGAGGCCAGGCTCCATCTCCTGGGTGACCTGGCCAAGGTGGCAAGCACCGGCCCGTCCGACTTTAAAACGTGAACTGATGATGCACTGGGTTACTACACATGTGAATGTTTCCCTTTTTTTTTCCCCCCAGAAGGCTTTGCCTTCCTCCTCCTCCTCATTCCCTCCCTCTCTCCTTCCTCCATTCCAAAGCCCAAGAAGCCAGGGAGGCAGGCAAGGGTTACTACTCCACTTTGCAGATTTGGAAAGCGAGGCACAGCCAGGGGCAATCATTTGTTGGTAGCACAGAGGGAGGAAGTCAGTGGAATGTCCTGTGAAGTCTGATTCCTGGTGTGTTCCCCTCCCTGTCCCTGACCGCAGAGGTCAATAAATATAAAGATGGGACGAAATCTCTCTGTCTCTCAGGCATGCGTGCGCTCACACACACAGAGAAATTTTGAAACACAGAAATGCCGGGTGTTTCTGGTCAGAAGCCTGGCTCCTCCTCTCACTGCCTGCCCCTCCCTGGCCCCAGGCCGCTCTCTGCACCTGCTGCCCTGAGGAAGATTGAGCCCTCTCCTGGGCTCCAGGGTCACTGCTGCCTCCAGCCTCGTCTGTGGAGCCCATGAGGACGCCTGCATCTTGAGGCATGTTCACCAAGGAAAGCGTTCTGTTCACTTTATTAGGAACATTTATGCCCAGACTAACTGGAAGAAAAGAAAAAAGAGAGAGAATCGGATTCTTGAGCTTGAGGGGTGTTCTGAGAGAGGGAAGAGGCAGGAAATGAATAGAGAAAACAAGACAAGGAAATCTGGATCGGGGCCATGGTGGTCCTAGGGCCCAGGCCTGGCTGTGCACGGCTCTCCGGGCAAGGCCTGGCCCGGGGGGCTCTTCACTCACCTGCAGTATAGGCAATTCGTGATTTTCCCACCATTGTTCAATCTTACAATTTTTGCCAAGAAGACTTTTGTTCAGATAAAACCTTCATGGGAAGCCTTTATATAAACCAGTTAGAAACAAGGTTCACTGATTAAGGGAGTGGGAGTCCCAGAGGCCCTGAAGTTCCCCCAAGAGGACCAGTGGACAGCTGGTCGACCCCTAGCATCCTCCAGGCCCTGGTGCTCCCTGGTTCCGAGTGGTTTAGAGTCAGCATGAAGTTAGCTCACGGAACAAGTGAGCCCTTTGCTCAGCCGGGCTCTCAGTTCCCACCTCTGGGACACTGGCCATCTCATATTGCATCCCAGCCCCCTGCCCACCTCACCCCAACCTCTCTGCCTGTGCCTGAGGACTCTCAGGCCCAGTCTGAAGCACCCAGCTCCCCAGGGCTCGCCCATAGGTGTGAGGGGACACACTGGTACTGCCTGCCTCGGCATGGCTCAGTCTGAGCCCCAATCCCTCCTGCAGGAACCCTACCCACAGAGGCCCAGTTCCAGCACCTTCTCCAGGCAGCCTGCAGTTCAGCTGCTGGAATTGAATCTCAGGTCTGCTCTTTGCCATGTGTGGGATCTTGGGCAGGACACTGAGCCTCTCTGAGCCTCAGTTTCCCCAGCTGTGGGCACTGAGATGGCAAATAACCAGCAAATTGAACCCAAGCCTGACTGACTCATGCACTTGTCCCCAAATAACGCACTCTGCTCAGTCGTGCTCCCTCCCCATGTTACATGAAGGACTCCCACATCTGTGATCCCCTTTGGGACTCCGTAGCCCATGGACAAGGCAGGGCAGGGCTGATCCCAGAACTGGCAATGGCTGGCAAGCAAGAGCCTGAGCTACCCTGGGCCTCTCAGAAGCCCCGGCTCCTGATTCAGCCTCTCTGGGAGGGGAGGGGAGGGGAGGGGAGGGGAGGGGAGAGGAGGGGAGGGGAGGGGAGAGGAGGGAAGGGAGGGGCTGGCGCCTCGGCAGCCCGCAGCGCCAGCAGTGCAATTTAATGCGTGTTCTCTGCAGCACATTAATTTGCCATGCGCCCTGGGAGGTGCCTCTGCGGGGTGGGCTTGGTTCTCCCTGACAAGCGGCGCACCTGCCTAGCCTGCCTCTAATGTGTGGCCTCGCCTTTTGGTTTGGGGAAACAATCGGGGAGCAGGAGGCTTGTCTGGTTGGGCTTTCTCAGTTCCAGGCCTGGATCCCTGTGACATCCACTCTCCTGTTATCCTCTGGCTGAGGCATGGGTTTAGGATCTGTGATGGACCTCAGTCCCTTTACAAGAGATCAGAAGCCTGTCTGAGGCTTTCCTGGCTTAGGCATTCGCCTATTGACTGTTTCTTAGACTAAACAGGCTCTCAGCTAGGTATGAAAGTAGGGCAGAGAACCTGGTCATATGCATTCCTCACATCTCCGGCATTGTTTGGTCTCCCAGGTGGCTGGCCTGGGATTGGGACTCAGGTTCACAGATGAAAATGTTCAGAGAGGGGAGAGGACCTGCCTGAAGGCACCGTGAGGAAGTGGAGGGCTTTCTGACTCAGTCCCAGGCTGGCTGTGCCTACTTTCACAGGCGACCCTTCAGCCCTGACCTTACCCTTAGGTTGAAAGCTCCAGTAGGTCCCTCCCACCATGTTTGACTTCATTTCAAACCCATCCTCGACGAGGAACTTGGTGGTTAAGAGTGCAAGCTGCCGGGGATTCTAATCCTGCCCCCACCGCCTCCGCCTGGCCCAGTTCCCACCTGTGCAACCTTGGGCACGTTACTTCACCTCTCTGAGCCTCCGTTGCCTCCTCTGCAAACTGGAGGTAATGACAGGCATGACGAACATTTGGGAGCACTTTCATGTCCTGACTCTTTTAGTCCTTTCAAGCAGTCTCGGGAGGAGGTGTTGTCATTAGCCCCATTTTATAGATGAGGAAACAGAGGCGTATCTTGCTCAAAGTCACGAAACAACCAGTGAATAGCAGAACAGATTTGGATCCAGGCAGCATGCTCCCAGAGTCTGTGCCTTAATCACTACGCTCGGCCTCTCATCACCACCATCACCACCACCACTAATAATAATCCCTACCTCATAGGATAGTCTTAATTAAATGAGATCACGTGCACACAGCACTTGGAAGAGCATCTGGCAGCTAGAGCTCCATTGAGCTAGCTTCTGCCGCTGTCCGTCATGTGTGTGTTCAGCGATTCCGCGGGCACGTGCAGTGGTGGGTGGTGAGCGGGTCTCAGGCTTTCCACCGTCTTGTGAAGTAGCGTTTCCTTCTTCACTCGGCCTCTTTCACATTTCGGGCGCCAGTGTTTTACGAGGGCGCGGGAGCGGGCAGGAGCGGAGCACAAAGGACGATGGCAGCAGGAAGGTGCAGTGCGTGGCGTGGGGAGTGGGCAGTGGGGGGCTCGAAGCCAGGCACCAGGCTCACTGGGTGAGCGCAGTCACCCCACTGGAGGGGAACTGTTGGGGCGCTCTTTCCCCTTCCTTCAAGACGTGAGGAAAGGGAGCCTGGGGCATCTGCCCAAGGTCACACAGCTGGCGAGAGGCAGAGCTTGGGACCCGGGGCCCCTGGCTGACGGCGTGCCCGTGGCTGCGTGAGCAGTGGGAGCCACTGCGTGTTTGATAGCAGTTTGGTGGGAGCAGAGCACACGTTCAGAGACTGATCTGGTCGCACTCTCGGGGGAGCTCCGGAACGATAGTGGTGTTGTGGAGTGCCCACTCTGCCAGACCCTGTGCTAGGGCCTTGACATACATTTGTTAATTTAATCCACTCAGTAACTGCGCGGGCAGATCTTTGTTTATAGATGAGAAAACTGAGACACAGAGAGGCTAAGCAACTCTCAAGATCACACAGCCAGTAAGTGTGGAGCCAGGACTGGATCGATATGCCAGCCTGTGCCCTTGTTCCTAACCACAATTCCACACTGCCCCCCTTTACAGAGATGTAATGTCCCCCTGTCCGGAAGGTCACCTCAGGGGAACTTGATGCTTTACTGTGTATTTCATTAGTTCATTCCATTTTCCATTTAGCAATAATCTTGGGGTGTGGGTTTTTTTTTTTCTGTTTTTTATTTGAGAGAGAGAGAGAGAACGTATGACCAGGGGTGGGTAGGGGCAGAGGGAGAGGGAGAGAGAGAATCTTAAGCAGGAACCCAACATGGGACTCGATCTCATGACCCTGAGATCATGACCTGAGCTGAAATCAAGAGTCGGGCGCTCAACCGACTGAGCCACCCAGGTGCCCTGCAATCATCTTACTTTATGTAGAATCCAGCTTTCAGGAAGACAGACTTTCCCAACCATTAGAACTGGGAAGTGTGTTCTGCATTACCAACCTGGGGGTGGGAAAACGTGATGAGATTACTGTTAGCCCTGAATCGGGAGTCTGTGTGGCGGGGGAGGACTGGGACACCTCCAAGTTTTAGTCCAGCCATGGGACTCCATGATTCTGAAACATTATGAGCCAAAGGTACATTTTCAGTAGTCTCCGGCAAGTGTGGATGGGTGCACACCGTAACCAGGAGTGGAGGCATGGTGGGTCTCCATCAGCAAGCTAATCTCCTGGCGGTCTTTTCTGTTACCTTGCACTGTACAAGGGTTCTCTAGGGACCCATCCTGGGCCGAAATGGACAATTGGGCTTTTCTCCATCTGCTCCATCTGATTATATAGGTCCCAAGCCAACTCTCAAAACACTTGTTTGTCATATTAGTTTCTCAGATAAGAGATGCGCATGGTCATCCTGGAGGGACCTGAGCTCAGCCTCCCCCAGTGACAGCACCCAGCTCCCCCCTATGGGCTGGCCCCTGCTGAGCCTCACCCGCTAGCGGCAAAGCCCCTGGAGCTCTGTAAACAGGCAGCTTGCCCTTCCACCTAGCACACCGGGCTCCCGAGCTTTGGACTTTATGTCTGATTATATTGTCTTCCTGTCTCTATCCTTGCTGCTCACCTGTCACCTGTCACTTCTCCTAATGTCAGTTTGCCTGGCTCTAGAAGTCTCTCTCCCCCTTTTTATTCTGCTGTTTTCAATCTGCTGGGGGCTGGGAAACCAAGTCACTGAGCTCTTTGGAACTGTGTGCAAATGAGGATTGGACCTGTTAGACCTGGTGCCCGGAGGGACTGTAGGACTAGGCTTTGTGCCCACCTTTTGGCCTCTCACAGCCAGATTGTCAGGGCTGAGATTGTTTGATGGCACGTTTCAGCATGGCAGGATATCATGATATTTCCTGTCTATGTGAAGGCTCGACGCCGGCTTGGGGGTAGCCTGGCAGGACCCTGAGCTGTGAATATGTGACTTGGCCAAGGTGCTCCTGCCATCATGATGCTGTCCTCGAAAGGAAGAGGTCCCTTCCGAGACAGCTATAGCCTGAGACCTGCTGAGGTGGGAGCAGAGCACGGGGAGGAATTGAGCTCTTTGTGCATCTTGGATTCATTATTATCTCTCCTTGGAGACTGTGAGTGGGCCCCTGGGGCGCAGACCGTGTCTGGTTCTTAAGAAGAAGTTAATTTTAAATCAAAAAGTTAATTTCAAATAAAAAGTAATGCATGCATGCGGTTAAATATTCAAACCATACAGAAAACATATAAAACGAAAACTCTTTCCCCCAACCTCAGTCCTCCCATCCTTAGCCCCTCACCCCAAAGTTAAGTGCCTTGTGTATACTTCCAGTAAGGCTTTTATGCATCTATCAGCATATCGCTTTTATTTGCTTTTTACTAGCACAAATGGAATCAGGCTGTACACGGTGTTCTTCTGCACTTTGTTGTATTCACACAATAATGTGTCTTGGAACTCTTTCCTCAATCCACACATTCGCATCTACCTCATTTTTCAAAACCCTGTAATATTCCACCACAGGGAAGCATCATGATTTATTTAACCCAGCCAGTATGGTAGACATTTGTCTTGTGTCCCTCCCCCCGCAACCCCAATCTCCCATCCTTCCACTAAATGTAAATCTTGTATATTTTTCTGTGTATTTCCATCAGTAAAGTTCTAGAAGTAGTCTTGCCGGTCAAAGGAAGAGTGTGTTTTGCAGTCTGTAATTCACCCATTGTAGGAGAATAGTGTGGAGAGGGGGGTGGTACAGGTATAAGACTCTAGCATCAGACGGACCTCAGTTTGCAGCCAGCTCCGCCTCTTTCAGGCTAGGTATCTTACCTGCAGAGTGGGGATTTTAAAGGTTTCGATCTCCCAGGGTGGCTGTGATGTTTAAATGAGATACTCTATACGAAGCACTTAGAGTGGCGCCTGGCACATGGTAAGAGCTGAATAAATGGTAACTGTTATTGTTGTGGATATTCTTATTACTAGCATTATGCTCTCCAGGGTCCTCTGGAGCAGTTGGGAGCGTGCTTCAAACTTAGTAGGTGTCAGATAATGCGTGCATGAGTGAGTGAACACATGAATGAGTGAAGACATGAGCTAGCCAGCAGTTGCCCTCCCCATCCTCCTGCTGTAACTCTTGGCTTCCGTGTATCCCCGGAGCAGTGCCTACCCTGGCAGGGAGGCCGGGAGCCACGAGCGTGACAGAGCTGTTTTGCAGCCTTGCTCAGTAGAACCCTGCCTTTGTAGGTTTATCACGTTGGATCAACAGTTGCTAGTTCAAGGCAGATCGTGTCACAAACGTACATGGAAATATTGACTGAGCCCCCGTGTCCGCTTTAAAATGCCAGGCAGATAAAATTCAAGCACTCTCTCAAAACTGATACACAGGGCTGGAGTCTGGAAGTTCCCAGGGATTCCGGGAAAGTAGGTGAGGTTGGTTCAAACGAAGGAATGGGAGCGTTGAGATTGCAAAGTAAGCAGCACGCTGATTAGTGAATTCTCAGCCTTGTCTTCCCTGCTCCACAAAGCCAGATTGGATCTTTAGCCAGGGCGATTAGAGGAAGGCCAGTCAGAATTCATGAAAAGGGGGGATTAAGTGATTTTGGGAAAAGGAATTTGGGTTATTACCTCTAAGCAAGTAACATCACTTAAACCAACGGCTAATGAGCCTGTTCTAGGAGCCGGGCTGCTCTCACGCCAGGAGGCGGTTCTTCTGCAATTAGCTTGTCCATTGTCTGCTGGAGGCTTGGGCTGTGCAACTCGGCCAGCCCTACCCCTCTAGGTGAGACACTCCTCCTCCGCTCCGCCCGGCTCAGCACACCCTGGACTCGTGGCAGGTCCGAACAAAGGGAGACTTCAGAGCAGCCCTGTTCAAACTGTCACATATTTCAAACGCCAGCTGGAGCAAACGGGCCTGGTGGTGAGCACACCGCGTGTACGCATACGGCCGGGTTTGCGGAGCAGGATGGATCCCCTCCCTGTACCCGCGTCCCGGGCGTTGGGCTGATTCCCTCCCCCTCCCCTTAGGTGACAGTCGTTCACTCTCATCTGCTTTGATGTTGGTTGAAAATCTTCAGCTCACATCACTCAGGCATGGCGGGCTTTTCCTATAACAAGTGCCAAAGTATAATTTTTTAAAAAGTTAAGAAGATAGCTCATGTACAAATATAGAACGAACATGCGGAGATTTTATTCCACTCATAAATTAACAAGGGAACCTATAGGAAGGTACAAGTGGTTCCGAGAGCGTTTGCGGATCAGGGGTTTATATCATCTATCGGGGCAGCATTTTTCTTTTTTAAATGCTGGAATAAAATTGCTAGATTCGATACAAAATTGGTTAATGTTCTATGGGACAAAAAACCTCCACAACTCTGGGTTTATCTTTTCTACTTGATAGAAATCTACACATTAACATGTGCCTTCCCCTTGTCTGAGCTCTGTTCAAATAGTTAAGAATTGTCAAACTGGGGTATATTCTCCTACAGATATGGTCCTTGGGTGTACCTGCTAAAAAGTGCCCTGTGACATTGAAAGGCTGTGCTTCCCACCTCTATGACCTTTTTTTTTTTTTAAGTTTTAAATAATGTTTAAAGATGTTTCTTAATACACAAAAAAAGGTTCCTTATGGTTCTGTGACTCTGAGGAAGGGTTTTCTGGGAAAACGTTAGAGAAGTGTCTGTAAGTTTGGGTTTAACGATTGAACCGAGACAGAATCAGAAGCCTCGGCTTTGGGGCCCTCACAGAGTTCCTAGATGATTCCAAGCTGTCCTTCAGGGTGGGCTAAGTGGTTCCATGGCTGGGCCCAGGGGCGCTGGAGGCAGAGCCTTGCCTACCCGAGCAGCAGGGCTGAGGCACAGGGCCTGGGAGGAGGTTGCCAGGAAACAGGGGAAAGGGAAGAACCATCTGACCTGGGCAGGTCAGGGCCATGGAGGAGAGGGCACTGAGGGGATGGAGCGTCAGGAGGGGCTTGGGGCCTGACTGGGCATGAGGGAGGAGGGGTATCTTTGAAGCCAGCATGGTGGGGAGGCCGGGCTGTCACCAGAGAAACAAGGAAGATGGCAAGGGCTTCAGGCAGCCCTGGGGACACAGGCCCTAGTTTCCCAGAAAGCACCTTTTGTAGTGCTTCTACTCTATGCTCTGGCCTGTTCCGCCCTGCAGGGTGGTTTCCTCACTGGCAGTTACCTGGACACCCAGGTAGGGCTGATGCCCTGTAAAGGCCTTGGCAGCTGGTGAAGCTGGTGGGGGTGGTGACAGTAGGTAGGGTGCTTCAGACAGGACCCGAGGGCTGGAGGCTGGGTAAATGGGAAATTGGCAGCATGAGGGCCAACCACGATCTCTGGACAGGTCTTCTTTGGCCCTTGGTGTGTATTTTAAAAACTGGATGAATGTCAACATCCACGTAGGCAGGAGATTTCCAAAAAGTGAAACCAGAGTTCCAGCTTCTTTTGAAAATTAGCCAGAGCCCTGAGAGGAGGCGGAACTTACCTGAGGTCACACAGCAAGTCACCATTGCCCCCGTCTGGGGTGTGCAGGTTCCCTGGGCACTAAGAGTCCCCAGCTGATGGATGGCCAGTTTGGGACTTTGCCTTTCCCAGCCAGCTCCACTATATCCCTCACAGCTTGGGTCTTGTGTGTGGAGATCCCTCTCCTCTGGGCAGAACCTCTGGCCCAGGGCTGTCAAGGCTGGCAGACACGCTCTGGCCATCGAGCCATCACCAGCATCCTGCCCCACCTCCCGTCTTGTTCACAATAATTCATGCTTCTCAGTGGCTTTCTTTCTCTCACTCACACAGTCAGGTAGATAGAGGGGGAGTTTGCTTGGTGCCCTGTGGTATTCAAAGTGAAGGGTTTTCATACTGTCAGGGTAATGAATTCTGTAAGGGTTTGAAGCAAGGGGCTGGGAGGATCTCTGTGTCATGTGTCTGGGAGTGACAACCCCCAGTGGTTAATTACTGCCACACGATGAGAACCGAGCTGGTAGCAAAATGAGATAAGTTCATTATGAGCTAAATTTGAAGTTAATTGGATTCACATTCCCCCCCATTAGTGTATATAGAGCCTACCTAAGAATGGGCTGTATAAAAAAGAAAAAGTTGCATCCAAGCAAAGAAAATGGATAAATCAGGCCTGGTTATTTCATGGAATTCATGATGAGAGGCTTTCTGAGATGTCGGTGAGCCTGGAACCAAAGTTTCTCTGAGATGATAAACCCCATGCCATGTGATTCATTTCATCTTGGCAGACATTTTCTGAGCACCTGCTGTGGGCTGGACCAGTACAGGGGAGGGAGGGACTTGAGCAGCTCTTGCTACTGGGGGACCTCCAGTCCAGAGGCAGGAAAAGGCCAAGTGCCCTGGATGTTGGGGAAATGTGAGGGACTCTGGTGCCAGAATGCTTGGGTGTGGCTATGGCTCCATTTCTTACTAGCAGTGGGACCTTGGGCAGGCACCTCATCTCTCTGTGTTTTAATTTCCACATCTGTAAAACGAGGATATTAATAGAATTTACCTTACCAAGTTTCTGAGGATTAAAGGAGTCAGTATCTGTAAAACACAGCGAACAGTGTCTGGAACACTGCCTTGTGTTAGACCAGCATCTGGTTGATTGTAAGTGCTACAAAAACGTTAACTAGCATGACTATCGGCTGTGGGAACTTGGGGGGCACATCAGTTGCTTGCAGGCTTTGTTTCCTCATCTGTGAAGTGGGGATAATAACAGTACCCCTCTTCTGGGGTTGTTGCGAGTGTTGACTGAGATGAGGCACGGGAAGTGCCCAGGGCCTGACTCATAGGAACCTCTCGGGAAGCTTTTGCTCTGTTTATTGACCAGTCACCAAAGTGGCCCAGATTTGAGGCAAGGGGACATAGACCCCATTGCCCCATGAGAATGGTATTTGCAGAGAATTTGCAGACACAGCAAGCATCATTGTTTCACTCCCAATAGATACCCTCTTTTCCTAATTATAAAAGGAAGATGGAGATTGGAATGATTGTATTACTCGCCTGAGGTCACACAGCAAGTAAGTGGTGATGCCAAGATTTGAACCTAGGCCTGTGTGACTCCAAATTCCACCTCCCCTTCCTTCCCCACCTCCCTCTGCTGCCAGCCTCAGGAGTCCAGATTTGGCTCTGGAGGAAGCTGGGGGTCGAGCAGGTCCAGGTGGCTTCAAGCCTGACATGCCCTCGGTGCTGACTGGAGCCTCTCTGGAGGTCACTTCCTCCACAATGTCAGCCATGGGCTGCCTCAGCCCCGTCCTCTCCCCAGACGCATCCTGAGAGCTCACACCTTCCCTGCAGTGCTTTGTATCTTGAGCCTTCCAAAGTCATGCACCTCCAGGATCAGTAATGCTTTTGTCCCTTCCCTGCCATCGTCTCCCTCCAGGGCTTTCCATTGCTCATTTAGAACCTGACCTGAGCTTCCCGAAGGGCTCTGGCCTAGAATTGTGTGTGGCTCTGGGACCTCCTGCAGGGGCTTGGGGACGCCAGGGGTCAGCTCCTGGGCTTCACTTGTGCCAGACTGATGCCCACCAGCTCCTCCTCCTTTTGTACAGCTGCACAGAACCCCACCGTGTGTACGCACCAGTTTATTCACCCGTTTCTCTACGTTTGCACCTTTAGACATGGTTTCTAGGATTTTGTAGTTACAGATAATGTTGCGATGATTAACCTGCACATATGCATTTGTGTATTGCTGAAGGTGTACGTATGTTCAAGGTAAATCCCTAAAAGTCGATCGCTTGTTGAAACAGTAAATGCACGTATCGTTTTCTTAGATATACAGCCTCCGTATGGAGTTGTACCATTTTGCATTTAATTTGCATTTCTAGTATTATGAGTGAACTTGAACCTCTCTTTAGTTTGTTTAAGTGTCTCTCTCTCCCCCGCCTCTCTCTATATATATTCTGGTGAGTTTTCTGTTCATGAATTTTGCCCATTTTTCTTTGGGATTTTTGGTCTTTTCCCTTTACTTCTTACAAGCTCTTCATACATAGGGATAGTAGCGATTGAGTCCACTTTTTGGCTATTATGAATAATAGGGCTTTGAGCATTCATGTATACATTTTTGTGTGGACACAAGTTTTCGTATTTCTTGGGTATATACCGAGGAGTGGAATTGCTGGGTCACGTGGTGACTCTACATTTAACTTTTTGAGGAACTGCCAGGCTTTTCCAAATGGCTGCACAATTTTACATTCTCGCCAGCAATGTGTAAGGGTTCCAATTTTCCACATCTTTGGTCAATGCTTATCACAACCTTTTTTGATTAGGGCCATCCCAGTGGGGGTGGCATGGTGTCTCATGGTGCTTTTGATCTGCGTTTCCTCGATAGCTCATGATGTTGGGTGTCTTTTCATGGACCTATTGGCCATTTGTACATCTTTTTTATTCAGATGCTTTGCCCATTTTTAAATTGGGTTATTTGTCTTTTTACTGTTGAGCTATAAGAGTGCTTTATATATTCTAGATACAAGTCATTTATCAGATACATGACTTGCAAATATTTTTTCCCATTCTCTGGGTCATCTTTGTACTTTCTTGATGATGTCCTTTGAAGCACAGAATTTTTTAATTTTTATATAGTTCAATTGATCTAATTTTTCTATTGTTGTTGGTGTCATATCTAAGAGAGTATTGCCTAATCCGAGGTCATGAAGATTTATGCCTCTGTTTTATTCTGTGAGTTTCATAGTTTTAGCTCTTACGCTTTGGTCTTTGACCCATTTTGAGCTAAGTTTTGTAGGTGGTGTGTGCATCTATCTGGTTTTGACTCACGGTTAGGAAGCCTCTCTCTGCAACCGAGAGAGGAATTCACCTGTGTTTTCTTGTGGTATTTGGATAGTTTATTTTCTACGTTTAGATCTCAGATTCATTTGGAGTTTATTCTGGTATATAGTATGAAGAATCCATCAATTTTATCTTTTTTAAAAATGGCTCTCCAGTCATCCTAACACCATTTAATAAAAAGTCCATTATTTGCTCAAGTGATTTGAGAATCCTACCTTTGTCCTATGTTAGATTTCCATACATAGTTGGGTCTATTTCTAGACTGTTTATTCTGTCCCATTGGTTTTCTGTCTATTCATGTGCTGGCATCAGGCTTTTAATTATGAAGACTTTGTAGAATGTTTTAACATCTGGGAGGGCTTGTGCCCTCGAGGGGCACATTTTGAGTAACCCTTCAAGAACAGCATTTAACTGGAAGTCATGTGTCATGAGTTGAAGTCCCGGTTCTACCACTTACTCTGAGACCTTAGGTCAGTCAGATCTCATCTCTGAGCCTTGGTTTCCTCATTCATATAACAAGGGTAGGTGCCTTCCTCTCAGGGTTGAAAAGAGTAAGTTATTTTAAACTAAGTCTGTCTCTTCTGGAGAGCAGTCTTTGTCTTGACAAAAGTTCTGTATGGACTCATTGCTAATAGTAAACAAGGCCAAGTTTTGATTATTCTCTCTGGAAAGAGGGAGCAACACAGGAATTGTCCAGGATGTACTTACGTGCCATTAATAGGAAAAATTATGTTAAGAACCTAAATCACTTACGTGCAAATACATTATATGCCATCAGTAACATTCAGTGCCGTTGCAAATGATATAAATCCTTTCTTCCTTGGCAAAAAAATGATATAAATATGTGTTTTGAAGTCATATTGAATTCAGAAGCATTCATTCTGGTATCCCATTGAGTCTAGAGGCCTGAATTAGAGCTGAAAGGAGCAGTAGCTCCTTAGCTGTCTTGTGTTGACCAGTTGTTAAAACCCCTGGCCTGGGAAACAGGCTGAAATGTGTTAGGGCGGGGACGGGGGAGGGGAAAGCGCCCATGCACTCCCGAGTCACAGCATCCCCAGCTGAGTGCCAGGGGAGTCCTTTGAGGCATCAGAGCAAATGTGAGGTTTAAATTTACTCTGTGGGTTCCCACAAGATGGTGTCCGTCCTCCGCTCAGATCTGGACAGGTGTCCTTAGAAAGTCGCAGGCGAGTATTCTCAAGCAGAGAATAATGCTGAAAACAAGAACAGTTAACATTTATGAAGTCTTGTATCGATCTGCAATTGCCACAATGCTGCTGCTTAGCAAACCACCCCGAGGTTCAGGGCTTAAAACAACAATCATTCTTCTTATTCATGTACCTGGGGGTTGGCAGGGGGTTGGCTAATCAAAGCTGGGCTTGGCTCTCTTTGTAGGCTGGGTCCGTCTCAGCCCCACATGTCTCCTTCCTCCTGGTAGCAGGCTAGCCAGAGCCCATTCTCACGGGGATGGCGGAGGTGCAGAGCAGCGCACCCAGCCACGCCAGCATCCATACACTTCTGCTTGCTGGGTCTGCTCACATCGCGTTGGTCAAAGCAAGGCATGTGGCAGAGCCCAAACCGAAGGGGCAAAGAAGCACACTGCCTCTAGTAGGAGGAGGCTTCTTTTTACTGTTTCATAAAACTGAAGGATGGCCCAGTCCTGAACCCTGGCTGGAGCTGACCCAAGTCCCCACGGAGGCTAGGAGCTCAGAGAACTGCCGGCCATTGTCCTAAGGAGGACGTACGAGCCCTCCAGGCAGCAGCTCACATTACAGGATTGACTGTGGAGGTTCCAGACTGCGGGTGCAGATGGACCTTAGGGTAGAACGATCCACTCAGAACTAAACTAACCTTTGTGTATATGCACACAGAGACCAGGATGAGCTCTGGGGACCCTTGGAGATCACTGAGCTCAGAGCTCTCTTTAAATCTGGGGAAGACTGAGGCTCAGGGTGGAGTGGCTTGCCCAGAGGTACACGGCAGTTCAGTAAGTAGCAAAACCAGGAAATGGGCCCTGGATGGCTGTCGTGTCCTGCTCCCCCCACCGATAGTTCTGAGTACTTGCTACCTGCCAGGCACGGTGCATCCCCACCCCCATGGAGCACGTAGTCTAGGTGGTCTGGCAGACTGAGATTGGTGAGTTTTTCCCAACGGGCACTGACAACCACTTTCTGACCTGACTTCTGGCGGCCCGTCTTTGACCCCCACTCTCTCTTCCTTGCTGCAACATGCTCACCCCTTCCAGCTGCGAACCTGAATAATTAAACCTCCTAGTTCTCCGTCCTCCCCTCCTCCGTGGCTCATTCTTTCCTACCCACACACCCATCCTCTACCGCCACCAAAGAAGCTCAGCCTGGAGCCCAGGCACCTGGGTTCAAATCCCAGCTCTACTTCCTCCTAGCCGTGTGACCTTAGGCAAGTTATTTAACCTCTTTGTTCCTCAGTTCCTTGGCATGATGTTTGTGAGTTAATGTGTGTAAAAGAGCGTCTGGCACAAAGTAAGTGCTATCTTAACCAGACTGACATCTCCCCTAGCTCATCTGTTCCCCTGGCATGATGCTCTCTTTGCACTGGGACAGGGTGGGGAGCAGAGGGACCTGCAAAGAGGCCGATGCCACAAAGACTTGAAGGACCTAGAAAGCACTTCGCAGAGGGGCAGGCTCTTGAGGGCAGAAGGTGGAGATTGGCTGCACTGTTGATAGGAATGGGAGAAGGGCAGTTAGAAAGGGAACGGCTTGAGCAAAGTCGTGGGAGTGGGGAAGGGCAGGGCAGGTTTGGGGAATGGCTCGGTAGGGAGTCAGGGTTGATGAGGCTGGAAAGGTCACAGGTTGGGGGCACAGACTGATGAGGGCTTTGAAAGCCAACCTGAAGAACCTGTACTTGATGGGATAGGTGGTGGGGAGCTACTGAATCCAGAAAGATATTTATTCTAGACGTCTGTTACCCAGCTGTCTCACCAAACCTTTTCACTGGTTCTGGTAGATGAGCTGATTTTTCAGGCCCATGATAATTTCCCCCACGCCCAGTGTTTGTCCCTCTTGGGTGTCTATCTTTTCTTCTTGTACTGGCTCAAACTTTCAGAACGGTTTTCAGTGATAACTGGTTTCCTTGACATGTTTTTTATTTTAATAAAGAATGTTTCAAGTATTTCACCAGTTAAGTATGACGTTGACTCAAGATTTAAGATCGATACCAGATCAAAGAAGGATACTTCGATTCTTATTTACGAAGAGGTATTGTAAGGAATTAGTATTGAATTTTAGCCAATGCCTTTTCCACAGATTTGATATAATCATATAGTTTTCAACTTTTGATACATTACTATGATTTCCCAACCAGTGTTTTAATACTGAATCATCCTTTCATACCTGGAGTCAACCTTATTTGTTCATGGTATATTATTCTTTCTAATATTGTTTGATTAATGAGACTGTAGATTTTTTTGCATTGATACTGATAAATTGTGACACTACCCTTTAATTTTCATTTTTGTACACCTTTAAGTTTTCTTATCAGGATTATGCCAGCTTGGAAAAAATGAATCGGGAAGATTCTTTAGTTTTATATATCCTGGAAGAGTTTAATAACAAAAGTATGTGTCCTTTGAAGGTTTAAAAGAACTAGCCCCAAACAAAAAGAAATGGAACTTGCCTGAAAGCTAAATGGACATCTTATATTAAAAAATAATGTCAGGGGCGCCTGGGTGGCACAGCGGTTAAGCGTCTGCCTTCGGCTCAGGGCGTGATCCCGGCGTTATGGGATCGAGCCCCACGTCAGGCTCCTCTGCTATGAGCCTGCTTCTTCCCCTCCCACTCCCCCTGCCTGTGTTCCCTCGCTCGCTGGCTGTCTCTCTCTCTGTCAAATAAATAAATAAAATCTTAATAAATAAATAAATAAATAAATAAATAAAAAGTAATGTTAAAAAAGAGCTTTTTCTATTTCCGCCAAAGTGATTGGGCTATTTGTGTTTTCTTCTTCTCGAGTTAATTTTGGTTAATTCATGTTTTCCTAGAAAACTGTACCTTTTGCTAAGATGTCCATATGCATTGGTGTAGAACATCTTTGCATTTTTAATATCATATTTTCCGTGTCTCTGGTTGTATCTTCTCCTCATTCCTTATCTTGATATTCGTATCTTCCTTTTTGGATCTTTCCCTAGGTTTGTCTGTCTTATTGGTCTTTTCTAGTAACAATTCTTGGGTGTGTTTATTTGTTTATTATTGTGTCTGCTCTTCTCTGTTTCCTAATTCTTTATCTTCTGCTTTTTCTTTTTCGATTCCTTCCTCTTCCTCTCCTTAGGTTCATTTTATTACTTTTTTTTTTTTTTTTTTAGAGAGGGAGAGGGGGCGGGGGCAGAGAGAAAGAGAGAATCCGAAGCAGGCTCCATGGCCAGCATGGAGCCTGATGTGGGGCTGAATCTCAAGACCTTGAGATGGTGACCTGAGCTGAAATCAAGAGTCAGACGCTTAACCAACTGAGCCACCCAGGCGCCTCATTTTATTACTTTTTTATCTGGCTTCTCGAGTTGGGGGTGCTTTGGTGAGACACTGCATTTTCTGCTTTAGGGGTCAAGGTTTTAAAGCCTGTGTAACACTGACAGAAACTGTTGGGGTTCTGACCAAAGGCACGGCCTCTTGTTGAAGAAAGAACCCAGTCCCAGGAGGCAGGAGAGCTGCATTCCAGTCCCAGCCTTGCCTCCAATCAACTGAGTGTCCCTGGGCAAGCCCCTTCTCTTTCCACGACCCTCTTTCCCATCTCAGGCACCCAGACGTGGACCTCGTGAGGCTTGGCCCCCATGCGCTCCCTGCACCAGGCAGCCTCCTATCAGGATAATGCCCTTTGCAGGAGGCAGATTTGCCTCTCTCTGATGTGGTCCTGGCTCCCTACCTCTACACATATATCCACAAACACTGCGTAGCTGAATTTTCTTCCGCATGACAGAGCCAGTAAGCAATGGTGACCGTGTGGCCTGAAGGCAAGGCTCAGCCTGGTGTCCCAGCTGAGAGAGACGTAGAGCCTCTGGACTCACGGTCAGAAGCCTCCCAGGTGTATGTGTGTGGCAGGAGAGCCGAGTGGCTAAACATGTGACCTCTGTCATTGCATTTGCAGCTTGTTGTCGTCACCAGGGGATGTGCTGGGGCCGGAGCTCCGCAGCCCATCAGAACAGCTCCAGCCGTGGCTGCTTTCTCTGCTTGTCTCGCAGCCTGACCCTGGCATTTTGATCTTGTACCAACTAGTCTGACACTTCGGCTCACTCCGCTTCCTCAGATACCTTTTCATCAGCCCTCAGGTCACCACATCCCTGGGATGGTGTGCAGAGGGCTCTGTGTTGGGTGTGAGTGCCCTTCCCACCCACCCCCCCAACAGCATGCTGCTTGAGGTGGAGGAGGGTCCTGGGCTGTTAGGAAACGTGGGCTGAAGCACCTGCTGCCTGTGGGACCTGAGCCCGTTGCTCCCCAGCCACTGTGGGTCTCAGCTTTTCCATCTGCAGATGGAGACAGGGTTGGTCCAGAAGAGCTTCAAGGGCCCTCCCTTCAGAGGGGAGCCCTGATTCTTGACCACAAGCAGAATTCCTTTATGGGCTCCAGAGAGCTCCTGCTGCTCCCAACACAGCCACTGCTTTCATTCACTTAACAATATCTGCCGTCCTCTGCCATTCTGACCTTGGGGACAAAGACGTGACCCTGGACCTTACACTCTGGAGACGGGAGCTGCCCTAGAGGGCTGTGAGCGCTGGATCAGAGGAGGATGCAAAGGGGAGGCATAAGAGGGCTGGGGAGAAAACCTCCTTAAAATCACCTTTATTAGAAGTGGTCAGTTCTGCCAATTCCAGTTTTCTGTTTAATGTCAGCTCTTGTGGGGAGTCAGAGGTAGTTCATTTGCTCCCCTTCCAGTGCCTCACATGAGGAGACATGAGCAATGCTTGTCACAAGCTGGGATGCCCAGTCCAAAGCCAGGGAGGTGGTGAGCAGAGAGCAGGAGAGGCCACAGGCCTGCGGTTCCATAAGGTTCTGGAAGGTAAGCAGAACCCTGTGAAACGAGGCAGCCTCTGGCTATTGGCTGGACAGTCTTTGAAGGACTGGCACTAGAAAGGCTGTTGGTTTATCTGGGGAACATTCACGGCCCATGCCGTTTACTGGCTTGGATTCTTACGGAAATATTGATCAGAGGTGGTCTCTCTCCTTGGGCCACCTGCTAGTGGGGCTGAACTCAGAATTATCTACCTGCGGTAGTGCCTGCACCAACTCACCGGGCCCCAGGAGAAGTTCCTGGGACCTGGCCTGGCTCTTTATGGTCAAGGGCTGCCCCCACTCAGTCTCCAGTGTCCACATTCAGAGGAGGTCAAGGTTCCACTTTCCCTCCCTTGTCCCAAGGCCACCTCATTTCCCATTTGCTTCCCAGGATTCCTGAAGCAGGTGCATCTCCTTCTATCAGGAGCAATTGGCAATTCCACCCATAGGGTGGGATCTTGTCCTCAGGGCCCAACACTTAATCCCAGAACAGTACAATCGCCCAAGATCTGGTTTCCTGCCTTACCCACGAACACCTTGTTACATACACGTTAACTGGCAATGCTTGAAAGGACTGCAGCTCTGCTTTATCCCTAAGAGGCAGCCAGACCTCAGTGCTGTCTCCCTTACAAAGTTCTGCTACCTGAGGTTTCTTCCATACGGCATGAAACTCAGCATACGTGGACACCCCATTCGTTCTGCATTTACTTGGGACCTACCCGGTGCCAACCCCTATGATGGATGAATGAGGTGTCCCCTCTGCCCTCCAGGAGCCGGCAGCCTGCCAAGAGGTGAACATATACCCACCAGAACGTCTACCCTCAATGGCCGAGGCCTTAATCCCCATGTCCCTGCGCCCAGAACAGTGTCTGGTGTGAGGAGGTACTCTTCCTGCACCTTTGTGGAGTGAATGGCTCGCTCTAGGCCGAAGGAGGAAGAATTCAATAAGGGCCAGATACACAGCTGTAGGGTCCGAGGAAGAGGAGGAGGGCGGTGTCTGAGCTGGCCTTTGCAGGCGGGTGGTGTCCGGCTGCACGCAGCTGGAGGAGTGGGCGCTTTGCGCAGAGGCGCGGCAGAAGCAAAGGTGTGGAGGGGAAGTCCAAGTCCTCCTTCAGCTCTCGCACGGTGAGCTGGCCTGAGCTCCGTTTTCCCAGGGACGCAGCAGAGCTGTCCTGTGTCCCTGCTCAGTGGAGCCAGGGTGGCTGGCGGCGTGTGTGTGTGCGCGTGTGCGTGTATGTGCGCGCGGGTGCGTGCGTGCGCGCTCACGAGTTTGCCGGCGTGAGTGACGGGAGGGGGTTGGGGGCGCACTGGCGTTCAGCGCCCAGACGTGACAAATGTGCAGATGTCCCAGGAGCTGTGGACATGAGCGGCTGGCCACGGAGACACTCACCCCGTGATTTGTTGCTTTGATTCCTCAGGCCGTGACTTGGCGAGCACGACCCTCCCCGGGTACCCTCCGCACGTCCCCCCCGCCGGACAGGGCAGCTACTCAGCGCCGACGCTGACAGGGATGGTGCCTGGTGAGTTTGCACTGTCGGCGTCTCCACAGCAGGCAGCGGCCGGGGTTTCGGGGGGGCACCCCCCCAAACCGCCCGGGTGACCTCTCTGCTTCTGAGGAGCGGACCTGAATAAATCAGGCAGAGGTCTGCATTCTCAGCCTCTCTCTGCAGCTGGGCTTTCAGTGGGGCGGCCAGTGAACTCGGGAAAGGAGGGGGGCTTGACTGTCACTCAAACAGCCCCTTGGTGGCCACACAGAGAGTCTGAACACAGAGGGGTGCAGGACCTGGCCTAAGGTTGCCCAGCCAGTGCTCAGTAGCGGTCCTCCTCCGTCCTCCCCCACCCAGTTTGTGTGGGGTGAACACCAAGAGGCTCCTCCCGCCCCCCCCCCCCCCCCCCCCGCCAGGGGCTCTCAGCAGCCTCACTCCTTGGGGTTGAGGACCGCGTGCCCAGGACAGAGAGGATGTTGGCTGGTGGGTTTGTCACTTGATTCTAAGCTGCATACCCTGTGGCCACGGAACCTCATCCCCTGGGGCCGGCGACCGTCCGTTTCTTTAAAGGCATTTAGAAGGAGGCCGCCATGTTCCTTCCACTGTAGGATGGTGTGGGCAAAGACAGCACACCATCCCAGTGCTGGCTGGCTGCATCCTCGGGGCACGAGCATAGCAGGAAACCCAAAGTATCATCTTTTGAAAGATTTTAAAAAGTCAGGGGGAAAATCAGGACTGGGTTGGATGTGATTACACTTCTTTTAAGGATTAGTGTTGTTTCTTGCTCTGAGTCATTTACCTGGTGCCCGAGCCCCTCCTTCCAGCCCACCCTAGAGGTCCTGCCCAAATAACCCCATGCCTCTGCCAGCCTCTTCCCCAGCCCATGTCATGGGTGTGTGCACCCCAGGCCTGAGGACAGGTGGGGGATGGACAGAACTGAATGTGAGACAAGGTGTTCCCACCCATGGGCAGGAAGGGAAGCGGAGCAAATCCTAGCCTGGTTGGGCTTTCCCCACACAGCCAGGTCCTGGCACAGATGCCAAGGAGTCCCAGAATTCTAAACTCACTCCTGGCCTTCCCGGTTGTTACAAAGATGTATTTAATAAGGTAGGAAGACAGAGCATATTTCATTTAACGGTTTGTTAGCTTGATTTATGACTTTTAAATATGAGACATATGGGAAATGGCCTCTGTGTGTACTCACGCCCTGAGCCTCGCCAGGGCCAGGGAGGCCTGCCAGGTTCACACCTGCAAAGAGCCTTGGCCTTTCTGCTGGGGGGATGGGCACATGGCAGAGCATCGGGAAATACTCTACACAGGCCAACAGAGGTGGGGGGCACCCGGACTCCTTCCCACCCCTACTTTCAGGAGTTGGAGCCCGTGTCCTGCTCACTCACGGCCCCTCGTGCTTCTGTAGAACTTTATAAAAGACAGAGTGCTTTCCCGGGAGCCCTTTATGTTCCAGCTCTGTGACATGCACTGGTAGGAATCGAATCCCCATTTTCCAAAAGCGGAAGCTGAGACTCAGAGCAGTTGGGGAATCGGTCAAGGCTGCACAGGCTGCGGGTGGGAGGGCTTGAATCTGGGGCTCTGCCCTGCGGTTCAGCACTCCTTCCTCCGTACTGCGCTGCCTCCGTGTCCTCTCATTCCATCAATGCAAGCTTCTCACCGATGGCAGAGGGTGAGGCAGCCGCCCCAGGCCCTCTCCCAAGGGCACACTGGCCAGAAAGGCTGAGGCCACCTGTCTGGCCCTGCCAGCTCCCCACTGCAGACCCCAAAGAGGCCAGGTTCCCAGAAGCGGCTGAGCTTTCTTGAGTTTATCCAAACAGAGCCTGCCCCCTGGCCCCTAATTACTAGGCTCAAGATACAAATGGCCGGGGGCGTGGGAGGGACGCCAGTGGGAACCGATGGCGGTTCCTCGCCCATTAATGGCAGCAGCAGGAATCACAGGCCTGAGAGAAGGTCGAGTCTAACCAATCTAGCAGCGGGATGGGTACTAGCACAGGGCATGGTCCCCTGGCACAGAGGGAGGGTACGTGATGTGGAGGGAGGAACACAAGCATCTTGGCAGGGAGCCCCAGTTCTGCCTGCCACTCTGTCCTCTCCTCCGTTTGCTTTCTCTTCTCATACACCCCGGTGATTCATTCCCTTCGAGACCAGGGTTAGGGCTAGGACCTCAATCTCAGGGGCCACGGTCCTTAGTTCCTTTTCCTCAGTATCCAAACTGTGTCACACTTTGGGATTCTGTTTCCAACGTGATCATCAAAGCTGTTTTTGGAATGGCTTCATGGGGGCAGTGCTGGCCCCTAGGCATGGTCTTCGCTGAACTTCCCCCAGGGCTAGCACAGCACAGAGGATTCACCTTACAGCATGGGGGGGGTCTTGGGCCTGCCATTCAGGAGTCACATGATCTGGCCTCATCTTGCCTTCCTGGTCAACTCTCCCAGCTTGTCCCTCCCCCGGCCACCCACTGGTTCCTAGCTCACCACACACGCTCATCGGCCAGTGTCACTCTTTCATCTGTGCCGTTGGTTTATACTACTTCCTGCCTCCACTTGTTGGGATCCAGCTTTACCCTTCAGGCTACGCGGAAAGATCCCCCGCCCCGTGAAGCCGCCTGGTTTGGCCCTCCCCTGGGGGATGCCTGATACTTGGCTTTGTTACTCCCCATAGCCCAGCGTGTGTGTGGCCCAGTTAGCTATGCCACTGGATGGTGGGTCGTAAAGGCCAGGCCCTCTGCTTTGTCTTCTGTACCCCTCACAGTCCCTAGCACATAAGAGGTCCTTTTGTGTGTGGTAGCTAAGGGAGGGAGGCAGAGAAAATTAATGAAACCAAGTGTTAGTTCCTGTGACTGTCTCACAGTCCTGGAGCCCAGGGCTGTGCTCCCTCTGGGGGCTCTAGGGAAAAGTCCATTCCTGTGGGTCCTGGTGTTCCCTCCAAGTCTCTGTTACACCTTCACAGCATGGAGGGGGTCACATCTCCCTCTCCCTTGTAAGGATACACAGGACTGCATTTAGGGCCCAGCTGGATAATCCAGGGTATTCTTCCCATTTTAAAGTCCTTAATCTATAAAGGGAACCCCCACACACACTCCTCCCTCCCCTTTTTTTTTTTTGATCCATATAAGTAACAGTCACAGGTTCCAGGGATTAGGGCATGGATATACCACAACCCATTTGAGGATTTCAACTTTGTTCAGATTTCTGACTCATCATCTCTTGGGCTTCTGAATCTGGGAGGCGTTCATTCAACTGTGGCCATGCTGAAGGGGATGCCATTTCACAGACCCCCAGGGGCATGTTGGTACAGTGCGGAGAAACAAACTGAGCACGGCTTTAGAAGATGGTGTATCCTGCTTTTGTCTGAGGGTGTGACGTGGCAGTGGTCTGTTTCACTATATGGAACAGTCACCAGCCTCCCCCAGCTGTGAATCCAGAGGGAAACCGGAGATCTTCTGAGTTATTTTTCCATGCTAGGTTTTAGAATATTTGGCTGCCACCTCTTTTTTTAAGGGAAGATTTCAGGTGTAAGGTTTGCTTGTAGGACACATTGAGGAGGGACTGGCCAAGTGTAGTTGAATTTTTGGCCCTGAAAAAAAAAAGGCATTACATTTTTCCGTATGAAATTCCAGGCTTATTGGCTTGGACTCTGTATTCTCAATCCTGATTCTGCCGTCAGGGTACTGCCTGACATTTCCGGCTCCAGGGTGTTCCCAGGTCTGCAAAACGGGGCTTCTTGGTCTTCTTCGGTATTTGTAGATTCCATTTCTGCTGCTGAGCAAAATCTATATGGCCTTCGTCCATCACTTACATTGAATAAAGCAAAGAGGGTACGTAATCAGCTTAGAATGGAAACAGTTTTGTTTTCATCAAGTCCTAGCAAATGCCAAAAGTTTTGCACCAAAGATTCCATGGTGTTCTGATTGGTATAACTAGCTGATTCCTGCCTGGCGGTGTTTGTACAGCCTAACAGATATCAACATGGCATTTGAAACTCTTAAAGTTTCCAGGCTGGGCGAGAAGGAAGGGTGTTCACTGCCCTTTGGCTTCAGTGAGTCTGAGCAGCAAGGAAACTGTCTTTGAGATGACCCAGTCAGGGACGCGCCCACGTGCTCTCCACGTCCGCCCCTTTGGGAGCTCTAGGCCCGAGTGCCCAGAAATCCCGACCGTGTCATGTTGCCTCCCTTGGGCTGCAGCAGACAAGAGCCTGTTGGAGGCCCTAGAAGGAACGCAGTACTTTCCTCCTGTCCTGGGCGCTCTACTTGCCATGGGTTGGCATATATTGTTTCTCGATGCTTTTTAGTTAAACTGCTCAGTTAACTGATGGCTTTTATTTTCATAAAGAAGGAGGTGAGGGTGGATAGAACAGGAGTCTGAGGCCAGCGAGGAGGTGCGGAACGGCAGCGAGAGATGGGCAGGCGTGGTGCCCGCGGGACTCTGGCGGGAGGAATGAGAGGCAGGTGCCGCTTCTCCTCAGCCCCTCTCTGCTGCTCTTACGGGACTAGCCCTCTTCTCCCTGTGGGGTTCGCCTCAGAGGGGTCTTCCCAGTAACCAAATGCGTATTAACTTCCTATTGCTAATGTAATGAGTTATAACAAACTAGTGACTTAAAACATAAATTCCCCATCTTATACTTCTGGAGATCGGAAGTCCAAAATGGGTCTCTGTGGGCTACCGTCAAGGTATCGGCAGGGCTGTGTTCCTCCTGGAGGCTCTAGGGGAGAATCGTTTCCTTGCCCTTTCCAGCGTGTAGAAACTCCTTGCATTCCTTGGTTGGTGGCCCCAGTGCTTTATCTTCAAAGCTGGCCACGTTGGGCTGAACCTTTGTTGTGATGCCGTCTTTGTACTTGTCTCTCCAGCCTCTCTCTTCCACTTCTGAGGACTCGTGGGATTTTATTGGCCCCACCTGGATAATCCAGGGTACTCTCCTTAGCTTCCAGCCATTAGCAGTTCCCCAGTTGCTGTATCACCAAGGATGCTCACAGGTTCCAGGGACTAGGATGTAGAGCTCTTTGGTCAGGGGCCCTTACTCTGCCTACCACACCAGGACCCCCTCCCCCATCACTCCTCTCACAAAGCATCCTGTTCTTTTCATTCATGATACCAAGCACAAGTGAAGGACTCTCCTTGGTGGTTTACTCCATCCTCATCGGCTTTCCCGTCAGGTCTGCGCAGTACACAAAGCTAGGTCTGTTTTGTTCACTGCTGTGTCCCTGTTCCCAGCCACATGGTGAAGCATGGGAGCTTCACCAGAGCGAGATTGCCTGGTTTTGAATCCCCGTTCTGTTTCTCTCTAGCTGTGTGACTTGGGGCAAGTTACATAACTTCTTTGTGCCCTCGTTTCCTCCTCATCTTTAAAATGGGGGCGATGGGAATAAGAGTGAGCATTAAATGATGTAATTTGTGTAATACTCTTAGAATTTCACCAAGCACATAGTAAGTGCCATGCAGGTGTTGATGATGATGGTGATGACTGTTGTTTGTAGAGGGGTCTCAGCTGGGTGTGGTGGCCAGAAGAGACACCTAGCTGCCTGCCTCTAAAGCTGGCCTGACCTAGGCTGACATTAGATTGAGGACTCTCCAGCAGAGTTCGTGGCCCATGGGAAAAATAGTTGGAAAAGAATCCAGTCACAAGCAAGACTGTTGCCAAGCAGGAGTGCTGGCAGGGGAGCCCAGGAGGGAGGCAAAAGCCTGGATTGCGGCCAGATTTAACCAGGGAGTCACTATGTGATCTGAGAATGCCATTTCTACTTTCTGGGCTTCATTTAGCATGTGGACCATGGGGAGAATATACTCTGCACAATTTGAAAGGCATGGCTAGGACCACCAGTGAATGGGAGCCAGAGGGCCCCCTTTCCAACCTTGTATAAAGCCCCTCCCCCAGAATTAGAACTGAAGATAGGCACATGGGCAGGTTGGGGAGGGGAGGGGCTAACAGAAACCAGGAAGGACCTGGTGGAGGGCCTGAAGCATCAAGGGGGGAGATTGGACCAGTGCTCCTCAAGTGCCTCCCAGGCCGAAGCATCAGGCTCGGAGTGTGTTGGCTCAGAGAATGAATGGCCTTTGGTTTTAGCTCTTTCTTCTCCCTCGCCGGGCTTCTGGTGTTCCTGTGGCCTGGGTACTTTTGAAGCTCCCTCCACGCCTTTCAAAGCTCACCCTGGGCCTCGGGGTGGCCACCTGTTGCTCGTTCCTGACTCTTTGCTGCCCTCTAGTGGCTCCTAGTCACTCTGCCACACCAGGAACGGAACTGACTGGGGGGAATACCAGGCTCAACCAGGGGGGACACAGCAGGTGTCTCGTTGTTTGTTCGTTCTTCACACACTTCCTGCAAGTGGCAGTTCTAGGCTAGGTGTGGTGTTGCAGACACAGTCTCTACCCTCAGGCAGCTCACAGAGTGGTTGGGGAGACAGATATAAAAAGTCATCCCTGCATGCTGTGTTAGGAAAGTTTCCTTTGGGTCTGGGTCTGTGATGTGGTAAGGCAATGGCCCTGGGCCATCGTGTGTAATTTGATAATGACTTCCAAGGGGTAGAGCTGAAGGCGGGGGCCTCAGGATATGCTCATCCTGTATACCCATTGCTACGTCTCCACGGGGCAGGGGTCCCCTAACACTGCTGTGCCAGGCAAAGACTAGCCTTCAGGGCCTCCGCACCTGGGATGGGTTCTTACAGACTTTTTAGAATCTAGAATTTTAGGGGAAATTTTAGAAGCAGCAAAGGTCACCATGATTTGTTCCATCTAGATGCTATTATTTTAAAAGATTTATGTACTTATTTGAGAAAAAAGAGTGAGAGAGAGCGCACACGCACCCACACATGAGCAGGGGAGGGGGTGGCAGAGGGAGAGACTCTCAAGCAGACTCCCCGTTGAGCATGGAGACCAATGAGGGGCTCGAACCTGGGACCCATGAGATCATGACTTGAGCTGAAACCAAGAGTCGGATGCTCAGCCTAGGTCACACAGGTGCCCCAAGTTTTCAATTAGCAATAATTGGGTCTCAGATAAACCTCACTGGCTACGATACTGCCACTGTGCAAAGCTAGTTCCATTAAATGGAGTGTCCTTTTAGGGAACATGAAGGGAAAAGGGAGGGAGGGCATCACAGACCTTTGTCACACACCCCTTGGCAGGAACAGGTGAGAAGCAGAATCCTAGCTGTGGAAGAGTACCCCCACCAGAGCCGGGAGCTCACCGGCTGCCCAGAAAGTATCCAGCACTGGGGAGCTCGGAGCAGGAGTTGAGGACGTCTCTCCTCCTCTGGGCTATTCTGTTTCTAGCTCTCCCCATCTCTGCTCCTTCTGATGGCGGTTACTGAGAACCAGTCATGAGTGGGGGAAACTATATGTTTGGGCTCCTGAGTTTTTGTTTCTCCCTGATGTGCCTCTGCAAGTGGTATTTTTTTTTAAACAAAAAACTGGGTTGTGATGCCTTTTTAGGAAATTGGGGGATACAGTCGGGTTTTGCTTTAGAAGAAATTGAGGTATGTGGAGGGCATCTGAGCATTGGATGAAATGAAGTGGTGCAGGGTGACCTGGTGGCTGTTAAGGCCTTCCCAGCCTGAAGAAGTTGGGTTCTTGGACTGGTTCAGAGAGGAGTGCAGGTGCACAGCCCTCGAGTGTGGGTGTCCGGAGGAAGTGGGTGGCCTCACTGGGCCTGGGGCCCTCATCCTCCTAAATCCAAGGGCCGAGTCAGATTCTAGGAGATGCATCCTCAGGGGACAAGGGCTGCAGGTCGTGTACGCACAGGCCCTAGCAGAGCAGCAACAGGGGAGTCATCCTCAGCACCTGGCCACACAGTAAATGGCAGAGCAGCCCGACTCCAAGCCCCGGGGATTTTAAGCCATTCTGTTGCATTGCTTCCCAGTACCACTTCCTGCCTGAAGTCTGCCAAACGGCTGGGTGGCCATTCTCTCCAGTTAAATAGTCAAGTCCTGGTTGGGGTAGATGAGGAAAAGGTGCTTTGGGCCTGGCTCACCTGGGTGGGCTAGGAGGGAGAAGCTGGGAGGAGCCCTCCTGGAAGGAAGGGGTCGCCATGCGGGAGCCAGTGCTCCATAGTATCCAGGGTTTAGACCAGCCCCCTAGCCATCTACCCATTGGAGGCTCAGGGTCCAGCCCACTTCTTCTGGGTAACTTTCCTCATTGTTTTTATGACATTATCCGTGAGTGTATCTTAGCCCCTACCAGACTTGAGCTCCTGAAGAAAGAGGTTGACATCCTAGCCAGGACTTCCTACGGGACAGTAATGGGGAATGCAGGGTCCCTGAGAGGTCCTGGGCCTAGGGCCCAAGAGCTTTTCAGGAATTTACAACGATGTGAGGGCTGACCCAAACTGGTTTTGCCTTGAAAATTCAAAAAGGAAGCTGAAAAACTGGCATTAATAAATGTTAAGTTTAGTGTCTACAAATTGTAATATTATGTTAACTTCATTAACTATTAAATTTAGTGCTCATAAAAATTTCATTACATTTGAGAACAGTTTTTAAGTTGGATTTTCTCACTGTGCAATAATTCCCTGGTCTGTATCTTGATTGCTGAGAAATCATAGCCAACCATAGGTTAGATAAATTGCTTGTGGCCAAATAATTTCCGAAGCAAAATTATAAAAATAAGCCTTTTGTATTTTTAGAGTGAGAAGTATCATTATTGTGGTACCGTTATGGGTGAAGTACTATAAGGTGGGTTGGAGAGGTGCCCCCATAGGAAGACACTTGGGGGTCTGGGAGGAAGCAGCATGGGAGGCACCCTGATGTCCTGTTGAAACATATTGAACATAAAAAGTAATGGTGGGACTTTGAGCTGATCAGGTTTCAGCATCCATCCATCCATCCATCCATCCATCCATCCATTTTTCTTTCCTTTTCTCCTTCCTCCCTTCCAACATCTACTGACTATCTGCATGTGCCATGCACGGACCTAGGCATATGAAGGTGAAAGTCGTGCCCCTTGTCCATGAAGAGCTCTTAGTCTATAGTGCAGATGGGCAAGTCAGTAAGGATCTAGGGGGACGAATGTGGTAATAGGTAAACTCAGGGACTCTGGGAGCACAGAGAAGGGTGCAGCCTAGACAAGGAATGTCAGGCATAGAGGGCTCCAGAATTTCTCTGTAGTGGGTTGGGGGGTGCTGTCTGAAGCTGATTTTGCAGAGTATTACTGAAATTGTGAAATGCTGTTCACATCAAGGAATGTAAGAGGTTAGGGGTGTAGCTAACCCTGGGTCAGGGGAGGAATCTAGGAAGAGATGAGTGTTTGGCTTGGCTTGTCACTGGGGTTGAAGCATATGTTAGTCAGTGGGAGGTGGAGTGAGGAGGGAGACAATGGATCGGGGGTGGGGGGACAGTGAATACATAGGTATGGTCTGATTCTACACACACTGGAGTTCTTCCAAAAACCCAGACTGAATCTACTGGGGTTGTCGGTGTTTTCCTCCCTTTGATTTGCTGGAATCTGCAGCCCCCACCTACAAGACCTCATCAGCCGTCAGCCTTCAGCTGGCCTGATCACCCTCTCTAAGTCTGTGGGTCACTCCACCTGGGATTTCTCTCCAGAGAACTTCTGGCAGTGGTCTGAGCCTTCTGGGGGCAGGGAGAGCCAGTAGGGCTTGGCTCCTGCTCTCCAAAAGACTTCTTAATGAGGCCAAAATGCTTATGCCCATATGCTAGTTCCACCTGCAAGCCTCCCGCCTGCCTGCGTGGTAGTGTCAAAGGAGCCCTCTCTGTTATCCCGGGTTGCGGTTTGAAAGCACCTGGGGAGGTTGGAGTGTTTGTGCCGCTTCAGGGGCAGGCTAGCTGAGTTCGGAGAGGTACCATGCCTTGCCAGGGGTACACAGCCAACAGGGGAGCAGCTGTGCCTGGCACCTGGCGCTCATGCTCAAGTTCACCCAGCTCCTGGTGCCCGTGGAGAGAAAGAATGGGCTCTGGGCCCGGGAGACGGTCTTGGTTTCCTTGGTGCTCCATCAGGGCTGTGGCTGGCCTTCCTGACCCAGAGACATTTTTATGGCCCAGAAGAGGCTCTTCCCAGCTGGGACACCAGAGAAACACACTTGGGATGCTAGTACTTTCCCTTCAACTCCCCGTCTTGCCCTCTCCGTGTTTGACCCATCCTTCTAGGCACCAAATCAAATGCTCTTATAGGAAGCCTCCCCCAGCGCCCCCCACTCCGCCCTGGGGCCTCCTCTCTCCCGTGAACACACCCCAGGGCACAGCCCACGGTCAGAGCTGCGGTGACTGAGTGCTCCCATCCCCTGGTTGCTCCTCTTGGACTCCTCCACCTGCTCTGTCCCTGAATACAGTAGGCGCTCAATGGAGATGGGTGGAATTCATTTGCATCAGGCACACGCCCCTCCCTCCCTTGTCCGGTGCAGGGTCAGGGGCTTAGGGCCCAACTGTGTAATTAAAGAGAGCTCCAGCTTGACTTCCATGCCCCCACTCTTTCTTCCAATATTTGCTCTGGCTGGAAGACGCCGAGACAATGGCCCTTGTTACCCTCTGTTTGAGTTATTTATTTTTTTCACTTTTCCCTCCTTCCCCTCTCAGGGGACTCGCCTCTCGCCCTCATCCCTCATGTTTTCCCTTTCACTTGACTGTCACTCTCATTGTCCTCCCGGGGCCGGGAACGCGGGGTGACAGGCAAGGGGAGCCCAACCGGGCTGGGGAGGCTGGAAATATAGTCATTAATGGGACCTGCGAAGCCCAGATGTCCTCCCTGAATGCGGGTAATTTGTTTTTAATGAAAAACCACGCGGTGACCCTGAACAAATGAATTTTCTTTATAAGGAGTCTATGTGCAGCCGCACAAATAAAGGACCCAAATCAGGGAGACTTAGATCCAGGGTTGAGAGAAAAAGAAAGAGGGAAGGAGTGGAAAAGAGAGCCAGAGAGATAAAAGAGCAAGTAAGGAAAATTTTAAAATGACAACCGTGTTATCATGTCTTTTTGTCTAAAGAGCGATCCCAGGTCACAAATGCCTTGGGCATTGTCCCGCCAGCGCAGGATGCATGACAGGTGTGGCCATTTTGAGGTCTTGTTCACAACAATGCGAAGAATACGAACCACCATCGGGACACATCTTTACAATTTACAAGCCTCTTTCGTGTGTAATCTCAGAGCATCCACACCGTGGTGCGAGAGGGTAAAGTTCGTAGCCCCATTTCACAGAGATGAAAACCGAGGCTTAGGAAAAGCGGTCACACAGCTAGCAGGTGGTCCAGTCCAGATGACAGGGGGAGGACTTGGCAATTTGGTGTCTGACTCTTAGAAACACTGTGTTAACATCTAGAAACTAGAGAAGGGCGCACAGGAGCAGCTCTGGGCAAGGGGAGGTGCTGTGTCTGTACCCAGGA
Source organism: Ursus americanus (assembly GCF_024610735.1). Taxonomy (NCBI): domain Eukaryota; kingdom Metazoa; phylum Chordata; class Mammalia; order Carnivora; family Ursidae; genus Ursus; species Ursus americanus. The sequence goes on from NC_142144.1 coordinate 34,029,229, forward strand.
TTGAAGCAAATCCTCACAGCCCCTGGAACTTGCCTTCCATCAGGGCTTTGTCAATGTACAGACTTTCTGAGAACACTTTGAGGGGGGAATTCTGGAAACAGAACTCCTCAGAAAGAAGCTGGAGACACTTGGGAAAATGGCTGCAAGGGAATCGAACCTGGAGACCAGCTGTGTATCACCTGCCATTACCCAGTACTTTGTGGTGGAGTGTGGAGCAGATAATGGGGAGGGGATCTGCCTGTAGGAAAGACACTGGAGGCAGTGAGCCCAGGTCGAGATTGGGGTGTGTCTCTGGGGTGTGGGGAGGGTTCTGCTCTAACACACTCCTTGCTGAGGGCTGGACGTGGCCCTCACACATTCTGAGGCTGCAGCTCCCTCTGTCTCGGATGGACGGGGCCGGAGTGAATCTGAGAAACCAGGCTGCGAGTGTGCGGAGGAGGTCAAGGAAAGCACTTGTTCAGGGCCACACAGCCAATCAGAAGAGCCAGACTGGCCTTCTTGCGGTGATAGCTGCCGGCCCTGTGGTTCCCACTGGGCAAATACCAATGCCCCTGCCTCCCCCACTTTCAGTTTTTCCCTGAGGCAATGAAAAGAAAGCATTTTGTCTCCTGACCTCAGGCAGGTCTGGTATTCCTGGGGTGGGCTCTGGGTGACCTGGCTTCTAGAACAATCCAAAGCAGGACTCCCACCCCACCTACCCCACCTTGGCGTGTTCTTCCTGAGCCCACATCTCTCCCCCAGCCCTGGGATCCGGCCAGCTGGGATAGAGACGGTTACCGTCCTCGGGGCCCATCAGAGCTTCTGCAGGGCACCTGTGGGCCACGCCAAGGCCCTGGCTCCTCCCGCTCTCTGCTTTTCCCCCAGAGCCAGGCAGCGAGACAAAAAGAAATGATTGTTTTCTTTTCCTGGGTTCAGTTTCCCTCTGGAAGTTGTGACCCAATTAGAAAATCAGACAAATAGAAAAATCTGGCCACGACCCCAGCTGAGGTTATAAAGTCTCTGCTCACATGTACGTCTCTGCCTCCCCTGCTCTTCTGCGAGTCCCAGACCGGCTCAGGCTCCCTCGGCCACCCGGAGCAGACCTTCCTCAGTGCCGTGCTCCTCTGTAATTGATAATTTATTCCCCACTGACTACCAGAATGGATTTGAGACAGCTTCTTGACCTTTCAATAACAGCAGCCCAAACCTGAAAACCCCGTTCTAAAGTGGGAGGACAGCTGGTGGGTCACACGTAGAGGACCGGGAGTGATGCCGCGGCTGCACGCTCCCCTCCGCGAGTGGACTGGTTTTTGACAGGGTCCCACCATCAAGCCCATGCTCCGTGCCCAGCTCTGCACCTGGAGCTGCCTAGGCTGCGCGGCTGGGAGCAGGGAGCTCACTTTCTTGGAAACAGTTTCTGTCTGGATGTGCTCCAGAGCATGCTTCCAAATACATAGTTTTAATCAAGAAGAGGATCACCAGAAGAACTGAGACAAATTGTGATTTTTGACAGTGGACAATTATAAATGCCAGGAGGGGTTGCTGGTTGCCAGTTGGCAAACAAACTCCTCTGATGAGGTCTTAGATTAATTACACTACCAGTGAGCGGACCAGGGGTGGGGTCTCTTAATTGTCCTCAATCGTGGCATGAGTTCTGATCTTCCTTGCCGGCCTTCCTCCCTCCCTTCCTTCATCAGATAATCCTTCAGCTCTTCCTGGGTGCTGAGCCCAGTTCACAGAGTAGGCATAGAAATAATTGCATTTCTCAAGTCCTTGGAGCCTCTACGGGAAGAATCACCCACATCGCCTACTCAGAATGGAAAGAAATCAGCTCGATTGTGGCAGGTTTGCGGGATTGCTAGGCCCAGGGACTAAGCAGGGACTCCAGGGGATAAGAAGATGAGGTTTGGTGGAGGCAGGAGTCGAGGGCTCACCCACTGACAGGAAGGGATGCTCTGGCCTGTGGCTAGCCTCCCAGGAGGGCTCCGAGGGAAGCCTGGCCCCTGGAAATCTTCATCCCTGAAGTGGGTGCCAGGCCCATGTGTACAAACAGGGGGCTCCGTATTTAGGAGTGGGGAGGAGCAGGGAGCTGCCCTGAATGGCTGCCCGCTTTGGAAATTTCTATGCATTTGTAATAACAAAATTACCATAATTTGCTCGTTAACGCAGCTAGATCAGTCAAGCATTGTTCCATCGCGGGCAGGGAGGCCGCGGCGCCTCTCTCTGCACACTCTACACACCCCAGCCAGCCTGCCAGCCCGTTAGAGCGCTGGAAATTAGCATGCAAATGGTCCTAATTCGGTGGGCGAGCTGTCAGGCAGCGCCTCTCCGGCCTCGTCTCTGTGAAGGCCCTGACAGCCCGGCTCCGGCGCCGGCCCACCCTCCTCGCTCCAGCCAGGAGGGGCTCCGAGGGGCACCTCCAGACTGACAGCTTGGCGGCCTCCCTCCCTCCGTCAGCGCCATCAGGCCTGGCGGCGGACTCCCCAGGGAGCAGGCAGGGCCTGCCACCATGCCGGCTGGCCGAAGGAGGCAAGTAGGCAGGTGGGCTGGTGGGGGAGGCTGGCCAGTGCTCTGGTCCACCAGCCTTGGCTGGACTGGGGCAATGGGACAGAGTCAGGGTGGAGCTGTGGCCGCCTCCCCCCCCCCAACTTGGGGTCTGGTTGGGGCAAAGGGACCCTCGCTGCAGGTGGGTTCTGAGAGTGGGGACTGTGGGGCACCTTCTCCCACATGCACATCCACAAGGAGGAAATTCAGATCCTGCCTTGTTCTCCCTTCTTTGTCTTCCTGGTCAGACTTAACACAGGACACACCCTCCCCCATACCTGTCTCTGTCCAAACGATTCATGGGATTCCTTCAGCCATAATGGAGAACTGGGGGAGGCTGGAAGGTGTGTGCTGTGGGCGGGATGCCCTAGACCAGGATTCCACACCCTTGGGCTTCAGTCCTGCCTCTGGGTTTACCAGCCTTTGGGGGGAGTCACCTTCCCCTGTCTGTGCTTGGCACATCCTCGGGACTAAATAAATGTGGGTGGAAGGAAGAGAACCCGGGTGGGCCCAGGTAGGACTGTCTTTGGGGTCCACCATATCCATCCTTATGTTCCCCTCCTGGTCTGTGACAGTAGAATGAAGAAGCTGCTGCAGGCGAAGAGGGGGGGCCACGAGGCGTGAAACTCCCCCGTGCTGTTTCTCGGGAGCTTGCCCCTTCCTGCCCATGAGCCAGATGCCAGCCCCGTGCCCAGAGGCAGGGTTTGGTGAGTGCAGAGCAGGGCGGATTTCAGTCCCCACTCAGCTGATCAGCTGGTAGCTCTTATGCAGTGAACAACCCACTCATTCCTACATGGCAGCCCTGCTCCTTTGTCTGTTTCAAGGAAATCTTATTGGGTCTTTTGAGCCTTCAGATAAACGCAGAGGTAAGAGAGACCCTTAGAAATCCCAAACCCCAGCTGGCTCCTGGCTGTCTGGGAGGCAGAAGAGGGCTCATGAGCCTGAGTCCCTGCTGCATCACAGCCCCACCCACTGCTCAGCACCGAGCCTAGCGCAGAACAGATGCTCAGGAAGGGTTTAGAAGGCACATTTAATAACCCGTGGACCAGGAGAGGAAACAAATGTGCAGACGTGTGCCTGGGTGAGCTAAAAATCATGTGGACCTCGGACCACACGCCTTCAGCCAGCTGTGGCTTTTTCTGTCCACCTGGTCTTTGGTTTGTTTATCTGGGGCCCAGGGCGTAAGCCTGATGGAACTTTACGGTTCTATGTACCAATCTCTCAATAGCTGCTGTTGGGCTCTTGAAGAGAACGAGTCCTACCAACCACGGGGTCCCAGATACGATGAGGACAGCTCAGGGGTACATTCATTCCTACCCTAGAAGGCCATCCTGGAGATGTCCAAAATTCCCGGGGTGAGACCAGATGGATGCCTGCAAACTGCATTTCTGCTCTAGGAAGAATTGCCCAGGCTCCCCCTAGTGGAGAGTTGGGGTGCAACACCCTGCTGCATTCCTGGTCTGTGGCAGTACAGGGCAGGAGGGTCTCCTGCCCCCCCACCTTTTCTCAGTTTACCCTCAGTTGGGACCTGCATACTCTCCTGAAATCCTCATCACAACCCTGCAGGGACCCTTGGTTATCACTTTTGTTATAGACTCAGTGAGAGGAAGGGGCTGGCCTGATGGCCTATAGAGCCAGGTGCTTTCCCTTCCACCCACCAGCCCACATCTAGCCTCCTTCTGTAGGTGTCCTTGGCTTTGGCCAGATGACCATCTGCTTGCCTGGCCACACAGTCTGGCCCCTCTCAACCTTGTGGCGTTAGACTCCAAATGGCCGGAGGGGAGCACTCTGTAGATAGGTCAGTCTTTCAGTACGTTTACAGTAGCATCCTTCCTGGCCTCCACACTGCCAGTGTTGCCTCGTTAGGCCATTCTCAGCATAGTGGCCAGTGCAAGGCATTAAATCTGAGTCAGGACATGTCCCTGTTTTGCTCACTTAGAGCAAGGGCCAGAGTCCTTATATCATCTTTCCCCCTCCCCACTTCCTTCCCTGACCTCATCTTCTGCCTGCCCCTCTTCACTTCTCCTCTGCAGCCATACAGACCTCCTCACTGCTCTTCCAACACACCGCTTATACTCTTGCCTCAGGGCCTTTGCACTTGCTGATCCTTTTGCTTGGAGAGCTCTTCCCACAGATAGACACATAGCTAATTCTCACTTCCTCAGCTTGTTATTCAAAAGTCATGTTTTGGTGAAGCCATCCCTAGTCACTCTATCTAAAATTTCACCACTTGATGTCTTTTCCTTAACATATGCTATATGCTGTACTTTTAATTATTTGTTTTGTTTATTATCTGTTTGTACCACTAGAATATAAGCTGCATGAGGGCAAGGTCTTTAGTCTGTTTTGCTCATGGCTGTATCCTTAGTGTCTAGAACAGTGCCAGGTAGTTAGTAGGCACTCAGTCAATATCTGGTAAGTAAGTGGATAAATAGACTATCTGCTGTGTACCTCGCCTCAAGGTAGGCGTAGGCCAGCTCTCCCCAGCACATCTGTGGTGCCCCCCACCTAGCCTTGCATTTTCTCCCTTGGGAGGCTTCTCCACTCTTCCTTCCTTGGCCCCCAAAGACATCTCCCTTCCTCCCCCAGAGCCCCAGGTTGTTTCCCCAGAGCTGCCTCTCAGCCAGATCTGTGGGCTGGTCACAGAGGACACGGATGAACATGTCAGCTGAATTTAAGAAAGAAGAGATCTCCATCAGCACAGCTGATTTCAGGGCTGACCTACTCACTACACTCCTGGGGAAACTGAGGCCTGCACTGAGAAAGGGCCTTGCTGCAGTGAGTTTGTGGTAAAGAAGAGACTACCTCCTGGTCCTTGGAGGTGTGAGGACTGGCCCGGGGGGAGGTGTGATCCAGCTTCCTGCACAGAACGAGCATCTGCTCGAGCTCACCGACTCACAGTGGTGGCTGCCCACGACCGGCTTGGAACTCACCCACACCGGCGGGCCGTCCTCTGTGTTCTTAGAGGTTGGCCTCCTTAGGACCCGGGGATGAGAACTAGTGTAGTGTGCCCCTGAGGATGCTGGGAAACTCCTTTGCATGGTGGCAGTGTCTCTCAAACCTTCCTGCAGACAAGCCACCTGGGGGTCATCTTCCAGAGTAGATTCTGGTCCAGTAAGCCCAGAGCGGAGCCCAGGATGCTGCATTTTTTTTTAAGATTTTATTTATTTATTCGACAGAGATAAAGACAGCCAGCGAGAGAGGGAACACAGGCAGGGGGAGTGGGAGAGGAAGAAGCAGGCTCATAGCAGAGGAGCCTGATGTGGGGCTTGATCCCATAATGCCAGGATCACGCCCTGAGCCGAAGGCAGACGCCTAACCGCTCTGCCACCCAGGCGCCCCAGGATACTGCATTTTTAACAAGCTCCCCAGTGATGCCGATGTGGCTACACTCAAGTAGCTATCCACTGGTTCTTGAACTCTCTGCACATTGCAGTCACCTCACAAGTTTAGACATGTACTAATATCTGGCCCCACCCCAAGATTCCAATTTAACCAGCATGGGGTGTGTCCTGCTCTTCTGGGTTTTTCAAAACTCCCCAGATGATTCTAATAGGCAGCAAGGTTTGAGAACCCCTGGCCTGGGTCACTGCCCATTATTCCTGCCCCGAGGGCAGCTCTGCTCTGGGAAAGCAATGCAACTTGGAGAGAAAGGCATTGACTCAGTGAGGAAGGGTGAGGAGCTGGGAGTCTGCAAGGCAGAGGAGAGGCTGGAAGGGGGTGCAGGTACTGAAGGAGGGGCCTGCTGAGTCTGGAGGCCAGCATGGAGGAGAGATAAGAGAGCCTGGGGAGCCTTTCCCAGCAGAAAAGCAACCGGGAGAGGTGAAGCAGCTGAATGGCCCCTCAGAGCCACAGTCTTTGGCTTCCTTCTGAACCCTGACTCCGAGAGAGAAATAGCTCCCTTCCCCCTCTTCAGCCTCGCCTGCCTCTCTACCTGTATCCCCGCACGGGTCCCCAGCCACCCAAGATCCATGTAATTTATGGTGTGTTGCCCCCTCCCGCAGACTGGGGGCTCTCGGTGGGCAGGGACCGTGTCTGATTCATCTCTGCCTCCCCAGGCCCCAGGCCCTGCGTGCTGGAGGTAGGAAAGGTGTGTGGAATTGAGCGGATTCCTCGGGGCGCACCAGTGTTCAGGGCCTCTGTGCTACTGCGTTCCCAGCGCACAGCAAAGCCTGTGCATCGTGGTAGTAATTGTGAAGGTAAATCTTGTCTGGTGTCCTCGCAAACACTTGGTGAGGCGTTCCATAAATATGTCAGCAGCAGCATTAAAATTTGATGGCAGGCGGCTCGGGTCGGGACTAGCACTGTGACTTCCCAGCAAGGTATGACACCATCACCTCCCTCTCGTTAGTCAGCGGCGGGATGCTCGCGCCTCTGCACTGAGCTGGGCCCAGTCAGGGGGAGGTGATTTCTTCCGAGGAGGACCCCTGGCTGCTCTGAGGGACAGGCCAAGGTCTAGGCCACAGAAAAGTAAGTCAGCTTCAGGCTGACACTGAGGGGGAGAGGCAGAGTCCCTGAAGGCTCCGGGAACGTGCCCAGAGGCTAGAGGGCCCCCCGAGCTGGAGGAGGCTGGAGCCACTTTTTGAGTCTGGGAGCCAATAAGAACGGCTTTACAGTCAGCCTGGTGGAAATTGTCGATTAGCCCCCAAAAAGGCCTCATTGAATACTTTAAAGGGACATGGCATTAGACTCATCATTAAGCAAGCAAAGGGTCCTTTGGACAGGAGTCTGGGATGAAGAGGTATTTAGTGGCAGAAAGATTGGAACACAAGCTTGTCTACTTCCCACCCCACCATTGTCCATCTGGGGAAACTGAGGCTATGTGAACCTGAGAGACATGTTCAAGGTCATACTGTGGTAGAGACAGAATGAGATCAGGGGCCTAACTCCTAGGTTAAGGCTTTCTCTGCAATCAAGCATTTGGGGCACTTGTTGAAGTATGAGGAAACTACCTAGAAATAGAATTTTCATTAAAAACAAGCCCGAGTGCCTCCACCCTTTCAGCAATCGCACAGAGCATGTGCTGTGGGACTGAGTCAAGCCTCGAATAGCCCCTCACATTTGTAGAACACGTCTTGATTCACAAAGGACTTTGAAATGTGTTGATATCATTTAGTCCTGCGAGCGTCGTAATACCACGTTGTACAAGCGGAATTCAGGTTCCGAGAGGTAAAGTGACTTCTCTGAGGCCACTCAGCTACATGGCTGAGGGGCTTAGACGGGGACTGACTGGCCGCAGGCCCCCTGGGCTCCCCATCCCCTCAGTTACCATCGCCGCAGCTACTGTCTGTGCAGAGTATGAGGCCCGCGCTTTACCATTACCTGCAAAGATCACGGTGTGGTTCCAAGCTGAAGAGTTTCTGGGGGTTTTGGGCAGGGTGCTGCGTTCGCCTTTGCATCGCCGGGCCTCTGTGGCCTGTTCCAGGCCAGGACACACTTCATCCTGCTAAACTGGCCTTCTGTTTGGGAAGGGATGGAGATTGACCTCGTCCCCAGGCTCCCTTCCCTGGCGACAGGGGCAGCACGCTTGGACTCTTCTGAACACAGCCAGGGCTGGCAGGAGGGGCATAGGGACAGGCTTCGGTCACCTGCTAAATGATGAAGCTTGAATGTTCGCTGAGGCCCACAGCTCAGCCACTTCCTACAAGAAGCCCTCCCAGATACCCCTGCTTCCAAACCTGCCTCACCCTTTTCTCATACCCGAATTTCTAGTTCTGGGTCTAAGAACCCCTTAGAATGCAGGGAGTTCCTGGAGATGCGGAGTCTGAGACCCTCTCGGGGGCCTAGCACAGAGCTCTGGGTGGAGTAGGGCCCCTGTGAATGCTGAATTGAAAAGATTTACCAAAATCCTGGTGAGTTTATTAGACATCCACCAGAGGTGTGTGAGCTGGATTCTTTTGGGAATACAGCTCAGTGTTATTCCAACTGAACTCTGTGGAATCAGGAGCCTAGCAGTTTAGGGCATGCAATGAGGGCTTCTGGCAAGGTTACTCAAAGAAAACCTTCAGGTTTCCAGACTCAGCATCTTCTGATAACCACGTGGGTGGTAGGGAAAAAAACAACCCTTCCCAGTTATCCATCCCAGCTGCAGCCCAAGGAATGCAGTTTGGTCCTGTTCTTTTCTGAGCTGTAACTATCAATGGGTTTTGCTCTTGCCTTTTGAGAACACAAAAGCAAAACCACAATGATGAAACTGTTTTGCAGTGAGCTGGGCTTGGTGCTGTCACTGTGTGTCTGAGAGGCCTGGCAAGGCCTGGAGGGGGCCCAGCCCCTCAGGAGAGCACCCATGCAGCGCTCTTTCCCCCCGTGGGACCGCACTCTAGCCCTTGCAACAAACGGGGCCCTGCCCTTTTCAGCGTGTTCTGCTACCTTTCCCTGTCTCTCTGTCTCATGCCTCCACCAAAGATCAAGAACCAGGGTTTTAGTAATGATTTTGTAGCATGATCCCGTGAGCTGTTTTGGTCTGACACTGAAAGGGGATGGCCAAGCGGTGCTCCCTCAGCGAGCATGTGTGCTGGGGCTGGGCCCGTGCTAGGGGCAGCGGAGGTTGCCACGAGTTGTCCATCACACGTGGGGATCCGTCTTGGTTCCCGCCCTCAAGGAGGAGACTCAGCAACAGAGGAATGGAGATAGGGGTCACAACTACTCCGAGTCTGAGCAGGAAGTGCTCTGGGCCATGGGGCTGAGGGCTCAGGGGAAGGTGGGGGAATGCTCTCAGCTGGGACGAGCAATCCAGAAAGCAGTATTTGAGCAGGGTCTTGACAAATTGGGAGATTGGACAGGAGGAGGAAGAGGAAAGTGGAATTTCAGATGAAGGACACAGCATGAGTGGATGGAGAGGGGCCCCATGGAGCATGTGGGGAATGGCCATTGTTGGCCTTTGGAACGGGGGGCCTTGGGAGGTGTGGCTCAGAAGCTCTCTGGGACCGACCTTGTGGGTCCTTGAATGGCACAAGGGGGCTTCTGGTCACTGCCTCGCAGGCTTGTTTCTCACAACTGTGCTGCGTGTGGGCACTCCCGGTGGCGGTTGGGGGGTGGCACACCAGAGACTGGGACCTGCCTTGCCCCACACCCATTCGCACAAATCAGGTGTTGTCTTGCACCCTAGTGAGGCTGCGAGAGCCATTGGCACATTGTGTGTGAAGACGAGGGCAGTGGAACAATACTTTGGAATAACACCACAGCAGGAGAGCAGATTAAATGGAACCAGAACTGCTCCAAACGTGCCATAGGATAGCGAAGGGTCTCCGCCGGAAATATCTACAGGGGCCAGACTGGTACAGAAAGATGGGAAGTCAGTATCGGGGTACAAGACAACAGTTGTAAATTGCTTGTGGCCGATGACACCCTTGCCCCTTGAAAACACTGGACTGACCACCAATATGTTTTGATTGGTCCCATGTGTCTCGAAAACCCCAGTTCTTGCCTCTGATGGCGGCCAGCTGGTGGGGTCTGGCATGGGCCCTGAAGCCCACGGTGGAGGTGCTGTAGATGTGACAGTGGGGTTGTTTCCCTTGGGTTCCCTGAAGGGTCTTTGAGTTCGGGTTCCCGTGGTTTTAGGCGGCAGCAGTTGGGCTAAAGGCACAACAGGGTCCTAACCCCAGGGGACTGAGTTGAAGCCCACAGTGGTCATGCATCCACCTCATGGCCGGTCAGCGACAGAGCCGGGTCTCACGGGGGCCCACCCAGCCCTGCCGTCCAACTTCGAAGCCCACAGCTCTCTCGAGAAGCAGAAATGAGAGACACATTCTGCATTCGCTCCCTCACTCTTGCCCTCTCTCTCGGTTTTTCTCTTCTCTGTTTTTCTGAAGGCCTTCATGGCTGGCTTGAGCTGGTGGGAGAAGAGGTTTTTCCCAGGAATGGATCGATGCTGTGTGCCGGGCTGTCCGGGCTGACAGGGCTGACCTTTACTGAGTTTGTTCGGGTTTTCCTCTCCCCGTTGGGAGCCCACGGAGGTCTTGCTCTGGAGAGAGGGAGGTTGAGATGCGTTGGCCTTCCAGGGGACCCGTCTGGGGCTGGGCGCAGTGAGGGTAGGAAAGGGGGGACTGTTAGTGCTGGAAGCCGTTTGAGGCTGCTTGTTTGAATCTGTGCCGTCAAGAGAGATTCCTTCACGCATGAGAAAACGGAGTCTTGGTGAGGAGAAGGGGCTTGACCAAAGTCACTCAGAGAGGCTTTGACAGAGCCCCAGAATCTGATGTGTGTGCACACCCCCCCACGCACATCCATGTACACACGTGTTATATGTGTATACGTCTGTATACACGCATACGTGTACATACATGTATGCTGTACATGTGACCCCTAAAATAGTAATATATATATATGTATATATATACATATATACAGTTGTGTCTAATATATACACATTTGAAAGCTGGGGCCTGTGTGGCGAGTCCTAGTCACCTCTGTAGCTACAGACGGCCACGCAGAGCACCTGCTGTCTCTGAGCCGTGGCATGGTATACGGTTCTCCAGGACCACGGGGAGCAGCTGGAGAAATCTCATGGTCCTTTTCACATCATTCCTTCCTCCTCCTCCTCTTCTGCAAAGCTTTTCTCTCAAAGCCCAGCTTCAATCCTTCAGAAATAGAACTTGGCTGCGAAGTCACTTTGAAAGACTTTCCGTATGTTAATTACAGCCGGCCAAGGTCTCGAGCAGAGGTGGGAGCCCACCATCTGCAGATGGGGTCGCCCCCGGCGAGCTCTGCAAATCCCCATCATCTGGCAGGTGTCGTTTTGGGTTAATTAAGAGCTACACTGAGCCGATTTACCTGTCACTTCTGAGAATTTTAGGAAACTTCGACTTTCTTGCCATCTCTGAGCTTTTAGCAAAGGAGAAACAAAACATCTCTAATTTCTGACAATTTTCCTAGCCCCGGAATCTCCAGGAAAGCTGCCTTAAAATAAAAAACTTTTTATTTTAATCAGTCCTTTCTAGTGACCTCATTGATCTTCACCACTCGTTCTTGTATATTTGGAAGACAGCACTATTCTGGGGAAACCCACCATTTATCCTGAATTTCTTAAGCCTCTGCTTTCTTTCTGAGTCTTCGAGGAATGAACATACATTCCTCAGCTTTACTCTGCTCAGTGGCTTTGGAAGGACTTTCAGTTTGTGTGTCAGGGGCCTTTCTCAGTAGTCAGGGCTGTGGTCAGAGGGTCTGGGGTGGGAGCAGGAACAATGGAGTTTTTTCTACCATCGATGAGAAGGCACCAAGTCCTCGACACATAAGGGTTTGCAAAGATCTGTAACTGTTAAGTCTTGTGATCTTCACAAGCTTCAGAAATAGAGATTTTCCTTCCTTCCATTTTACAGACAAGAAAACTGAGGCTCAAGAGGTAAATTCACGTGCCCAAGGCCACCCAGCTTATGAGTGGCAAAGTCTGGCCTGGACCGTGGGTCTGTCTGACTCCAGAGGTCATTTTTGGCCGTCTTCTCCCGGATAGACAGCTCTGGGTGAGGGTGAAGGGTGGAGCACCCCCGTGGCTGTGGTCCTGAGTGGGAGCCTGAAAAGGAGCCAACCCGCTGTTCTTGGGCCTGCTGACAGCCACCAAGCAGGGGGAGTCTGTCTCCTGTGCCCCAGAGTCCTGTCATGTCCCATCTACCTGGTCCCACCCCCTGGCTTTTTCTCATGCAGTTGCCCCTCCCCCCCAACCCCACCACTCCTTTACCCAGTGCGCGGTGCCCACCACAGACAGCTGGTATCTTCTGGCACCCTTAGATCAAGTAAGCTGGACTCGAACCCTTATTCCCTGCCTTACGGAAAAGCCCTATGTCCTCCCCAAGATTTCTGCCACGTTTCCAGGGGAGGCTCACTTTCACAATCTTGCGCTCAGGCTCCCTGACATCACCGAATGCTCGGGCTCTCTGATCTCTTTTGCTCTTGGACCACATCCTTTCATCTCAGCCCCACTGGCCACCAGACACAGCACTTGGCCACTACCTTCGATTCCCGTGTAAGAAGAAAACACTGACCGAGTTGGCTTTACTGAATGTATCTGGGATGGTGGTTGGCAGAGGGGGTGGTTATAGGCTCCAGGAGGGGCAACTTAAAATGGGAATCTAGACACCCACTTATATGTTCCTCACCCCCTCCCCTCCCCACATGGGGGCTTGAGCCCAGCTCCTGCCTCTGCCCTTTTCTCCTGAAAACAGAACCTCCTGGGATACAGGGCCTTTCTTATGCACAGTGCTTAGGTCTCTAAACTCCATCCCTGACGCCAGTATGGGCTTTCTTTTGCATGTCCAAGAACTCAGTGGAAGCCTTACAATTCCTTTAGGCCTTCTCAGCTTTTAGAGGAGGCCTTCCCCCCGCCCTTCCTCAGCGTTCTGCATATGGGGAGAGGGGAGTTCTCGTCTCCCAGTAACATTACCTTGTCTCCCCTCTCACCAGTCCTATGATGTAGGCCCCTATTCAGGATGAAGAGACTCTGCCCAGAGAGGTTCAGTCACTTACCCAAGGCCACACAGCCAGTAGGCGGAGGGCTGAGTGCAGAGCCTACCCTTGCCCAGCCCTTCCACAGGAATGCCCGCACCCCTCTGTGTGCACACCTTCCCTGACCCCGCCCTGTTTCTGCTCTCATGGTGTCCTGTGGGGAGGGGGGCCCAACCTGTAGTGCTGACTCCCAGTCTGGTCCCACTCCAGTCCTGGTTTCCCCTCGGGACTGCTCCCTCCCAGGAGGCAGGGGATGGAGAAGATGAGGACATATTTTGTTGGTGAGCGTTCCTAGGGGCTTACATGTGACCAACCCCTAGCAGCCCAGGAGCGGTCTCCGAGGAGGGCCCGTGTGCTACGCCTTCCAGGTGGAGGACTCACTGTCAGTGGGCTGAGCTGGCACCCCAGTCTGCCTCACAGAAACTTTTCTATTAATGCATCAAGAAAAGGTTGCCCAGCTTAAGGGGTTGATATTTTTGAGAGATGCCAAAAGCATGGGTCGGTTAGTGGAAAGAAATGAGAGGTTCGTGTTGTCCTTTGTGCTGGACAGTCATAAGGGAAGGTGTTTATTTTTTTTTTAATTCATTTCTGTCTGTGAGTGCAGCTGACACACAAGGTTACATTAGTTTCAGGTGTACAACAGCGATTCCACATGTTGATACATTAGAGCCGTGCTCCCGTCTGGTGTGGCTCCCGTCTGGGAAGGTGTTTATTGTGTGATCTTTGCGTCGGGCCAGCTAGCTGTACTTCTGGGGGTCCTAACAATGAGCCTGAAGAGGGGACTTCCATTTTCTGCCCTGGAGAGCATCACGTTGTAGCCATGTTGTCTCCTAGGCCCCCGTTCCCTCTTGCTTGGACTGTGGCAGCAGTCACCTGTCTGGATTCCCTGACCACAGGCTCACATTTGCCAGCCAGTCCTCCAGCTCCTGGCCCTCCCTAGTCTCCCCTGGGTCCTAGCTCTAATGCGAGGAAAGCATAATGTTCTTACCCCCCAGTTCTGCTCTGGGGTTTGCCTCTGCTGGGCCTCACAATGACCTGGCCATGCAGAGAGATGCACTCTGACCAGTCCCACCCCACATCTTTGCGTGTGCCTGGGAGAGCCTGCCTCCCTCTGCATATCAAAATCCTCTCTCTCATGTGCTCCCCGGCACCCAGAAAGTGCCCCCAGTGCTTTGCCCAGACCTTCTCTTGGTTGGACAGGATTCACTTTTCTAAGCAGCTATTGTAAGGTTTGAAGGAAAGAAGGTGAATGTTCCTCGGGTGTCGTGAGTGTGGTGAATTTAAGCAGAGGAGATGAAGCAGGAGATTGGCCTCCAGACCCAGAGAAGCCAGCAGCAGGTGGGACCCACTGAGCCCCCAAGGACAGGGCCTCCTTTGCTGCTAGAAGCATCACGGCCCCTGAGAAGTAAAATTCAAGCTCAGCTGACAAGAAGGGTCTTTTTAAAAAAAGAGACAGAAGCCCAAGATGGGACAGCACTGTCACATAGGCAGAGGGTCCTGGGCTGGAGGGCAGGAGGCCAGCCTCTGAGTCCCCCACCTTCCTGAGCTTCCATATCCTCACACAGAAAATGCAGACAGTTGCACCCACCTTGTGGGCTTCACAGGGTTGTCAGGAGGGTTCAGTGAGATTCTGGATGCCAGGGAGGCTTTGGTGAGCAGGATCAGGTCACTGTCATCATGGGCGACATTTGCTGAGCATTCACTGTGTTCTGGGCACTCTGTGTGTCACCCGTCCATTCTCTACCGTGATCACATGCAGGGCCAGCTATTAATTGCTCCTACTTTACTGAGGAGGGTACTGAGGCACAGAGAGGCTGAATGATCCGCCCAAGGTCACAGAGTTAGGACCAGGCCGACTCAGGATTTCAATCCAGGCAGTCTGGCTCCAGAGACCTTGCTCCCAGCCTCTGTGCCAAACTGACTGAGGACCGCTGGGTTCAGTGGTAGCTGTGGGCTCAAAGCCAGGCAGTCTGCTGCTTCCCAGCCACCTTTGGGGTCAGGCTAGGCCAGGTCTCTAGACAGGCAGCTTCCTTGGTATTTGAGGACATGGCCTCCCCACATCTCATGTGGCAAGGGCGCCCTACACTAGCTTTCTCTGTGGCACTTCGGATAATCAGACCACATCCCGAAGTGTCCAGCAGGTGGCTGGACCTGCCCGCCCCCCCCCCCCCGCCCCGCGCCCCGCACTGGTCAGCCTCTTCCCAAGGTGGGGAAGCTCCCCTCACCCTGAATGCGCACTCTCCCAGCGCAGCTCACGGGACAGGGCTGGCTGAGGGTGCCCACAAAGCCCCCCCTCAGCACACCAGGCAGGGGGTCCCTGGGGTTCTCATCGTCCACCGAGGAGCAGAGTGGTTGTGTGAGTGGAACCCACCAGTGGATCAGAGAAACCGGGTTGAATCCTGGCATGCAGGAGGTGCTCCATACACCCCCGGCTCTCAGTACTAATGCGGAAGTAGTGGGAGCCATCATCTGTGTCCCTGGTGCACTGTGTCCCTGCTCATTCATTCAACAAATAGTTTTCAGTGCCTTTAGATGTCAGGCCCTGTACTAGACATGGGGAGGGAGACGTGAATTTGACAGAACTCCGTACCCCCATTGAGCTTCCATTGTACTGGAGCAGACAGAATTAACAAGATGAGCACAAAAAACAAGAGATGTTGGGTCGTGATCAGTTCTATGGAAGAAAATAAAGCAGGAAAGAGGAATGGGGTAGAAGCAGTTTCCGTATTAAATTCGGCGGTCTGGAGATGAAATTGGAGCAAAACCTAGAAGGAGGTGAGGGAGAGAGCCATGCAGACATATGTGCGGGACCATCACGTATCGGGTAGAGGCAGGCGAGCTACCGGCCATCCACGAATGCCGGCTGTCTGCTGTGGATGGGGCATTACACGGGGAGCACGAGGGGGTGGCGCACAGGTGCAGAGAGGAATCAGACCCAGACCTGCAGGACAGACACTCCCACGTCACAGGAGACTCCCATGTAGGTGCTGTGGGATGCTGCGGGAAACAGAGTCCCCCTGAAGAGGGGGCTCCCCAGAGAAGGAGGTATCAGAGAGCCAATTTGGGGACAGGGTAATGGTGGTGGAGGGTGGGGGGTAGATAACACAGACACAGTTAACTCCAGCTGAATGGACCCAAGACCTACACTTACGGGGGCTGGAGATCAAGGAGGCTTCCCGGAAGAGGTGGCCTTGGAGCTGAGCCTGGCAGACAAGCATGATGTTGCTAGATGGAGAAGCAGAGACTGCCTTTGCCAGCACAGCCTGGTGCCCTGGGTCCAGGCACAATGCTGTCAGGAAGTGCCTCTGATGGGACAGCCCGGAGCCCTGAGGGGAGGGTGGCTGTCCCCCTTCTCCAGGCTGCTCAGTCGCTCTGATCCCCCACCCTGCCCCCGAGGAGGAGGAGGCACTGATGGATATGCCGAGGCTGGGCTGCTGCGGCCCAGCACTGTCACCATGCTCTCCCTCCCTCCGCCGGAACCTGACACCCTGACCACTGAGGCATAAAAAACAGAGAATTGGAAGGCTCAGCCTGTCAGGCTGGGAGTGGCCCCCAGAGAGGCCTGAGGAGGAGCGTGTGTGTGTGTGTGTGTGTGTGTGTGTGTGTGTGTGTGTGAGTGTGTACACGCTCCGCCAGTGGTTGCCTGTAGAAATGGGGAGGAGGCCAGCCGGGCCCAGGGGGTGGGAGCGGCCGGCCCCTGAGGCGTACTTCATTGTTCCTGCCCTACCTGGTGGAGCTCCAGGGACCCTACATCGGGGCCGGATGCTGGGAAAAGAGCACTGCTCCAGGTCCTGCCTTCTGGTTGGTCCTTCTGAAGGCTCCTGCCCTTTGGCCCTTTGGCATGCTTGAGAAGAATCCACAGAAGCATGTCTGGGCTGAGGGTGGTCTCATGGGGCTGTGTAATTCCTGTCACCACTGCCAGGAAGGAGCCCACATGCTCTGTAACCAGTGGTTTACAAAGCCACTCACCAGCCAGCTACCAACACAACCAGGGCCAGGCATTGCGGTCTGTGCTAGGAGTCCGGCCCAAACCAGGCGCTCTGGGAATCCCAGCCACGGGGAGGAGGCAGGCTGCATAGCCAAGGCAGCTAGGTTTGAGGGCAGGAATTTTGAATTTCTTTCCTATGACCGGCTGGTAGTAAGCAGGCTCTCCTGGGGCTGAAGAAAGTGCCAGACGCAAGAAGCAGGGCCCCATGAGCAGCTGCGCCAGAGTGAGCTGTCCTCAAGTCCTACTGTGCCCCCTTCTCCCAAAACTGTCCCTACCCCGCACAGCTCGTAGTTTCTGCCCATGCATCCCCAGCAGCTAACAGCGGCCCCTTTCCCAATGCTGTGCTCCCCAGCCCTCTGGTCTGTCCCTTCATCTCAGCAAAGTCCATCTGCCTTCTCCTGGCATGGACCTGAGAGTCTGTCTCATCCTCCCCATTAGACCAGGGCCCTGGGAGCAGCCCCTTCTGGATTCACAACACAGAGGGCCGGACTAGAGCTGAGGTCACCTTTGGCTTCTCAGTCCGGACCCACTCAGGAAACACATGGGCAGTGGAATTGAAACCACACTGGGGTACTGGAGTGTCTCAGTCAGGGCTGAGAGCCAGGTGGTCTGCAGCTTTGAACTTGGGTCAAGGTCATTTTGTGAGCGACCCTGGGCATCAGTTTTTTCACCTGTAAATTGGTCCAATAACCCCAGGGAACACCTGGCACACGGTAGTTTCATGGTATGCATGTTGGAGGCTGGATTCACTCTCTCTGCTAAGAAAAATGGTACAGGGGGAAATACAATGCGAGTGTTAGCCATCCACCTGGTAAGGATGTGGGCCAGCCTTGCCTTTATCGGTTATGAAAAGTACCTGCAGTTTATGTAAGAGGTAAATGCCACTGGCATTTTCCAAACCTGACCTGACATTCGGTTCCTGTTTCTCTCCCCGCCGACCACATGCAGGGAGTGAGTTTTCCGGGAGCCCCTACAGCCACCCTCAGTATCCCTCGTACAACGACTCCTGGAGGTTCCCCAACCCGGGGCTGCTCGGTGAGTACTGGTGGAAGCCCTGTGGAGCCCCTGGGCCCTCAGCTGCCCCATTAGGACCCTTCTTTGGGCCACGGTCCCTTGACAGCCTGAGGGCTGGTCCCTGAGTGAGGGTGGGTAGCTTGCCTCAGGTGCCTGCTATCTGGGAGTTATGATGAGAGCTTTGGACAGTAAACACCACTCCAGCTCTGCTCGAGCCCTCGTCCCTCCCCCAGATATTTGGGTGGATAAGGGAAAATGGAAGAGAAGGGAAACAGAGGAAAAGGGCATTGAAGTGACGGGGGGAGTGTAGGAAAAGTGCCTCCCCGAGAGTAACATAGTTCTTAAGAATCGTTGAATCTTCCAGTGAGAAACCTCTAAGAGGCAGCAAGGAGGCCAACTTGGATTGATTGGTAGTGGCTACCTGTCTTGATAGGACTCTGAGGCTTAGTGATCGATTAGTGATGTCTGCCGTGGACATCAGCAGAGCCAGCTCCACTGGGAAATTGATTGCCCTGTGCCTGAAGGCCTTCCAAGTCATGCCGTTCTGAGCTCAGCTGGTACCCAACCTCTACCCAGGCTTCATGCTGGCAGATTATCCATTGCTGGGGCTAGCTTGATCTGTGTACATCATCAAAGATATTTGGGCCACTCCAAAGACCACGCAGGGCTAACTCAGCCCTCAAAAGGCCAAGGAGAGCCTTTTGTTTGTTGAAATGAACTGACATGAAACCAGCTCGTGAGTGATAAAGGGAGCTGAAGGTTCTGGAGCATGAAGCAGGGGCCCAGGGCTCACAGATGTCACTCACCACCTGGGATCGGAGCTGGCCAAGGAGCCTGCACACAGATCCTATCCCAGCAGTCAGCTGAGGAATTCCTACACAGGTCAGGACGAGGCTCAGACACCATCCAGGTTTGTCTGTCCAGCTTAACAAGGCCAGCTTAAGTAAGAGCCTGTTAATCCCTGGATCCTGAATTATTTTTGGACTGGGAAACAGACTTCACCAGAAAAGCAAGAATCTGGTCCCTTCACACTCAAGTTGCCAGGTCATGAGTCTGTGATTAGGTGACAGAGGGCAGACACGTGACAGACACACCATCCCTTCTTGGCTACCACCCTTCCGTGCACTTGGGCCTCAGGCTGCCCAGAGCATTCTGACGTGGCATGCAAAACTTGTGGGTACAATAAAGAACGATGCCAGTTAGTACTCCAGGTCCCTATGCCTGGAGATTTCATTTTATAGAAGACTAGGATCTTACTACCTATGGCCTCCTGGACAGGCTGATCTGTGGACTTCTTTTTTGGTTTTGGTAAAAATCAATTCTAAGTATTTGAACCATGTCTCCACTTACCTAATGCTCTTCCTGAAACAGGCCCTGGTCTCTGAGTTGGCCCAGCCATTAGTCTTAGGAGGCAAAGGCTAACTATGGTCTCCCTGAACCAGAGTCTTTCAGAGGGGTGGGAGCAGAGGGCTGGGTCTGGAGCCCGAGCGGGTGGCAAGGGGATGTTGGGGCTAGGCGGCACCTGAGGCCTTCGCTGCTCATGCTGGAGTGAAGGCAGTTCACGTCCCCAGGTGTTAAGCATGGGCTGTGTGCCTGCTATGGAAAGATGTGGACTCTGTCTCAGGGAGCCTCCAGCTAGGGGTGAGGAGGGCTCAGGCAAGGGTGCTGAGAGGGGCTCAGTGCCTTGAGAGCGACCAGAGCTGGTATGGAGAGGAGGAAGAACCAAAACTCTGTCCATCTAAATGAGTACCTGCTCATTGTGTGGGCGCTGGGCAAAACTCTTCATGTGGGTTACCCTACTTTATCATTTCAACAGCCCAAGGGAGTTCATACTATTATCACTAGTATACAGACGAAGAAGACAGTGAGACTCAGAAAGGGTCATTAATTTACCTGAGGTCACACAGCATGCAGGTGGCAAAATGAGGGCTCAAACTCGGGTTACCCTGACCCTGGCCTCCACAGGAAGCCATTAAGGGGCCTGAATTCTCAGACCATCTATGAGACGAGGACAGCTCTGATCAATTTTTGAAAGCCAGGTTATTGTATTTATCTGTCAGACTTTCAGTTGCAAACCACAGAATCCGGGCTGGTTGAAGCAGGAAACCAGTTTATTAAGGGATATTGCAGGCTTCCAGAATCTCCAGGAGGACCAAAGAGATAGGTGTGGCACACACGGCCGGGAGTATCACCCCACCACACTCCAGGGCTGCTGCAGCCCTCCTGCTGCTGCCAGCTGGCTCTAGGCTCTCCGCTGCTGCCCTGGCCAGGGTGTGTGAGTGCTGAGGCCGCCGCCACCAGAGCTGGGCGCCTCTGCCATCCACTCCTCGGCCCACCCACTTCCTCATGGCGCCCCCTGCCCGATCGAAGCCACATGCAAGAGACTCTAATAGGCAGAGCCCAGGGGACACACTTGTGCCCTAGCAGCAAGGGGAATGGGAGAATGAGTTCATTCAAAGAGGCGGGCCTCATACCACAGGGCGCCCTGCAAACAGGAAAAGTCAAAACAATGTTGGGCGATGACAAACATGAGAAAGGGCCCCACACTTCCCAAGCCTGTGACCTGGGGAATCACAGGTCATCCCCCAATCTGGGCCTCAGTTGCCTCAGGTGTAAAATGAGGATAATTGCCACTGGCCGCTTCGTTCAGGCAGGAGCTGAATGTGACGCTCTCCTGAGGCCCGCAGCCCTGAATAAGCAGCGATCCTGCTTTCCTGAAGATGGGTGAGATGCTACGCTCACTCTGCCACAGTCTTGCAAATAAGTTCCAGGCCCATCACATCTGCCAGATGCCCTTTTGCCAGAGTGTCTTCAAGCCTTTAGCTGAAAGAATCCCACTGGACCAGAGAGGTAGACCGATTAATTCTGGGGAAGGTACCAGGGGGTAGAAAGCTGCTCTGAGGCTCCTTGGTGTTCCTGCTAGATCAGTGGGAGCTGCAGAAACAGGGGAGAACCACTGTGCGCGCGCGCACACACACACACACGCACGCAGTCCCCCATGTGTTCACGCCCTCACACACACCACCCGTACCCTGGCCAGCCTGGTTGAGGTCCCCTTCAGAGAAGCCCCACCAAAGCCAGGATGGGCAATGCCGCCCTAGTGAGGCTGCGCACTGACCTCTCAGGAGAACTCCCCTCCCGCTGAGCCGCCTCTGCTGGAGCGGCCTGCATGTTGCCCACACAAGGCCCAGCCAGGGTGCAGTCCGGCTTGGGGGACACAGAGGCAGGCAGGGTGGGGAAGAAAGCAGTGGTCAATTAGGATGAGAAAGGGTGTGCCTGTGCCACTCTAAGGGGATGAAGGAGTGAGCGGGAGCCTGGAATGACTGTGTCAAGAAGCAAATTGATGATACTGTGAATTAGAGAGGAAAAATGACAGAAGAAAAGGACAAGCTTATTCTAGATGGAGGCTTAATGGGCACCAGAAAGAGTGTTTTGTAAGGTGATGTTTCCATTTCTCACAGTAAACACAAGAATTTTTGATTTTTCGGGACAGGCTGGCCCTGAGATTCGGAGATTAGGCTTTGGGAGGGAAGTGAGTCAGCAGGGGGCAAGAGGTGGCCGGTGGGGAACTCGGAGGACTGAGCTGGATCCTCCAAGGAGCTTACTTCCGTTTGCTGGCCCTCGAGGCCACTTTGTGAGGGCAGCCCCTGCGGCTTTCCCGCTCCCGTGCCGTGCCCAGGCCTGGAGGGGTGTCCCCACCCCCCACACACACATTCCTCTCTCCTGGGCTCGTCTGAAGGCAGGATGCAGGGCTGGCACCGCAGATTCTCTGTGGGTGACTGTCCTAATGCTGTCCCCATCCCAGAAGAGAGAGCAGAGGAGCCTGGCTGACAGGCGTCTCTGAGTCAGGGCTTCAACCAGGAAGGTGACAGAGGAGGCAGCAGAAACAGCCATCTCTGGGAACACTCAGGCATGGGATTGGTGTCTCTGCCTTCTGGGACAGCAGGCACAGCGAGGCATTTCCCACTCCTCCTCCGTTGTCATTGCTGCCTGAGCCATACTCCCTCCGGGGGTGGGGCGGGGGCAAACGGAGGAAGTAGTGTGTCTGTTCATTGGGACTGGGTTTGGAGGGCCAGTGGCGTGTGCTAAACTGCCTCCTCCATCCTGCCCTCGAGATTACATACTAGCTGTATGGTCTTGGGGAAGCTACTTAGTCTCCCTGTGCCTCAGCTTCCTCATCTGCTACATGGGGCAATACTAGTTCCTACCTGATGGAATTGTTTTGGAAATGGAAAGAGTGAATGGCTGTAAGTGGCTTAGAAAAGTATATTTCCAAAGCACTTTCACATCCTTTTCTCAAGGTGCCCTTCTATGGCCCCCTTGTGACTCCCTTTTACAGATAAGAAAACTGAGACTCAAGGGAGTGAATCCACTTGTTCAAGGTCACTCAGCCAAGAGTGATAGAGTCCAGGCCTTGGTGCTCAGTGATGGTATCTGAGAGAATCACCAGGGTTGGTTTGGATTTGGCTGGGATTTCAGAATAAATACGAGTCCGCTCCCCCAGGGAATCAAGCAGCTCACTGTGCCCACCCCAAGAGATGCATGGTCCACAGTGGCTACCAGGCCCCCCCCCCACTGTCCACCTGGATAAACACAGCCCCCCAGCATTGGGTAGACAGGCTATGGACCGCACTGCAGTGGGAGGAGTCCTGAATGCGGGCAAGGCTCTGGCACTGAGAGGCCCTGTGGCTTTGGGCATGTGGTTTTGGTTTGCTGAGCCTCGTTTCCTCACCTATAAAATAAGGCAGTGGCCTAGCATCTCTAAGCTGTGTGGTTCTGAGACTCCTGGTCTCCCTGAGCCCCCAGACTCTTTCATCCCTGGGGAGGAGTTCGGGCACAGCATAGGCCTCCTGGAGGCCTTGTCCGAAGCAGGTAGTCCCAGAATGAAGCCTTGAGACAGTGGGAGAAACCCAGTGTGGCCCTTACCCTGGCTCTGTCTGGAGGTCACAGGCAGGAGGGCTCCACCTTGCCCTTCTCTCATGGACTCCCATACCTCAGGCTCCCTATGTCTGTCTCTTCCTGTCCTGCAAACCCAGCCCAACCCACATCCTCCAGGAAACCTGACTCCGCCAGAATCATCTTGCAATCCCTGGAGCTCTTTTCTCAGAGCTCTAATCCCCCTGTGGACTCAACATTGGTCTGTGATATTTGTGATTATTGCCCCTTGCTGTCCCCAATAGAGCCAGAAAAGAAATGAGTGAATGGGCAGGGGTCTTCGCTATTGTTTGTTTCCTCAGTGCAGCTGGGCGCTTACTCATGCAGCCTGGCTGGAAGCACGTGCCGCGTGCCCGGCTGCAGACCGGGGACGGAGGACAGACACCCGGAAGAGCAGAGCCCAGCCCCTGCCCATGTGGGGCCTCCATCCGGGGGTGGGGAGAGCAGTAAAAAGGTGATTGGAGCACCCGGTCCAGGCTGCAGAGGAGGGTGAGCTCAGGGCGGGGGCTTGAGGAAGGAGCATAGGAAGAGGCAGAGAGGCAACAAGAGGAGGATAAAATGAGTTATCTCACCTGCCCTGGAGGTTGAGATGAGACAGGGCATGTGGAAGCAGAGCGGTGCGAGGCAGGAGAAATGCTTCTCCGCGGAACGCTGCTGTTAGCACGAGGGTATCCGAGACCTCTGCAGAGTCTGAGTTCACTGGAGTGTGCTATGTGCGTGGGGTGGGGTGGGAAGCAGCGGTTGTGGGATGGAAATTCCTAGAGGACGGCGGAGCTAGGTCACAAAGTATCCACTGGGCGAACTAAGAAGTGCTACCTTTTCACCCTCTAGGCCGGAAGTTGGCAAACTTGTTCTGTCAAGGGCTGGATGGTGACTATGTTGGGCTTGGCAGGCCATGTGGTCTCAGGTGTGGTATTCAGCTCTGCTGTGGTAGCAGGAGAGCATTCGCAGACAGCACAGAATCAAACAGGCAAGGCCGAGTTCCAGAAAAACGTTATTTACTGAAACGGGCAGCAGGCAGGATTTACCTGAGGGCCCCAGTCTGCCCACCCCTGCTCTAAGTGGGGAGGAGGCCTTGAACTCTTGTGAGCCGGAAGCAACCCTGATTAGGTTTGCAATTTGGGGAATAGACTGGGACAGAGATCTTGGCGGCCTGGGAGGAAGGGGAGGAGGAAGGAAACCCTGGTGGAAAAGGGACCCCAGGTATGGGGTTGCAGGCACAAGGTCATCCTCGAACCTCTGTGCCCTCTTCTGTCTCCCCCAGGCTCCCCGTACTATTACAGCGCCGCGGCCCGAGGAGCTGCCCCGCCTGCAGCCGCCACTGCCTACGACCGTCACTGACCCTCAGAGCCAGGCGGGCGCCAAGCACTTATCACACATATCACTGAGGGTGATAGCCTCTCAGCCCCTCCGAAGACAGCCAGAGGGGCCCAATGAGACCATCCCCCAGCAATCCCCTCTCGCCTGAAACTCTCTCCTGACCTTTTCCTGCCAGAGAGCTGGGGTTCTATGGTAAGGCTGTTGGACTTCTAGACACACGTCCCTTTCTAAGAGTCAATCAGTGAGCTTCTCCCAATAGCAACTGGGTCTCTGCAAAGCCACAGACTTTTCTGCAGACAACGTAGCCCCGGCCTAGCCTGCCAGTCCCCAGCTGTCTGACCATCCACCCGTCTTCCTGCCCCAGGCCTGGGAAGGAGAGCTTGCTTTTGTCACTTCAACAGCACCCGTGTAAATACCTTCTTGCTTTTTTGTGGGCCTGAGGGTCCAACTGAGTGGACTGCCCACCCGTTATGCATCCAATACTCCTGATGTGTCACAGGACATCTTAGACCTGTGTGCAGAGCATCCCCTCCGTCCTGGCTTCCCCCACAGGTGGGCTTGGAGTTGTCCTTGAGACTGAGGATGCCCCCCTCTGGGCCCAGCCTCCTGCTCATTGCTACTTCTTTAACGTCTGGACTAGGAGTCTCATTGGGCTGGTTATGCTTCAAGCTTCCCCCCTGAGACCCCTCCTCAGGAGAATCACGCTGGAGAGATGCCCTGGCTTCTTGACTCTATTTTCCTGGGCCCAGTGCATTGTGAGCAGCTCTTTTCCATATCAAAGGACTCGAAGAGAACAAAGAACTGTCTGGGAGATTCCTCAGCTACGAGTCTAAAGATGCTGTCCAAGGTGCTGACTGCATTGTGGACTTTGAATGCTGGGGCTGGACAGGACCCAGAAGACCGTAGTCTAAGGAGAGGACTCCCAAGCCCCTGGAACCACTGAACTGAACTGAGCTGTGTTTTCTGAGGTGTGCCCAGGCTCATATCACATCGGACACCCACCATGGACATTTCTTCCACTCTCCAGGAAGCCAGAAAGTGGATTCTGGGCAAGCCTGTCCCTGCCATGTAGACAATAATGAACAAAAGGACATTCTTGCACTGAGGACCACAAACACCTACAGCAGTCAGCCAGAACTTCCTGATCGGCCCCTCCCTGTTCTCATGGAGCCTAGTATGCAGCTGGGAATAGAGGTGTTGGGGTGGGAGCAGATGTCTAACTTTGCACAGTGGGTATATACCTATTGATGCAAGGGGTTGTGATGGTCAGGGCCATGGCCAAGGGCCCCAGGAGCCTGGAGGAGAACTTGGAGAACACACTGGAGGCTGGAGTGGTCAGAAAAAAAACACCTGGGAGGATGCGGGGGTCAGAGGAAGGCCTTCTGGGAGAGGAGCAGGATAGGCAGTGAGGAATTGCTGTGTGAACTGGGAGTGGTTTTGAAATAGGGGTTCCAGGGGCCA
Organism: Ursus americanus; assembly: GCF_024610735.1. Classification (NCBI taxonomy): domain Eukaryota; kingdom Metazoa; phylum Chordata; class Mammalia; order Carnivora; family Ursidae; genus Ursus; species Ursus americanus. Next base: position 34,054,904 of record NC_142144.1, read on the forward strand.
CTATCTCTTTGCCTGGGGCCTCATTTCCTTCAGTAGTCTCTCTTGCCAACTCAGAACAGCAAGGTGGAGGCCCTATCCCAATCTGGGCTGAATTACAGTGATGACAGTGGACTTCGCCATCTTGTGTGACGGTGTCCCCGATGTTTGCATGTCACCAAGTTGTCAAAGAGCTGGGGCAGAGCAGAGCGTGCACTTGAGGTTAGTGGGCCTGAGAGGTCTTGTCCTGGCCACACCACTTCCTTGCTGTGGGACCTTGGACAAGACCTTCACCTTTCTGAGCCTTGGCTGCCTTGGTACAGCAGGGTCACCTGCAGGGTCATCCTCTAGCTCTTTCCTTGCCTTTCTCTTTCCCAGGATGCTAGGGCTGTAACTGGGTCACTTGGGGGCAGGTCCTCTACTTCTGAGCAAGCATATGGGGTGGGCATCTGAGTCCTGCTAATGTTTGGACCAAGTGGGAAATAAGAACACCCAGAGAGATGGAAATCAGCCTTGAGGAAGATCTAGTTCAGCTCCCCTCTGGGGAAACTGAGGCCCAGTTTGGGGAAGCCCAGGGCGATGCAGGGAAAGAGAACAGACCTCCTCTGTCCACCACCAAGTGTTTTCTCCCCAACAGCCTACAAGGTGGTGGGAGAGAAGAGGAAACGGGGGCTCAACAAGGTGGAGTCCCCAGGCAGTGACTGGCAGAGGTGGGGCTGGGATTCAGCCTCCCGACCCCAGGCACAAAGTGATCCTTCCATCCCCGGGGAGGGAAGTTGACTGGAGTGCGGTGGGAGATCATTCTGGGCCCGCTGCCATAGATGGAGTGTCCTGGGGTGTTAGAAGCTACGAGGAAGCCCAGCCACCCAGGGCAGAAGTGGAGCCAGGGGGCTCCCTGCAGGCACACCCACCACCTTGGAACCTGCTGGGCAAAGAAGGGAACCAGCTGGGGGGCAGACCCCACCTCCAGGAACAGGATGAACCAGCTCCCGCCTCCACCTGCCAGGCAAAGTAGGAGAAGGTACATTAGCTGGCCTCTCCTTTCCTCCTTCCCTCCTTCCCTCCTTCCCTTCCTTCTGCAGGAAGTGGTGAGCTCAGGCCTTTGGCCTCTTGCACCCACACCTTTGGTACTTTTCCCTCCTTGTGGTCTCAGGCTATTGGGAGGTCAGCCTTCCCTGAACCAACTGCCTAAGGCGCACGCTATCCTTCCTCACCGAAGCCCACCCAGCCCCATTCTCTTCCTTCTCTTGCCCTGTGACGAGCACCCTCCATGCTTTCCTCTCTCCCCTGAGGCTCTGCTGGTCTTCAGATTGCATTTGTATTTATTAGACACCCCCCCGATTCCTGGGCTGCCAGGCAGAAGCACAAGAGCGCAAGGATGTACACGCACGTTCTCACACACGTACCTACTCTCCCCAGCTCAGTCTGCGCGCTGCCTGCTGGAACTGCCTGGGAGCTTGGAGAGAAAGGGTCCAAAGGACACAAGCCGTTGAGTAAATGTCAGAGAATTCTGAATGGAAAACACAAGGCCAGGGCTTTCACCAGCATTGTGGCTGGAGGCCTGGGGCACTCCTCCACAGGCCTTCAGCCCTGTGTTCCGGCTCTGACTTTTGGAAAGGACCTTGTGGATTTTATGAAAAAGTTTCATACCATTAGTCTAGCTCCAACCTTGAAAAATCTGATGACATATCAATTCCAATCTCCCTTTCCCAAGGCGCCTTAGTCAGGGTTAGCCCTTTCATAACTCATGTTTGCATGGTGCTTTGCAATCCTCGACCATTCCCTGGGGCCAAGATCACAATACCCAGTTTACAGATGGGAGAACTGAGATTTGCAGCTTGCATGGAAAGACAGAGGGGAGGTGAATTCTCAGATCTTTGGGGCCCATTCTCTCTCCACAGAACTGTGCTCCTGTCATGGGAGCATATGGCTTAGACACACCCTTCAATCTCCTAGAAACCCCCTAGACCCACAATAAGGAAAGAAAGAACAGGGGCCCAGAGGCTGGCCTGACTAAATGGCCTGAGACTTGGTGGCTTTGCTGGTCTACCTTGATTCCCATTAACACCAAACCTGCAAAGTCTTCACCCAGATTCATCCACACTTCTTCCCTGCTGGGTCCTGAGACTCCGAGGGGATCAGAGCGTGTCCAAGACCACACCATTAGGCCTGGCGGGGCCTGGACGTGGGCCCGCCTCTGACTCCCAGGGTCTAAGGTTCTGGGGGTTATGAGATGTCCCCTCGCTGTGGCTCAGACTCCAGACCTGTCTGTGACAACATGTAGGCATCCCCCAGCCGGGCCCTGAGGGCGGCCACAAACCTAGGAAACACAGATCTCAATCTCCAGGGCCCAGAACTGCTGCTTCCCTGGTCAGGCAGGTGGAGTCATGCCACTCAGGCAGGGCGTGACACGGCATGCAGGGTGGGACCCGAGACAACCAGAGGGCTGGTTCCAGCCAATGGCATTCAAATGTGAAAGCTTTTAAAATGCTCTTCCAGCCAAAAGAATGTTTTGTGGGCCACATTTGACCCACTGGTCCATAGCTCGTGACCCCCAATTTTTGTCCAGTGCTCCCTTTCTTCTTCACCTCCTTGCCCTTCATTGATGATGGGAACCCAGAGAGATGGGAGATGAGGCCAGTCACTGTCAGGGACAGGCATTCCCAGTCCTTACTCCCTCCCTCCTCACCCTGGGCTCTTGAAGACCATTTGGACCTTGAAGGTGGGTGGGATAGAACAGTTGGGGGTTGTGGGGGTAGAGGGACTGTTGGCTTTGAGAGGAGGCCAGTGCCGCTGGGGTCTTTTCGTGTGTGTGTGTGTGTGTGTGTGTGTGTGTGTGTGTGTGTGTGTTGGGGGGGGGAGGGGACGTGCTCCAGATGTGGCCATGGGGCACTGAGGGGTGAAATCCCTTTATGAGAAGTCATAGCCCAGAGCAACTGTCCTGCCTTTGGCAGCCTCTGGCACCAGCTTCCCCACTTCTGGATGACATTTCAGCTAGAATTTAGCTTCAAGCCATGGGGAGCAAATCTTAAAAACAAACCAAGGACTCCTGACAAATACCTAGAAACAAGATATGTCTCAGCACAGTTGCCCCGAGGGTAGAGAAGATTCCAGGCCCCTGGACAGGCCAGGCCCAGGCAGGAGTGGGTGGACCCCCACAGCACTCTGGGCTAGACCAGCTCTGGGTGGCTCCGCTAAGACCCTGGCTCTGCGGCCGCGGCCCTGTCACCCGCCTAGGAGCCTACCTCTGTGGTTTCCAGGCGCGCGCATCGGTGCTCCTGAAGAATTTATTCCTTTAGTGCTTTTGGCCTCGGAGAGGTCCAAGGCAAGTGCATTTCTTAAAAGGTAACAAAACATTATCGGAAAGTTGGACAGTCAGGCCATGACTCCTACCCTGCAGTCTGCCCCACCTCCCAGCAGCCCCTTCAGCCCCTTGTCCCCTGACGACCCCTTACCTCAGGATTCCCTCTTGCATATTCATGGTGGAGCCACAGTGTTGATCTGTTGATCCGCACTTCCCCACTGTCAGCTCGAGGCTGCGCCTCGGGAGTGGCGGCCAGGTCCCAAGGGGCTGCCGTGGAGGCCTGGAAGCCAGTCCCCGGCCTGCCTGTTCTCCCGAGGAGGGGTCTGCAGCTTCTCTGACGTGGGCTACTTGGCAGGAGCAGCCAGGCACCAGACTTTCTTTCCTTTGCTGGGATTTCTCCACACGGGGGTCCCGTTCCTGGACCACCCCTCACCCTAGGATCAAAGGAGACCTAAGGATCATGTCCCTGCCAATCTAGAGTTTCAGTCCATGTGTTCCCAGGGGTCCTCTTTAGCCCATGTCTGAGTTAGGGGTAAATGTAACTACCGTACAGTAAGTCTAGATATTCTCCTTCCCACGTCTTAGGCCCCTGAGCAGCAAAGGAGAAAATGCAACTCTTTATTTATTGAGGATATAGTAATGAATTCTAAAATGGAGTTGGTCTCAGGTAGTATATTTGGCCTGTGGGCAGGACAAGGCGGGCAGGAATCCCACCTTTCAGCTTTAGACAGCTCCGAGCACCGCTCAGGGAAGGAAGCATGTGAAACAGCAGGAGGCGGGGCAGATGGGGAGTCAGGCCCCCCTTGCCCGACTCTAAGGCCTGGCTGGAGGAGGTCAAGCTGAGCCTCACCCACCCCAACTGCAGGCCCACCCAATCCTGCAACTCTGGCCACCGGGCCACCCTCATCCCCAGAAGCACCATGCATAAGACCACGTCCCTCATCTTCTCTAAAAGCACCATTAAGAACAAGTGATTTTGGATGATGGATTTTTGATTTACAAATGGTGCATTTCCCTTGGAGTGGAACAGAAAGGAAACCACTTAATGGCTCCCTTATTTTCAAGCATGAATACATTTTAATGAAACTATTTTATTGTATTTGAGGAAATGGAGAGTTGAACATTCCAACCAATCAATAGCCAATTAATTGCTATAAAGCTAAAAATAAATAAGTCCTGAGTCTTTTTGAAATGCCCTGCAAAACTCAGAGCCTCCGGATCAGGCCTTCCCCTCCATACGTGTGCACGTGAGTGTGTATGTGCACACACACGCACACACCCCTGCATCTCAGATGTACTTGAAGCTCAGACACAGTGCTGAGTCTCCTCATGCCGATTCTTGCCTGCTCTCCTCACCTTTGGTCAGAGATGGTGAGCAGACCTGGCAGCAGCCCATCCTGGGGCTCAGAAAGAGGCAGGCCCATCCCTGGGCCCCACGCTACCAGCTCAGTGTGGGGTAGAGTGGACAGCGAGGGCCCCCTGGTTGCCCCCACTGCTGGGCCTCCAAGTCTGGGCCACGGGTGGGAATCTGATTTGGGTTTTGCCCTGACTTGCTGGCAGATGCTGCCCTGGTTCTTCACCCTCTAGTGGCCTTTGGACATTGAGTATTTATAGAAATAAATGCAGATTACATTGCAAGTGGAACTCTTTGCCAGGAAGACACATGGATTTAGCTTCTCATTGAGACAGTTGACTTTGTCTTAGGGACAGACCTTCCAGCATCAAAGAAATACATATCTACTGTATCCGCCAAAGTTTGTGATGCCTGCATAGACGCTTACTTGTAAAAAAAAAAAAAATACAAAAAAAAATCCAACAACAAAAAAACAAAACCACAATTGAATTGCCTTTGAAAGTGGGAGATGATCTGTCTCCAACAGATTGAAAAAAAAAATGCTTCTTAAAAATGTGTATGTTTTGTATTCTTTTTTTCTAGTAGAAAATAACTGACTTGAAATATTGGTGTTTTTTTTTTTCTTAGTGACGTGTGTTGCTTTTGTGTGTAATAATATTTGAATGTAATTACAGCAGTGCCAATTTGCCAAAGATGTCGGACATATTTTTCTTTTGTTGGGAGGAGGGCAGGGGCTGGGGGTGGGACTTGGGAGAAAACAGGGGTGGGATTTTGGTTTAATTTTTTTACCTTTTTTTCCTCTTGTCAAACCTGAAATTTGTGATTTTATTCTAAGTTAAATGGTTGATTGCAACACTTTTATTTTAGATTAGTTGAAGAAACTTGCAATAAGATTGGCGTAGTTCTAATATCTGTGTGTCTTTTCATGAGTGACTGTTACTTGTGAAGAATTGATTTTATGTAACCTTTATGTGAGATAATTATTTGTAAATACTTGCCATAATTTTATTGGTTCCTAAAATAAAAGTAATTTTTTAAGTTCAGAAAAAGAATTTGATTTCGTTTGTCTTTACAACTTCATAGATGGTTTTTGACAACTTTGACAAAGCCATGTGGGGCCGTGGGGAATTTTATTGGCTCTCCTGATGGAATCGGGGTCAAACAGATCCACGCAGCCACAGCAGCGTGGTGCGGTGTCGGACCGTGGCTGGGGCCAGGCAGGAGGGTTCCCGGGCAGGGAAGCTGGCAGCCCATGGGGCTGGGGGTAGCCCCGCCCTGAATTGGACCCCTTGCTCTGATACTCGATAGCTGGAGAACCTCAGTGAGTTCTGTCACTCCACTCATTAGCTCCAAAATGGTCAGTAACACCCACCTCATTTATTCATTCAACAAATAATGTTTGAGCATCTCCTCTGTCCCCAGCACTGGGGACACAGCAGTGAACAGGGCTAACAAGGACCCCAGTGACATGAAACTCACAATCGAGTGGTTTCTTGTGGGGGTAACGTGAACACACACTGAATGTGTGCTCAGTAATGGTGTGTGCACGCACACGTACTCTTAACCTGGATCTTAAAACTGCCTGAAATCAAAAATGTCTGGGTGTTACCCACACACCTGGAACATGCAAACAGAGCTTAGGAGCCCACCATGCCAGGAGACCTTGTCTTGGGCTCCAAAGCCACACGCCCGACCCAGCGAGGGCTCAGAGCCCAAGGATCCACGATCCTTCTGTGGAAGGTGGTCCGTCCCTACACCTGCAGAGCAGAGCCGTTTTGACTGCATGGGAGCCCAGGAGCAGCTTTCCATCAGGGGCAGTTGCAGACCCGAGCCCTGCCCCTGCTGGGCGGTGTCAGTCTGCAAGGGCAGGCAGGGACCGCGGCGCCCCTTGGCACAGTGTGTGCGACACAGTAATTGCCAGAGATGGAGTGGGTGACTGACCGCGTGGGGGCCGTGGGCTGCGACTCATTCATATTTAATAAAGCCGGCTGTGCAGCCTCCATTCATTTTGGCGATGGATGGTGACGAAGGTGATTCCTGAGGGAGAGACACATGCTGGTGCAGCGAGCGCTGGCCCAGCGCCTCTCTTCCCAGCACTCGCGGCTTAGAGGCACAAACTTCAAAGAGAAGTGGCAGCATTTTAGAACTGACAACGGGAACCTCTGCTGATGCAGAGCAGACACCGCCGTCCCTGATGCCACAGCCCTGGGACAGATGCCCCCAGCCTGCCCTCCTCGGGGGTGGGGCACCAGTATCTGCAGTAGCCCGCGCATGTGCAGCCCCTCGGGACGGCAGAATGCAGGCCATGCAGCCTCCAGCAGCACCTCTGACCTCAGCAACCATCACAAAGAGGAGGAGAGGGGGATGCCTGAGGTCTGCGGTGTGAGACTTAGCCTCAGGCCCACCCGTTACCCCAGCTCCTGCAGGAGCCAGGCCCCACGCTAGGTGCTGAGAACAGCTCCGACCTATGGAGGGATGAGGCTGCACTGGGGCTGTGAAAAAGGCAGAAGGATAAAGGCCAAGTGACCAATGTGAGTTTTGCCAAGATATTTTCTCAGCTGTAAACAAGACAAAATTTTACATCCAAAGGTCAAACTCTAGTTGGAACCTTCCCTGAGCCAGCCTCAGTACTGAATACAGGACGAGGGTTGCTACAGACCAAATGTGTCCTGGCAAAATTCATATATTGAAACTTAATAAGAGAGACCCTGGGGAGTTCCCTCATCCCTTCCACCATGTGAGGACATAGGAGACAGGCCTTCACTAGAAACCAAATCTGCCGATGCCTTGATCGGACCCCCAGCCTCCAGAACTGTGAGAAATAAATGTTCATTGTTTAAACCACCTAATCTGTGGTATTTTTGTTATAGCAGCTGGAAAGGAATGAGACAAAGTTCGAATGCAGAAATGAACTATCAAGGAGCCTACCAAAGCCCCAAGAAGTTCTTTACCTCACATCTTCCACTCAAATAAGCCCCTGGTGGATTCAACAGCTATTTATTTTTTTTCTTTTAAGTAGTCGCCATGCCCAGCGTGGGGCTTGAACTCACAACCCTGATTTCAGGAGTCGTAAGCTCTACCAACTGGGCCAGTGAGGCGCCCTCTAAGCAGCTACTTCTTAAATTTTTAAGATAGAACTAACGGTGTTTACAGATGAATGTATCTCAAACCTCTCTATGGAATGTGACTTTGTAAGCTTAAAAAGATGGACAAGCCTCAAAGGAAAAGAAAGAATTTTGACTACTTATTTTTTAAACTTTAAATGTACAAAAAAATTAACAAAAAAGGACAAATGATGTGGAAAAATAGACCTATGAAACGTGAAGAGGTGCGCTGGCCTTAATATATGAAGATTTTGAATGCAATGATATGAAAAATACTACTGTCCCCAATAGAGAAATGGCTAAAAAAGACGCATAGACCACTCACACATGAAGACATACGAAACAGGACTACAAGTGCAACCCGAGATTAAAAGCAACATGATTCAGTTTCACAAAGATCTCTTTTTGAGATCCCCAGTTCTGGTGGGGGTATGAAGAAAGGGGACCCTCCCCCATGCTCCCACTGGCTGGGCTGACGGCAGGAGGCCCCACGCCGGCTCCGGCCCCAGGGACACCTGGAGGAGCAGGTACTCCGAAGGAGGGGTTCCGGGATGCTGCACTGACGCCTGCCCACCCCCAGGCCTGTGGTTTTTCCACTGGGCTGGCTGCCTGCAGTCACAGGACGACATCGGCAGCCCAGGTCAAGTGGGAAACATGGCGTTTCAAGCCCAGCAGTGTCATCAGGAAGGGCACGCGAGCAGCAGAGTTCCCCACATTATCCACAAACATGTGTAAATATCACGACGGCTCGTAATGTAACTAAGAAAATCACTTCCCATTGTTTCCCCTTCAGTGATATTTTCTGCTTGGCTGAGTTTGCTTAGCGCACTGGAAAGGCCAACTCATCAGTTCTTGTTGTTAATCAAGAGCAGTAATTGTCCGAGTTCAAAGCCTCCTGACTTAGACTCTGCTGAATAGGATAACAAGTTCCAAAAATGCTAAGTAGTAGTTTCTATAAATGGGACTTTTTAATAGGAAAGGCCCCTGAAGAGGGTTTGGAAAGAAAACCTTTCTGTGAAGTGGAATTAAAACATTGTGCAGACTTTATAGAGCATGGCAGATAAATGCCTGAAACTCCTAGAAGTTCTAACAGCGGGGACAATGTGGACACAGACTAATTTCCTCACTTACTCTGTGAACTTGTGTATTGGTTACGGCAATGCCAGCTGATGTAACAAACATACCCTATAACTTGAATGTCTAAACACAAAAGAATATGTCTTTCGCTCACATAACTGTTAAATGTGGGCATTCCTGGTCGGCAGGCAGCCTTCTACAAAGTGACTCAGGGATCCAGTCCCTTTTATCATTTGGCTCTGCCAGTTTCAACAGGAAGCCTCCAGAGTTATCTTGCTTGTTTGCGTCAAGCCTGCAAAAAAGGTAGGATCCTGCCTTGGAAGGTTTTCACGGGCAGGGCTGGAAATGGCAGACATCATTTTCACTCACATGCTCTTGGCCCAACTGCAAGAGAGGCTGAGAAAGGTGGTCTGTGTGCTGAAGAAAAAGAGGAAATGGGGCTGGGGATAGCTAGCCAGGCTGTATCTTCATAACACCATGGCAGCGGAGAGTTTCCATCTCAGCTTTATTCAGCTCCTTCCTACCAACTGTGGGGCAGTGAAGGACAAACAGGCTGAAACCAAAGAACGGCATGAATCCTGACCTCCCTGCTCACCTTTGCCCTACCCTCAGTTGAACTCAACCTGACACAAGGCTGGTGAGCAAGTGTATTCCTGGCCTGGAGGAACTGGAGTCCCACAGTCTGTCATCTGCAGCTTTGCTCCTGGCCCACTCTCATCTTTTGCCCTGCTTCTAAGAATTTTGGGGTTGAGTTCTGATCGATAACACCTCTTAGCATTTATTGAACACTGTTTACCAGGGGCTGAGACTTACTGGAATTTTGTCTGCTGTCCCAGAATTGCACAGCCAAGACCCAAAGCTGAAACCAAAAGTTCTTGGAGTCTCTAACAGTTGGGTCCAGTCGCCTTCTGGAGTGCTACCTGAGAGATGACAATTCAGAGAATAGACCTGACTATCCAGTAACTCCCCCTGCCTTCACCCCTCCACTATAAATATAAGACCGAGAGAGAAAGAGGTGGTCAGAAAGAGGTGGTCAGCTAGGGCAAAATGCAGGTTCAAGAGTCCTGAGGGCAGAGCTGCTGCTTCTTGTCTCCAAAGCCAGGGGAAGGTGGCTTTAAGAGCATCCCTTAGAAGTTTGGAGGTATTTTCAAGAAGAGGAGACTGGAATTTCACTCCCTAGATGGCCCGCAGATTTGGCGACCTGTCCTTGCATTTACTGAAGCAAGGGAAAGGGGACCAGGCAAAAATATGGGTTGTGGGGCACCACAGTTGCTTGCCGCCTTTACACCGCCCTCCCAGAACCCTGTCCCGAAGTCCCTCTCCCTGGTGAGGGGACATCTGAAAGCTGGAGGCTGCGTGGTGGTGGCAATCTTGGGTGGGGTTGGGGGGAGGAGAAGGAGCAGTCAGATCTCCCACATCCAGAAACTGTGGGCAGCAGCTGGGGAGGGGAGGCACATGGGGTTACCACCGTATGGTAAAGGCGGAGAGACCTGCAGATGTTATTAAAGTCCCTAATCAGTTGACTTTAAGCTAATCAAAGGGGAGATGATCCTGGTAGGCCTGGCATAAGCAGGTGATTTCTTTAAGACTATGTAGAGATCAGAGAAGCAGATGCCCTACTTTTCTGGCCTTGAAGCAGCAGAGTGTCATGTTGTAGAGAGGGCCATGTGTCAGGGAACGGTGGGCAGCCTCTAGGGGCTGAGGTTATCAGTTGTACAACCACAAGGAACCAAATTCTGTCAACAATCTGTGAACTTGGAAGAGGACCCCAAGCCTTAAATGAGATTGAAGCCCCAGCCAATACTGGATTTCAGTCTTGGGAGACCTCAAGGAGAGGATCGAGCTAAGTCATGCCAAACTCCTGACCCACAGAAACTGTGAGATAATAAAATTCTGCAGTTTTAAGCCACTGAGTTTGTGCTAATTTGTTATGCAGCAATAGAAAACGAACAGAGTTTCTCTGTGGGCCATGGGAGTCACAGAAAGATCTAGTCTACTCAGAGGGATGAGGGTAGACTATCAGCTTTGAGTTATGTTTGAGACTACCGTTTCAAAAAGGACAGAATTTAGTATTAAGTTCCAGAATGAAACTGTTCTGATTTACTAGAAATTACTTGCATAATCTAGTAAATGATGGAATTTACTAGAAAGTTCTAAAATATGACCGTGAGGTCAATAAAGATCCTGCTGCCCTACCAGAAAAAGGGCAAGGGGATCGTTCTGTATGGCACAGCTGGAGGAGCTGGGGAACAGTTAAATCATGTTTATAACTCAGAGTTGCGGCTCCTGAATAAATGGATCTCACAGGCATTATCTCATGAACCCCTTACATTAACCCTATGAGGTAAGGACACGTATTATCCTCCTCACTTTTACAGCTGAGGAAACTAAGCCAGGAGAGCTTGGATATCTTGCTCTAGCTCACTGGTGAGCAGTGGGGTCAAGACATGAAGCCACACTGTGTGACCCCGGAGCGCAGTCTCCAGAGTCCCTGCTCGCTGGTGGTGGGCTGAGTCTGTGAGTGCTCAGTGCCCTGGCCCAGCAACGGACAGTGAAGTCCTCACGGAGATGCCAAGAGGATTCTCCTACTCCCCTTAAGAAAACCACTTGCTGGGTGATACCTTCAGGTAGAGTTCCCAGAGTTCCCTTCTCCTATCAGGCCTCACCTTGACACTCCTTGCGTTCAGGTGAATGTTGAATCCAGGAAAAACTAAAAATCCAGTAAAAATCATGAATCAACTGGAGTTTCTGGAAACTGTCAGGATCTGCATTTTAAAATGAATTGCCAGTTGTTTTCTCCTTCCTTCAGCCAGTAAATGCTCCTTGATCTCTGCTCCATGCCAGGTTTGGGCATGGGGGTCGGATAAATGGAGATTAATGGAATATGATCCCTGTCCTCGGGGAGCTCCCCCTCTGGGGTGAGGAGGCAAGCCATAGCAGGACAATTGTTGTAGGAGTGAGCAGTGTCTACGAGGTGCTGTGGGACATGCAGGAATGACAAGCTGGCATGGGGTGTGCCAGCTCAGCAGGGGGTCGCCACAGCCCTGTGAGGAGGGCCCATATCTCCCCAGACGCAGAAGCAAGTTCAGAGGCAGGAATGCTTGTTGTTTTTCTCCTTCTTCACAGAGAGAGTAAGCTATGTGGGGAGGAGGCAGGCATCCCATTACCAAGATGCTGAAAGAGGAGCTTGATGTCCATTTGGCAACACTGAAATCGTCCTTTTGATAGTGACTAGACTGGGGGCCTCGAAGGCATAAAACGGTATTTCATTCATTTTTAGATTTTTGCATTAAAAAAAGAGAACACATACCTGTGTGAAAATATTCAGAGCAAAAAAATAGGCAGTCTCATTCCCACCCCAACCCTGAGGCCCCCAGTTCCTTCTTATGACTATAGTCTCTTCTAATTCTTCCAGAGATAATTTATGCGTATATAGAGTATGTTTATATATGTATATACACATAGCTCTTTATTTCTTTTTATTTTTAGCTAGAGAATCTAGTTTCTTTTTTTTTTTAAGATTTTATTTATTTATTTGACAGAGAGAGAGATAGCCAGCAAGAGAGGGAACACAGGCAGGGGGAGTGGGAGAGGAAGAAGCAGGCTCCCAGCAGAGGAGCCTGATGTGGGGCTCGATCCCAGGACTCTGGGATCACGCCCTGAGCCAAAGGCAGACGCTTAATGACTGAACCCCCCAGGTGCCCCGATAATCTAGTTTCTTAATAAAATTTCCTTATGAAAAAGTCCAGTGTTTTCTTGGCAAAGCTAGAAATAATAGAAAAAATTCAAAAGCCCTTAAGTATTTGTTTTACTACCACAATAGAATAAATGAGGTCTGAATGCCTGAAAACCCCAGAATAACAGTGACTTAAATAAGCACAAGATTACCTCTCTCACATATGGAGTCTGGAGGCTGCTGATCAGAGCTGATAGGGCGACTTGGCTGCAGAAGACCCACAGGGACCTCCTTTTAGTCCCTCAGCCCCAAGGTCCAGGATGGCAGCATCAGGATTCCAGGGAACAGGATATAGGGCACAAAGAAGAGAGAACCAGTGGTCTCCTAAGTGAGGTTCCAGGAAGCTGGTACCTGACACTTCTGCCTATATTGCATTGGCCACGAATAAACCACATGGCCACATCTAGCTGCAAAGGAAAGTGGAGAATGTGATCTCTATTCTGAGTGGCCCTATTTGTCCATCTACAAATTCTATTACTATGGGAAGAGGAGAGAATGGATACTGGAACATAAACAGTAGTTTCTGCCACACTACCTTGTCTCCATTGCCTACAGCACTCTGCCTGGTTCAGAGTAGAGATTCCTTCCTTTATTTATTCAACTAGTGCATACTGAATAGGTGTTTGTTGAATTGAATTGAAGGAAGATGGAAGACAGGGCGGACTTGTATGAGGATGACAGAGGACCCAGAGTTTCTGCCTCAGAAACTCAAGACGGACCATCTGAGACCCCCTTCCCCACTGAGAGAACTGCCATTTTCCTGCCTGATTGCTCTCATACCCATGTCAGAAGGTCCTTACCTGGGGTGCAGCCTCTCCAACTGCACAGTGGGGTAGGGGGCATAAGGTTTAACCACATGCTCTCCAGCCCTTCCATCTCAAAGTCTCAATGAGTCCATGGTTCTAAGTGAATCGAAGGCAAGGGACCAAGTATTGACCATGAGGACTCAGAGTCAAAGATGAGAGATCGAAGAGACTGAGGGATCCTTGGGTCTGCCCTTACCTGGGGTGATCTTTATCCCTCAAAAGGTCTGAAGCCCCTAGGCACTTGATCCTGCGTAGCCAACGAGCTGGATCTCAGTCAACACTGGCACCCACCCAAGGACTGGGAAGAAAGTAGAGAATGGAACTGCAGAACTTTGGCCACAATGAGGCACCTGTCATTGGAAACTACCCCCAAGCCAAAGAAGTGTCAGGCTGCCATGGCTGCAGACTGCCTGTCAACAGAAGGTGTCTGGGGGAAGTTGTAGAAAATAGTGGCTGGGGCACTATTTTGGGGTTCATGAAGGACAGACCATGGGGTGGGGGGAGTGGGGCTCTGCAAAGAGAAACCTCTCTGCCTGATCCATGATGCTTTTTTGAGGAAGAATGATGTTGGATGAGAATGAACCAAAGGATGTCATTATTTAGTCTTCAAATGGTTTGGGGACATTCCACAGCAAACACACTAAAAACAATGAGATTTTCAAGAAGTCTGGAGACATTTCCTCATCAGTAACAAACTGACTTAGGGAAAGGGAAACCCAATGTGAGGATAAATAAACACTTTTCTGAATATCTAATTCTCTAGGTCCTGGGGTTAGGGCCTGGGGTTAACTGGCTTTAGTTAATATTTGATAGTCATTGGGGAGAATTCCTTGTGAGGAAGATATTAAGTCACTTGGAACAGAAGCATTGGAAAAGCTCCTGGGCTGCTTGGAGGTTTGAAATCAATCAAGGGAACTTCAGTGGGGGGAAAGGACAGACTACAGATTTGGGGGAGAAGGCACATTCCAGGAGCTATGTGCAGATTACAGCTGCTGCAGGACTCCCCAGAAGTTGAACCTATCAAGGAGTCTTTTAAGTAGAGACCATGCCTATGGAATGTGTGGCCAATCACAGCTCTGGGTGTGTGAACACATTGATAGCTGCTCTAAAATGTAGAAGAAGGGAGGCCAGCTGAGCCCTGCTGTCCGTGGTCCTGAAGCATCCTTCAGCCCTAGATTAGTCAACAGTTGTTCTCTTTTTGCCAGGACACTAGGCTTTCTATCTAACTTCCCCAAGCAATTCTGAACCGGTGAGGATTTTAATTTTCTATCTTATTGAAAAATGTGTGGTTTATACACTGTCGCAGAACAAATAGAATTGGGATTTATGTTTCACAACTTACATGGTTTGTTTGAGCTTTTTCTATATGTCTTCGGCAGTCCTATCACATTTCTGACAGTTATATTTTTTTTTCTTTCTGGGAAGTTGGGGAGAAGCAGAGAACGTGTTTTTCTCCTTTCTTCACTGACCTTTACTTGGGAGTATTTGTATGTAATCTACGGATTTACCCATGTGTGACTCTTGTGAGAGAACATTTGCATGTAAGTGCCCAGAGCGTGGGGCTGTATGTTTGAAGGTGGTGTGCTGGGCTCCAGTGTATGTACATGTATGTATTAAATGTAGTCATATGTGTTTGGTTGTGTTTTTGTGATGTGGCCATGGTAGTGGTGGTAGTGTACAATAGAAACAATTAGACAATTAATTAGATGTTATTCCAATTCAGATGTCATTAGTAACCAAACCTTTCTCTTCACAGTGTCATGCACTGATGTGTACTGGGCCTGCCAGCAACTGGGAGGAGTTGAATTATTCTCCATGTCCCAAATTCCATGTGTTTTTAATTAATTTCACATTATGTGTTTGCAAGGGCAGCACTTTAATTAAATAGGTAAAGAAAATACTCTCAGTTATTAATTGAGATACATTTCTTCACTTTGTGCTGCAGTCTTCACCAGGAAGTGCTGTTAAACAGGACATTAATCCCAATAATTAAACTAATTCCTTTTTCATTATTAAAGCAGATTTACACCTTTGGATTCAGGACGTTGGTGTGGGTGTTTGTCTGTCGGTTTTTGCTAGAAAACTCATCTGTATCCTAGAATCAGCTTGTAACTCAATGTAAATTCAGTGTGGAATTTAGTCAGTTATTAAGTGGATTTAAGTGGCTGAACCCTGGTGTAATCTGACCAGCAATGCATGAAGGAAAGAGTTGGAGGTGTAAAAAATGTCAAATAGCTTTCTCAGATGCATTAAACTATTAATAAAGATAAAACGATCTTTATGTTTGGGGTTTAGAACATCTCTTTTATGATATCGAGAAGCCACTTTGATTCACGACTCGTTGGCTTCAAGGTCTGCTGTCATTATTCAGAAGGTGTCAGGAAGAAAACAGAGACAAGCCGCTCAGCAGGGGGAGAGGTGAAAAGAGAAACAGTTTAGGACTACCCGGGTCGACTGGGCTGAGTGGGGAGAGGTGCCAGTGAAGGGATGACGTACAAGGCAGCTGGCACTCATCTCCCTGCCCTGGGGAGCCCTCTCCACTTTACCCAGAGGCAGGTTTGCTTGTGGCCCTTCTGGGATGGTCCTGGCCTCTCTGCAGAGGGGCTGGCCTCTGGCATTGTTGGTGGGTATAGGGGGTATTCTCTATTTGTCCCATACCCCCAACACCTACCAGGCCATCCCCCCTTTTTTTTTCCTCTTCCCTGCTCTGTATCCCAGGAGGTTAATCTCTCTGGACCCCAACACTCAGACCCCCAGGCCTTCTGGGAGGCCCCACTCAGACACTAGAGGGAGAGATGAGTGGGAGGTCAGAAGATTCATTCCCAGGCCTTCCTTGCCTCACCCCCACTCTGTAGTGACTGCTTTCTATTTATATCTTCTTTCAGCTCCTCTTCAACGGGTTCCTGCTTTCTACAGGCTCTGGCAACAACCTTCCCTCCCCGCTGCCCCTCAGGCCTTCAGGTGTGACAGCTCCCCACCCATGCCTCACCATCCCGTGCTGGTCTCCCTAGCTCTGCTCACAGCCCCGCAGGGTCCCATCCATACCCCCTCCACAGCTGAACTCTGAGTGGGCCAACCATTTCCCCTTGGACCCTGACTGACTCGGAAATTCCTCCCAGAGAACCAGACTGACTCGTCTAGAGCTGGGCAGGGGGAGGCGGGCAGAGTCAGCAGGGTGAGGGAGAGGGGAGCCAGAAAGGAGGAGCCTTGGCATAAGCAGTTGCAGCTCAAGGAATGCTGGTACGTGGCGGCCTCTGTCCAAGGCTGCTCAGGCTCCCACTGCTTGTGCTCCACCTGCTCTTTCAACCAACACTGGCTGGGCAGCTCCCAGGGCCAGGTCCAGCACTAGGCAGGCCCTGCCCTCATGGAGTTTGCAGTCCAGTGGGGGACGCGAGCAAGCAGACAGCTTGATCGTAGGGCTAAGTGCTATTGTAGGTGGGTTCAGGGCTCTGAGATGCACAGGACAGACATTGGGCGGAAGGGCCCAGGGAGGGAAGATTTCCTGAGGAAGGAACATCCAAATTAAGAATTAGAAGGATGAGAAAGATGTCGAGAAAAGGAGTTGGGGGAGAGGGCACAGAGAGAGTGGTGTTTCTGCAGAGAAAACAGCATGTGCAAAACCGCAGGGCTGAGAGAGGGCTCCAGGCATTTGACAGCTGCCAGGCACGCAGGGAGCTGCAGCACGTAAACAAAGGAGGGGCAGCCAGAGCTAAAGCTGGAGGTTGGGCTGTGGGAGACCTGGGAGCCTTCCTTTTCCCTGCCTTCACCCGTGGCCTAGTAAGGGCTTCTGCCTTCATTCTGAAGGCCATGAGGGCCTTTGGAGCAGAAATAGAGCAGCTTTACCTTTTGAAAGTGGCCCTCAGTCTACTGGATAAAGAGTAGAAATGACTGGACACTGGGCAATCCCAACAAAGGAACCAAGGTGAGGGGGTCTTGGCAGGGGAATGGAGAAAAGTGGGCCCACCTGATCCAATCTGAAACCGCCACTTTCCAGAGGGGGACACAGGCCCAGAGAAGGCCAGACCTTGGTCAGGTCATACAGGGTGACACTAGCCCAGGGTGCCAAAATCAGAGCTGGAGGGAGCAGCCAGGGTCTGGAAGCCACCTCGTCCTGGGAGGAAGATCACTTTGGGAGAGGTTTCAGGGGCAGACTCTGAGGCTGTGGCCACCCACATGTTTCTTTGCAGGGCGGGTAGTCTTTGAACCAAAGGAACCCCACCCTGGCAGGATCCGGCCCCTCGCCTAGGTACACCCTGGGCACCTTGGGCCCAGCGCCAGGGGCTTGGCACAGGTGACTGGCGCTTCCCACTGAAATCATGTGAATATTAAGCTAATCAAAGCCTTGCCTGGAAAGGGATGGGGCTGGGAAGGCGGCCCTAACGAGCTGCGTGTCACTCCCTCCACCCTGCGCGTCTTGCGCTGTCCCATTTGTCTGGCTGTAATCTACATTTCAAATGATTACATGGGAAGCTGAAGTGGTAGTGACAAGGATAAACGAAGCTTGTTAAACTAATAGCTGCACTAATGCCCAAATATGTGAACTTCCCGACGCAGGCCGCATCCCAGCCTGGCGGAGCTGTCAGCCCCGCTCCCCCGGGCTCCGCCGCCAGCCGCGGCCACATGATGAATGGCCCTGTCGACCAAACTCATCCGGGGCCCAATTAAACAGGCAGAAATGAACTGGAGCCGTCAGGCAGCCGGGGAGGGGGGGAAGCAGGGAGGGGGTAGGCTGAGCCAGATGAGGGGGGTGGGAGGGTAGTTAAACCTTACACAGACTTGGGAGAAACAGAGAGAGGGGCGGTGGAGTGGGCAGGGACTAAGGGGTGGAGGGGAGAGAGAGCAGCCTGGGAGAAGAGAGGGCCAGAGACCCGAGAAAGAGAGAGGCAGCCACAAAGAGAAGACATGCCCCGGTGGGAGGGGGACGAGAGACAGGCAGAGACACATAGAGATAGAGGGAGACAGGGACACTGAGAGACACACAGAGACACACGTATGCAGAGAGAGACAGACACTGGGGACAGCAGCACAGCAGGGAGGGCAGAGTTGTGGGGGAGGGGGTTGGAGGAGGGGAGTGGAGGAGAAGAGAGGGCCAGAAGAGAAAATATGTCCTGGCAAGCGGGGAAGTCGTTCTGTCAGAAAATGGTCATTTAATGGTTTGCCGAGCCCGCGACAGATATGTCATCTGAGGCGGCTCGGCAGCAGTCCCAGGGCATTTCATTTATTAATTACCAGCTTCCAGCCAGCTCCCTCCATCCCCTGCCTCATGCCCATCATCAGCTCAGCCCCCTAGCTGGAGGCCTCACAGGCACCTCGCCCCATTTTCCAGAGGAGGCCTCCAAGGCCAGAGAGGGGCAGGGGGCCAGAGCCTGGTGCCACAGGCTCCAGATGGAGGGCTCAGGCCACCCACCCGGGGTGGGGGGGCGGGGTGAGGCCTTCCCAACCCTGCCTGCCCCTAGCCTTCCTCCCCACCCCCACTGGGCTGAACCTCCAGAACCAAAGGCGAGGAACCCAGCCCTCCCCCTGCCCCACAATCACCGGAAGCAAAGTGGGGAGGGCAGGAAGGACACTCTTTCCTTTTCTTCAATACACATTATACTTCCTATTTCATAAATATAATCATATATTGCTTGTACAATCACTTTTCCCCTTTTTTCTTTTATTTAAACTCATTTTTACAGCCCTCTGATTCAATCTTTTCCCCTCTCAGCAGTTCCTAGGCCTTTTAAATGGCTTTGACACTAAGTTTCTTTAAGTTTAGACCCAAGGAACAAGTCCCCATTCTTAAGCAGAGGTGAGTGCTGATATCCTCTAGTGTGGCCCCTTGCGGGTGAGAAAGACTTCACCAGGAATGT